>NC_071988.2:12519000-12826700 GCF_028885655.2 Pongo abelii
CTGAGTGTAGCCACGGAAGGGTGCCGGGACAGAGACGGAAAGAACTCACCAAAAAGCCCCCCAGGTCCGCAGCACAGAACCCAGCGCCGGATCCTCATGCCGAGAGTTTAAAGTTGAGATTGCAGAAGCAGTGCGGATTAATGCAGGCGCTCACAGGGGACCAGGAGGGCTGCAGAGACTAGGTGCTCTTGGCTCCGCGGGCGCACAAACCGCGACGGCTGGCGGCACCAGGGACTGCGAGCAGGGGCATGGAGTGGGAGGGAAAGCTGATGAGAGCGGGTTTTGAGCCTGGAGAACTCGTCACGCACCTTCACGCAAGCTTGGAGGAAACATTTGAGCTCAGGAGCGAGCTTACCTTGCGGGAGACTCAAGGGAAGATGTGTTCCCTTGAGCCGTTACCCCCGCAGCTACCGTGTGTTCCCTTTAAGCCATTAAATTCCACCAGGAACAGAGTGGTGCCTTTCGCAGTGGCCGCGGATTCCGGGTCGGCTCTGGGTGGCCAGAAGCCACGCTCCTACCTTTCCCCGACCGCCTCCAAGCAAAAAGCAGAAACGGCAGGACTCAAGGTGGAGTGCGGGGCTGCAGGACCCTTTGCCCAGTTCTTACATTCCCGAATTGCCCCACATTTAGACTTTTGACGTTTTCTTCATAGGAGGCACAACCTCAGATATACAACCAACATGTTTAAAAGAAATTCATGGTTCAACTTAAACCTATACCCCACACTAGACCACCCCTGCCTGCAGGGGCCTGGGAATCAATCTTTTATAAATGCTTTAATAATTTGAACGACCCAATTTATGTTGAATAACTCCTGTATGTGACTACAAAACCCCCAGTTTATTAGGTGATGTAAGCATGTATAACACAACACAATTTTTTTGCAACCCTACTTTGGCATTTCTTCCTTTCTAAAACGTATCGGGAGAGCAAAAACTGGCAGAGGCCAGGGCCTCTAGACCTTTGAGAGACCCTAAGCTCAGCAACCTACAGGACCCTTGCAATCCCCTGAAGGACACAGGAGTTCGAGGCAGATTGCTTTAGGCCAGCCAATTCAGCATTGCCCAGAAGTTCATAATAATGGTAAAAATAACAATGAGCTCATACCAGTTGTACAATGTTTGATGGTTTTCAAAATGTTTGCACACTTTTGTGATCTGGCCATTCCAGAAACAAAGCTGGCAGATGCCAGCACGAAAGGACAATCTACCCTGCCATGGGCTTCGGACGACCATGACTTGGCTTCTAAATGACCTGCGGCAATGGATAAGTTTCATCACCTCGTTAAACCTCCGTTTCCCTATTTGTAAAATGGATGTCATGTGCTCCAGGCTACAGGGAGCTTCTGCGAACCGGATCCGAACAGGATTCGGAAACGCATCACCTGTAACGTCCCAGACAAACGAATGGAGTTGTTTTTGTTGTTCTTCTTATTGTTAAATGTTGTTTGGTTGCTCCTCCGGCCCTCCGTCGGATTAGAAGCCTCTGCTGCTGCTTCCTTCGAGGCTATGGTCAGGCCTTCACCCATCGCGGTGGTTTCTGCAGCAGCTGTGGGCCCAGAGCGGGTACAACCAGCGGCGCAGCTACCCGCCTTCAGCGTTTTCCGACTTGCAAAGCGCCATCAAGCATTTGGCGTATCTTGGAGTCCCCACGCAGGTCTGTGCGGTTGCCAAGTAAGGTGGCTGGCAGGCTGAAGTGGGTAGCCTGCAAGGTTGAAGCCCTGCAGTACCCGGGCAGCTGCCTGGGCCCTTGCCTGGATCTGCCACGCTTCTGGGAAAGAGTGCTGCCCAAACGCCCCTTGTCCCTCCGTTGGGGTCCAGGAGCTCCTTCGACAGTTCCCCGGTTTAGGAGAACTGTCTGATTCTCTCTGTTGTTCATATTCCCTCTGCAACGCAGGAGCCTTTCTGTAAAGCGAGTTAAACTTCGTGAACTTTGCGTTGAGAAAGCCATATTCCACATTTTCTTCCCAAACACGGACTGAAATATGGGTAGAGGAGAGTGGATTGTTGGCCTGGCTGGTGCTGAGCTCCAGCCGCCGGTTAGGGAGTTAGAGCCCCAGAACCCCCGCTTGGCAAAACTTCTGAAGACCCGGGATGAGGTTCTGCCTCTACAGGATGCTCAGTGTGCCATTGCCAGGGTCTGCTCCAGAGCGCTTCCCTGAGAGGAAACCAGGAGCCGGCATTCAGCACACTCCCCACTCCTCAAAAGCCCCCCCCCCCATGTCACCCTTCCACGGGCTCAGTTTCTCAGGGTTCTGGGCACTGACATGGCTGAGCCCCAACTCAGAGGGCAGGCACTTGTGTTTGAGCCCGATTACAATCTTCTCGAATGATGTTTCACTGTCACCCTGTCCCCTTTCCCAGCGTGGGGGAGCAGTGAGGGTGCTGGAATTCGGTGCAGCCTGGAAACCATTTATTTTCTAAACCGGAACCCAGTCTCAACTCACCCTGCTCATCTAAGATACTCTCTGGGGATCCAACAGCCCCTCACACCTAATCTCTTGAAATGAGATGTGGTTTGGGACTGGCCAGGTCTGTCTCTCTCTTTTTCTTTTCTTTTCTTTCTTTCTTTCTTTCTTTCTTTCTTTCTTTCTTTCTTTCTTTCTTTCTTTCTTTCTTTCTTTCCTTCTTTCTTTCTTTTTTCTTTCTTTCTTTCTCTTTCTTTCTTTCTTTCTTTCTCTCTCTCGCACACACACACACACACACACACACACACGCAGACCCACCAGCCACATTTGGCAGCTGGTTGATCCCAAATTCGCTGCTGGGAGTAAGATTTGTGGGCTCGGCCTGAATCCTTGGGACCAATTTCAGTGCAAGTGACATGGTGTTCCGCTCCCTTTACCAGCCATTCCCCTCACCTTGGTTTACCCATCTGTAGAGTGAGTGGATCTAATTCGAAAATCCCCAAGGCCAAGTTCTAAGGTTCGCTAAGCGCCAAAGGGACTGAGAACGATGAAGAGGCCAAAGGTTCATTGGGTCCAGGAGGCAGTTACTACTGCTCCGGGGACCAAGCCCAGAGAAGGCCAAGAGGGCTCAGCGCAGCACAGGGATGCAGGCAGTGGGTGAACAGAGGTACCCTCGAGTAGGGAGCAGGACTGTTCTTCATCTTTCCAAAAAAAAAAAAAAAAGAAGAAATTAAAAAGAGAGAAAGGCGGAGAGAGGATAGAGGAGAAAGAAAAGAAAAGGAAGAAAGTAATACTGCAAATTTTCAACGGGAGCCGCGTCTGCGGCAGAAGACCCAAGTAAAGACATTGGTCTGGGTCGCAAAATGCGGCGAGAACTCCTTGGAGGACAGGCTGGACCCAGAGGCTGCCTCCAGCTCCCAGAATCAGACCTCAAGGCATTCTCGCCAAGGCAAACCGCGGGACAGCTTGGAGGGAAACTGCCATAATCTGGATCAAACTGAATTCATTTGAGTCATGTTCCCTGGGCAGCCAGAGCCAGCCCGCGGAGCTGGCCCAGGCAGGGGCCCCGAGAGTGGGAGAGAAAGGGAAGGGGCGCCCGAGTCCGCAGGGTAGGTGGAGTCTGCGGTGGAAGATGGAGCCGCCAGGGGTGCGACCGGGACCTCCGTGCCTTTTCCTACTCGAAAGAAACTCCCGGATTCTTTCACCGCCCAATCGGCAAAGATGGAGAACAAACTACCCTGTTAAGACGCAGCAACAAGCAACTGCCTTTTCAGAAAGGGAGAAAATCCCTCCTCCTAAAAAACCCCTCAGTAAGTAGTGATCCCTGGGGAGAAGAAGGGAGGAGATTCTAGCATTATCGGAAATGTTCCAACTCTCTACAAGAAAAACACAGTCATGATTAATTGTATAATTTAAATAGAACTGTAAAGCATTTTATAAAGAAACGAGATGATTGCAAGAACCATATGAAAGGTAGTTGGACTCCAGTGGGGGACCGGGTGGGAGTGTGCATATCCCGAGGGCCTTTGCCTCTCCCTTTACATTTTGCTGTTTCCGGAAGCGGGGATAATTTTGTAAAACGCTGGTCACCACGCTCCGCCCGGGCTGGATCCGAGGGCTTGAGGGACCCCAGGCCAAGGCCTTTAGGGTACCAAAACTTGGAGGCCCGGGGGCTGGGAAAAGTCGCGGCTGCCTTGGAGAGCTAATCGACCTTTCGGCCCCAGGTGAAATTGAAAGAAGCCTCGGCATGGGTTTTGGTGTTTCCCGACTCGGGTCCCGCGGACTGGAGGCCTCAACGCCCGCAATGTGGCATTAACTCTTCCTTGCTCGCCGGGAACTCGGCTTGAGCAGCTAGTGAAGTTGAGCATTTAGCTCCAGTGAATCCGTAGCATTCTGGGGAGTCTGGGAGCGCCAGCTGCGTATGATCATCTGTAAAATGGGGTAATAAATAATGGTGCCCTGCTCATTCTCTGCTCCCCGGGTGGGCTTCGGTGCGTATCAAATGACGCCCTTTCATTGAGTGCGGGGAAGCGCTTTGAAACCTTGTAGAGCCCCAGTTGCACCCGTCTGAGGAAAACGCTCAGGTGACCCTTCTCCGAGAGACAGGTTATTCACGCCTGGTTTGCAACTAATCGCTTCAGAATTTTAGCGGGAGTTTTCACTAAACCGCTCTCGAAACAAAAGACTAAACAACGTAGAGAAACGCTCCTAAAATCGAAAGCAGAGAACAACAGGGTGGAGTGGGGTGAGGGGCGATGAAAGGGTCGGTACATTGGGATGGGGGATGGACATTGGCTGGGGGTTCAACCATGGACTCTTACTAGGCTTTGAAACCAATGCTCACGGGGAGGATGGGGAGAAATACTGGGAATTTGTTCCGGGTTTCAGTGGGATTCATCCATGACTCCTGCAAAGCCCCCGAAGTCATGATTTTTCTGAGCTGCCCAGGTTTATACCCTGCCTGAGGAGTGCGCGGGCAGCACAGCTGCTCCAGGAGAGACTAAGCATCCTTGGTCCAAGATTGAAAGGAGGTTGGAAAAAGCCCCAGCTATTTCCAGCTCGCCTTACTGGTTCCCCCAAAGTCGGAAAAAGACAGTTTCAGAGAAAACGCGGCGTCCAGGAGGGCATGTTAAACTAAAAGTTTATAAATTAAAGAAAAAATACAGCGAATAGAGCTTCCAAACTTCACAAATCTTTTTACAGTTAATACTCTAGTTGAGTGCACAGTGCCATTAAGGAGGCGAAAAGCGGCGAGGTTAATAAGACAGGTGGGATCACCTGTTTAAGGGTAAGTGAGGGGCGGATAGGGGAGTCCCGGGCCAGAGCACAGGAGTCGCAGAGGGCGGAAGGTAGAGACTGAGGGCCAGGCAGCGGCACTGCGGTGGGCGCCGTGGAAAGGCTGGCCAGGGATATTCACATTAAGTACAAAAATAATCGTCATTTGAATACAAACAACTGAAAAGTGCGACACGTCTTAACCTCCTTTAAACAAATAAAAAGAAACCAAGGAAAGTTTCCGCAGAGGGCTGCCTGGGTGTGCGCTCTCCTCCTTCCGGGGCTCCCAGGCGCTTCCTGCTTGTGCAGGTACCTGGACTTCAGAGAAGGAAGATGTGGAGACCCCCGGCTTGCACCACACTCGGAGGCTCCCCTCCTTACATTCAGCACCCGAATCGGGTGCCCTCACCCTAGCTCTGACACACAGGAGGGGTGGAGCAGAGGGCCTGAAAACCCAATCCTTCACGTTTCAAATCAACCCCTGGCCTGGTGCTGCCTGGGACTGCCAGGGTTTCGCACCCCTTGGTTACAAATGCAATTTCCAAAAATAAAAGATATGTAGATACACATAGATTGGTAGCATGGATACCATGAACTAGTGTGGCCTAGTGCAGAAAGCTCCCAGCAGGCCTGAAATTCTGAGGATTCAGGCTATGTGGTCTCCAGGAGTTCCCGCTCAGGGAAAACCCCACCCCCAGGCAGACATATTCGAATCAAAATTTAATTCCAACATTGTCGTGATAATAAATAGAGCCCAGGGGCTTCCAGGCAGGTGGGCCATCAGGGCCCCTAGGCCATAGGGTGCCTCTGTTCAAATTAGAAAAAGGCGCCCCCTCGGGGCAGACTCAGCCCAGCTGCCAGGGGACAAGTCCTGGCTAACGGGAGCTGGAGCTGGGTTTCACAACTCCAGGTGCCTCCTTGGCGGGGCGCCCCGTGCAGGCTACAGCCTACAGCTGTCAGCGGCGGTCCGGAGCCGGAGCGCGGGAATCACTCGCTGCCTCAGCCCAGGCGGGTTCACTGGGTGCCTGCGGCAGCCGCGCAGGTGGAGAGCGCCCAGCCTGGGAGGCAGTAGTAGGGGTAATAGTAGGAGGGCTGCAGTGGCAGAAGCGAGGGTGGCCGCAGCACTTCGCCGGGCAGGTATTGTCTCTGGTCGTCGCGCACCAGCACCTTTACGGCCACCTTCTTGGCGGCGGGCGCCGAGGCCAGCAGGTCGGCGGCCATCTGCCGGCGCTTGGTCTTGTAGCGACGGTTCTGGAACCAGATTTTCACCTGCGTCTCGGTGAGCTTCAGCGACGCGGCCAGGTCTGCGCGCTCGGGCCCGGACAGGTAGCGCTGGTGGTTAAAGCGGCGCTCCAGCTCGAAGACCTGCGCGTGGGAGAAAGCGGCCCGCGAGCGCTTCTTGCGTGGCTTGGGCGCTGCCGGCTCCTCCTCCTCCTCCGCGACGCCTGCCGGCCCGCTGCCGCCCCCGCCGCCGGCCCCGCTGCACAGCGCGGACACGTGTGCACCTCTGGGGCCAACACCGTCGTCCTCGGTCCTTGGGCTGCGGTCGCCTGCGGACCCCGGTGGGAACAGAAACAAGAGACTGTCAGCGCCACAGACGAGGTGAGGCCGGGCCTCAACTGCAGGGGTCACAGGAGTGGGGCGGAAATACACTTTGATCCCACTCAAGCGGAGCGGAGGTCTGGGAGGCCCTGGGCCCGGGAGACCAGTCTTAGAATCTTGCCCCACTGGGTATCCCATCTAGGCCTCTTCTGGGGAGGGCGGCGGACTCAGCCGCTGTGTCAACGCTGTGTTGTTGAGACCAGCTCCCCACCCTCTCTGGGCCCCAGGCTCCCCTCAGTAACTTGGGGCACTCGACCCGAGCATCCGCGAAAGCCCTCCCGGCTCTCAGCGCTGAGCACTGGGATTCTAGACTGCATTTCCGTCTCTCTGCTTGGGTTCACGCGCCTCTCCACACTTAGTTCACACGCACACACGCGCGCGTCCTCGCAGCACACACTTGTCTGGTGCAGGTAAGGGAAGGTGGAGGCGGATCCTGGGGCCAAAGGTATTTAGAATCTTTCACCCTCAGCCGCCTGGGATTGCTGTGAGGGACATGGAAACAGGCTGAGCCGAGGCCTTAGATGAGAGGATGGACTGGAGAGTAAAGAGGGAGGGTTGCCCCTGCCTCGAGTTTTTGGACCCTGATCCCACACCAGCTTCTCGGTCTCGTACCCGCCCTTCCGAAGAACTCCAGCAGAAAGGTCCAGCGCTCCCCTGTGCTTGAGGCCTACAGAAGCTTGTACCCAACTAGGGCGGGCACCCGGGTCTTCCAGACCACAGGACAGGACAAGCCACGGCTGAGAAGGCCTCTCTCCTGCCTCCAGGATGAACTAAAGACCCACTCCGGGATCCTCGGCCTAGGGCTGCTCTCCCAGACCTGGGGTCTGAGAAAGCCAAACCAGCCCTTTCCCCAAAGCTCTAGTTCTGCAGATTCTCAGCTCTGGCCCACTCGGAGGTGTTCTTCACCATCTATCCACCTACTGTGGGGCCTGGCCCTGGGACCTTGAACTGGCAGGGTCTCTGGTCCAGAGCTAGGTCACTGGCTGCCTGAGGTCTCTGAACCCCTCACTTTTCCGCTTCCCTGATTTTGGGGATTTGGGGACAGACACGGCAGAAAGCACTGGCGACGAACTCAAAGACTCCCGAACGCAAGGGGCAGAGGTTCTCCCAACCCAGTCTAATGCACATTGGCCCAGGACGTCTCAGGCCTCGCCCCAGGACGCAGGGCTCTAAGGAGCTACTCCGGTCTCTCGCGGGCTCAGTTCCCGAAGTGACAGAGCAGCTCGCGCCAGAGCGCAGAACTTCGGGATTTGGCCAGCCTCCGAGCCCCAGGGCGCAGGGTGCTCACAGCCGACCACCCCACTCGGCGTGGTAGCACTCCGCGTTCATCCCCTCAGCCCGGCCCCCCATCCCCGCGAAGCCGCAGCAGACCTGAGACGCTGGCGGACATCTCGCTGTCGCTCCGGCCCGCGGCTTCCTCCTCTAGGTCTTTGGAAGCGGCCAGCTCACAGACCGGCTGGCCGAGGCTCAAGGATCCCCCCGCGAGGCCGGCCCCGCTGGCCCCCCGCGCGTCCGCGCAGCGCCGCCTGCTTTCGTTCTCCTCGCTGAGCGCGGAGTCCGAGTCCCAGCCTTCCGGGCTCTCCGCAGTCCGCCCCGCAGCTGTTCTGGTACCGGCAGGAGACACCAGCAGAGAGTCCTCGGCGCCCCCCAGCGCGCCCGCGTCCCTCTCCCCAAAGAGCCGCCAACAGCAGACAGCGGGAGCCGCGGCCACCGACACCGCTGTGCCCCCGGGCGCCGGGCGCCCCTCTGGCGCGGCCAGCCCGCCGCGATCCTCTTTCTTGTTGAGGATCGCCTGGATGGAGAAGGGCGTCAAGGTGTTGGCGCCGCGCACAGCCATCTGCGCCGCGGGCCGGAGCGGCAGGCGGGGCGGGCAGCTGGGGCGCCGAGCAGCTCCGAGCGGGACAGAGAGCGCCGCCGGCCGCAGCGCGAGTGAGCTGGGTGTGTGAGGCCGCCGCCGCCCACTGCTGCGCGGCCCAGCAGCCCCCGCCCCACTCCGTCCCAGGATCTGCGCCGACCCTCACCCCCACCTTAGAGGCCCACCCCGCCCGGAGACCCCCTCCCCCCGAATCCAGAGCCAGACGCTCTCCTTTCGCAGCTCAGCTGGATTATCTCATCGCTTCTCGCCCTTAGGGGCGGGCTGGGGTCTGCCCCCTCGGGGGACGTGAAGGAGGATTGGCGGGGGCCCCTCCGTGGCAGCAGTCCCCTCCCGAGCGCCGCCGGGGCGCACGGCCCGAGTCACTTTTTCTTTGCGCGTCTGTCCCTTCCTCGCCTGCAGGATTTCGCTCCTGGCCCGTCCTCCCCTTCCCTGCTGGGCAGGCTCTTCCGGAGCCCACCCCCGGCGGCGGCGGCAGCCGCGGCCGCGGCCGCTGGATTCCGAGAGGCGCGGGGCACCTTTTTACCCCCTGTCCTGGTTTTATCTGTTTCTTTTCTCTTTCCTTCCCTTGCGTTCCACTGTACCACCCCCCTCCCGCCCGGGTGTCATTCCTCACTGCTGAGTGACAGCCTGAGGCCACACCCCTCCACTGGGCTGTCCCGGGCGCTCCCGGTCGTCCATTGGCTGGCTCCAGTTGGGCGACGTTGACTTTAACAGACAAAACTGGGCACGTTGCGCCGCTAAAGACAGGGTCTGACTTAACCCCTTCTCTCCTAAGCCTGCTCCTCGAAGCACCCTCCAGCAACAAGGAGGCTCATCCGCCCCAAACCACGTTTCTTACCTCTGCAGATGTATCCACCTATTCCAGCGCTTTAATAGAACACTGTTACTAAGTTGAGTCAAATCTGCGGAGAAAATCCAAGATAATGCAGTTCCATAAATCTTGCTCGTAGTTTCTGTTCTCTAGAAAGGATTATAAACACGAAGAACAAAATGCATCTTTTTTTTTCTCCCTACAGTTTCGCCGCTTCTTCATTGCTAATGCTCTTTGCTGAAATGATCAGTTAATTAAGATCACTCTAGAAATATTTTTCTTTCCTCATCGTCTTTGATTTGATTCGATTTTTATAGAGGAATTAGAAAAAAATGGTATAGATGGAACTAAAGTCGGGAGAAGAATTGAAAGGCATCTTTGGGAGAATTTCTGTAAATTTTATGGTCGTTTCCCTGGCAGATCAATACTGAATTTAATTGGAGTTTGTTAAGTTTTGCATCAGGAAGAAAAAAAAATCTTTCAATTTGTTTTTTTTTTAAATATCTCTTACTTGTGAGTTGAATAAAATTATAAATAGATATGTTTGTTTGCTTAGAAGTACACCTAGGAATTACCATAAAGTGATCCAGAAGTGACACTTTTTTGCTCTTTAAAAAATAAGAAATGCATTGTATTATGTAACAGTAGGAACCAAGCTAAGAAACACAAATATTGTGGGTATATAAAAACATTTTTAAATGTGTTATTCCTTTTTTAATATAAAATTTGCTCAATTAACGTACTTCGCTGTTTTCCATAAACTTTACCAGAGAGTTAACACCAAACACACAAACTTGAACCATTAAATACATTTAAAGGACTATGATTTTAATTTATTAAATTGCTAGGATTGGTAGTTTTGGTGTCATTAAAATAAATAACATTTCCCCTTGTTGCTTTCTTTTTGGTTGGTCTTTTTCTGCACCGCAGAAGGAAATACACCGACTATTCATAGTTTTCAGTCTCAGAATGAGGTTTCGCAGCATCTATACTTTTCAGCATTTCGGCTACGTGATGCTTTCTTGCTTTGTGCAAACCTTGTAGGGTACCTGGGAAAAAACATCCACTTGAGGTCATTGCCCTTTACAGCTCTTTACAACTACATCAGTTTTGAAGGAATGCCATTTAAATTTGGTGTCAGTGCTCAGCAAGTGTAGGACGCAGAGTGGAACAGAGCAGAATGCTTACAGTCTTTCAAAAACAGTGTGTCCTCTCCTCCCCCGCTGTATGATTTAAATTACCGTTCTCCTCACTTCGGGCAGGGATGTTGGGAATTATATATAGTGAGGAGATTGACACTGGTTGCCTGGAAGGTAGGGGACGGGCAGGTATGGATTTGGTGTCCCGTACAGCGATCGCTTTTTGGGTTTAGGACTTGGTGCTGACAAATAATGGAGTGAGATCCGAACATAAAGGCAGGCAGAGATGTTTGGGGGCTGAATGACCGAATACTAGAGTAGGTTTGGGGCTAGGTAAAGACTTGCTTGAAAACAACTACCATTTAGTTGCGAATCCCTCCCCTCTTCCCTTCGATTCGATGTTTAAAAAGAAACCCAAATCACAGTTGGACATGCTCCTGCCACAGCCTTGGGCAGAAGTCTTCAAAGCATGAAAAGATGTGGTTCGGCGACTTTGAGTTGTCGGGTATTTTTGTGTCCCAGGAGTGTGAGAAAGGGGCTACGTTCCGCGTCTTCCGGAGGCGCACAGCAAGGGAGTCTCCTGGTGTCATCTCGGGCCATTACGGCGCTTAGTCGATCATTAGGTCTGTGGGTGACTGTAGGCAGAGCCGGGAGTTGGGTGCTTGGCGCGGAGGGTGAACTCGCGGGTCTTCAGCTGCAACTAGAAGCTGCTCCTAGGAAGGGGTCGGGTGAAGATGAAAAGACTGTGGGGGAGGGGAGGTGGTTGGCTGCCCAGAGATATCCCGGAGTAACTACGGAGTCCAGGCCCAGAAGTGGGGGTGTGTGGCGAAGGCGCAGCAGGCCTGCGCCTGTCGGAGGACAGCAGATCTGGACGCGACCGCGCGGGCGTGCCTGGGTCCCGCTTCCTGCCCATCGAGGGCGACTTCCTTCAGGCTCAGCTGTGAGCTCCAGGAACTCTGCGACCTCCCGACGGGCGCCACGCTCCGGCTTGGGCCGGCCCGGGAGTTGGCGGAACTGCGCGGCCCGGCGGGGCGGCCGGTGAGGCTTTCGAGAAGCACCGGGCTCGCTCGGCGTCCGCGCCTCTCTACTCCGCCGCGCCCCCTCCGCGCCCCCGGGCCCATTTTTTCCTAGTCTTCAGCCTCTCTTCCTTCTTCCTCCCTCCCCTCCTTCTCCACACCTTTGTCTTCTTCCTCCTCCCTCCTCCTGCTCCTCCTCCGCAGTTTGGATCCTACGGGCCCCCTACGCGCGGCGCCCTTCGGTCCCCGGAACCGCCCGGGCTGGGGGTGCTGCTGCGCGATGAGACTTCCGCGGGCGGCGGGCGGAGAGCGGGATCTGACTGCGAAAGCCAAGGGGGCGGGGAAGGGGAAGCCCCGGCCCTCGGGGGCGCGCCGTAAGCTGCTGCGCACGTGCCCGCGCTCCCGGGAGGCCCCAGTGGGCTCGGGATTTCCTGGCGGCGCCACCGCGCGCCTCGCCCCCGACGCCCGCCACCTGTGCCCTGGGCCGCCTTCCCTGACGCCAGCGGCCGGAGGTCGCGCGCGCCGGGTGCTGCCCAGCAACGAAAGGCCATGCGGGGTTCGTCCCTCAGATGCCGGTGACCTTGACTGAAGTCACCTGCCTTCTCTAGCTTCCAGACCTTTAAAACGAGGGTTTGGACCCGGTGCCTTCTGAAGCCGGTGCTTCACTGAGTGAGCAAGTGAAGGGTGTGTGTGTGTGTGTGTGTTTTGGGGGGGGGGGGCGAGGGGAGGGAGGGGCAGCGTTGCAGGCTCCCCAGAGCCAAGTCTAGGCAGAGGTCGCGCCCAGCACTGACCGTCGGTCCCAATCCGCAGACTCCCGAGGGCGATCCAAACCGCCTAAGCAGCCCAAGCGTCCAGCACCCGCGCTTGCGTTCCTGAGTAATCCAGCGTCCTGCAGCGTTTTTCATGCACACAATCCAAATATATCAGACTGCAGAGAGAGGCTGTATTGTAACTGGCCAGCTTATAATACTATAAATAATAATATAAAAGGTAGTTTTATATTTTAACAAATATTGCTCACTGACAGTGTGTCAGGAACCAAAACCTATTGTTTCGTTGAATGTACACACCCCTGGGACTGGAATGAGTAGAAAACATTGTTATGCCCATTTTACAGATGAAGAAACTGAGACTCCTGACTATTAGTAAGTGGCTAAGTCAGGATTTAAATCAGGCTTTGTCTGATGTCAAATCCAGTTGGATTTTCTACTCTAATCGGTTTTTCTCATTAACCTTCAGACTTATTGTTTCCCATCATAGACCTTACCCATTTTTAATTGCTTATTTATTGGAAAAGGAGCTTCGTTCGGATTTAAGGTAATCAAAGAAAAAATTTAGACAAATCTAATGACTTTTTTTCTGTTCCACGCATTTGAAAACAAATCACACCAAGGCCTGCGGATCTGAACGTAAACCTCGTTGTGTAGAAAGAAGGAAACACACCATTTTATTATAATCAGCAAACTAAACCGTGTGTAGAGAGAGACAGCCAGGTGATGGAAACTCTTTAGGTTCAGAAGCCAGATTGTGCGCGCGGTTCTGAGACGTAGCCAAGCGACCTCACGCAAGACCCTCTTTGAGGCTTAGTTTTCTTACCTAAAAAACCAGGGTTGGAGATCACCTCTCAGGGTGTTAAAAAGACGTGCCAGCCTCGAACCCTCCTGGGTACGGTGGAGAACGAGCGCCACCTAGCGGGCATCCCTCTAGGGTTGTGCGTACATTTATGGGGAGGTACTGGAATAAGCAGTACACAAAACGGACTGTTTTGCTTCTAGTTTCGTGTATACAGCCTCGCGCTGCCAGGGATCTAATAGCGGAGATGTTTCATTTAAAAAAAAAACTCACCCAGGCACGATCAGCACCTCCACTGAAGACTCACCTCGCTCCAGGGCCAAGGGGAAGGGACTGGAGCAGGACGCGGGTGTGTTGGGATCAGTTTTAGAACGGAGGCCACAGCAAGCCCTGGCCCACCTCCTACCCTGTCCTGCATTCCACAGCTGCTTGCTGTGAGTATATAACCAAAGCTCTCGCTGGATGATCATTTAGGGCACAGGCATCCCTGTGTGTTTTATTGGCGCCAAAGGAATGTTTTGTTTTGTTTTGTTGTTTTGTTTTTGTTTTTGTTTTTGAGATGGAGTCTCGATCTTGTCACCCAGGCTGGAGTGCAATGGCGCAATCTCGGCTCACTGCATCCTCCGTCTCCCGGGTTCAAGCGATTCTCCTGCCTCAGCCTCCCGAGTAACCAGGATTACAGGTGCCCGCCACAACGCTTGGCTAATTTTTGTATTTTTAGTAGAGATGGAGTTCCACCGTGTTGGCCAGTCTAGTCTCCAACTCCTGACCTCAGGTGATCCACCCACCTCAGCCTTCCAAAGTGCTGAAATTACAGCCGTGAGCCACTGCACCTGGCTAGGAATGGTTTTTTTAGAAACTAATTTATTCATGATACAAACTGAGGTATTTCACCCTAAAGATCAGAAATTTCCGGCACTGAAAACAAACCTCAGTTTCACTCTCTCACCCAAGCTGGAGTGAAGTGGCACAATCTCGACTCACTGCAACCTCTGCCTCCTGGGTTCAAGCTATTCTCCTGCCTCAGACTCCTGAGTATCTGGGACCACAGGCATGCACCACCACGCCCGGCTAATTTTTGTATTTTTAGTAGAGAAGGGGTTTCACTACGTTGGCCAGACTGGTCTCGAACTCCTGACCTCAAGTGATCCGCCCGCCTCAGCCTCCCAAAGTGCTGGATTACAGCCACCGCGCCTGGAAGGGTTTTATTTTCTTATTTAGGTTGTCTATTTGACAGTGGGTGGATGGCAGTTGTATTCGGGGGCTTGAGGAGGAGAGGAGGGGGAGGAGCCAGCTTGAGTAGATAAAGAGAAACATGCTATGGTCAATTGATTGTGCTGAGTTTCAGATGCTTGTGAAACAAAATGAAAGTCTTCTGGATTTATTATATTTTTTTCTCTAAGACACTATTCTGAAAGCCCTTGCAGTGCTAAGCCAAGTTCTCTTTGGGAAATTTCCAGCTAGTTCTTATTTTGTGTCAGGCATTATTCTAGGATCTGTAGTTCAAGGTCTTGTAAACTCCTGCTCTCAAGAGGCTACATTCTGTTGGAAGAACACCTATAAATATACAAATGCCTAAACAAAACAATGAAAAAAACATCAGGTGGTAATAAATACTATGAAGAAAATTTAAAAAGAGTGATGTCAGCTGACATCATACTGAGTGGGCAAATGCTGGAAGCATTCCATTTGAAAATCAGAATAAGACAAGGATGCCTTCTCTCACCTCTCCTATTTAACGTAGTATTGGAAGTCCTGGCCAGGGTGATCAGGCAATAGAAAGAAATAAAGGGCATCCAAATAGGAAGAGAAGAAGTCAAACTATCCCTGTTTGCAGACAACATGATTCTATATTTAGAAAACCCCATAATCTCTGCCCAAAATTCCTTCAACTGATAAACAACTTCAGCAAAGTCTCAAGATACAAAATTAATGCGCCAAAATCACTAGCATTCCTATACACCAACAACAGCCAAGCCAAGAGCCAAATCAGGAATGTAATCCCATTCACAGCTGACACAAAAGAATAAAATACCTAGGAATACAGCTAACCAGGTAGGTGAAAGATCTCTATGATAAGAACCACAAAACACCGCTCAAAGAAATCAGAGAGGACACAAACAAATGTAAAAACATTCCATGCTCATGGATAGGAAGCATCAATAGCATTAAAATGGTTATACTGCCCAAAGCAATTTCTAGATTCAATGCTATTCCTTTTAAACTATCATGAGATTCTTCACAGAACTAGAAAAAACTATTTTAAAATTCATATGGAACCAAAAAAGAGCCTGAATAGCCAAGGCGATCCCTACGCAAAAAGAACAAAACTGGAGGCATCATACTAACTGACTTGAAACTATACTACAGGGCTACAGTAACCAAAATAGTGTGGTACTGGTACAAAAACAGACATATAGACCAATGGAACAGAATAGAGAGCCCAGTAATAAGGCCACACACCTACAATCATCTGATCATCAATAAAGCAGATAAAAATGAGCAATGGGGAAATAACACCCTATTCAATAAGTGGTACTGGGATAACTGGCTAGCCATATACAGAGGATTAAAATTGGACCCTTCCCTTACACCACATACAAAAATCAACTCAAGATGATTAAAGACTTAAATGTAAAACCCAAAACTACAAAAGTCCTGGAAGAAAACTAGGCAATACAATTTTGGACATAGGAATGGGCAAAGATTTCATGATGAAGATGCCAAAAGCAATTGCAACAAAAGCAAAAATGGATAAATGGGATCTAATTAAACTTAAGCTATCAACAGAATAAACAAAACAACAGAGTAAAGAAAAAACAGAGCAAATCCTACAGAATGGGAGAAAATAT
The DNA here is from genome assembly GCF_028885655.2 of Pongo abelii. Classification (NCBI taxonomy): domain Eukaryota; kingdom Metazoa; phylum Chordata; class Mammalia; order Primates; family Hominidae; genus Pongo; species Pongo abelii. Next base: position 12,535,051 of record NC_071988.2, read on the forward strand.
TTGGAAACTATGTGTCTGACAAAAGTCTAATATCCAGCATATATAAGGAAATTAGACAAATTTACAAGCAAAAAACAAACATTCCATTGAAAAGTGGGCAAAGGGCATGAACAGACACTTTTCAAAAGAAGACATACATGCAACCAACAAGCATATGAAAAAAAGCTCAGTATCACTTATCATTAGAGAAATGCAAATCAAACTCACAATGAGATAACATCTCATGCCAGTCATAATGGCTATTACTAGTCAAAAAATAACAGAAGCTGGAGAAAAATGAACACTTATACACTGTTGGTGGGAGTGTAATTAGTTCAGCCACTGTGGAAAGCAGTGTGGGGATTCTTCAAGGAGCTAAAAATAGAATTACCATTCGACCCAGCAATCCCATTACTGGGCATATACCCAAAGAAATATAAATTATTCTAACATAAAGGCATATGGACCTATATGTTCACTGTTGCACTATTCACAATAGGAAAGACATGAAATCAACCTAAATGCCCATCAGTGATAGAATGGACAAGAAAATATGGTACATATACACCACGGAATACTACACAGCCATAAAAAAGAACAAGGTCATGTGCTTTGTGGGAACATAGATGGAGCTGGAGGCCATTACCCTTAGCAAACTAATGCGGGAACAGAAAACCAAATACTGAATGTTCTCACTTATAAGTGAGTGCTAAATGATGAGAACACATGAGCACAAAGAGGCGAACAATAGATACCGTGGCCTACTTGATGGTGGAGGGTGGGAGGAGGGAGAGGATCAGGAAAAATAGCTATTGGGTATTAGGCTTAATATGTGGGTGACAGATTTGTGTAACAAACTTCTATGACATGAGTTTACCTATATAACAAACCTGCACATGTACCTCTGTATGTAAAAGAAAAGCTAAAAATGAAAATAGAAACAAAAAACAGAGTGATATGATAGAGGGTGACTTGAGGCTACTTTTCATGGGTGAGACTCAAATCTGAAAGAGATACCTTGTGAAGACTGAGAAAGAGATTTTCAGAGAGAGGAAGAAATAGTGCAATAAACATTAGGTGGGAACCTCCATTATGGGCTGAAAGTGTTCTCCTCAAAGTGATAGATTGAGATCTTAATCCCCAGTGTGGTGGGATTAGGATATAAGGCTTTCAGGGTATAATTAGGTCATGAAGGTGAAGCTCTCATGAATGTGATTAGTGCCCCTACAAGAAGAGACAAGAGAGAGCTTGCTTCCTCCCTCTCTCCCCCATCTATCTGTTTCTCTCTGTCTCTGTCTCTCTCTTTTTCTCTGCCATGTGAGGATACAACAAGAAAGCATCTGTCTCCAAACACTGGATCTACCAGCATTTTGATCTTGGACTTCCCAGCCTCCAGAACTGTGAGATATAAATGTTAAGACTCCAGTCTATGGTATGCTTGTTATAGCAACCCCAGCTGACTAAGATGCAGTCATAGTGTTCTCACAGACATAACAGCTTGCTCCTGTGGCCGGAGGACAGTGGGAGAGAGGCAGTAATGAGAGTTGGAGTCCAAGATCAAGCAGGGTTTTTAAGCCTTAGTGAAGAGCATGAACTTTATTCTAAGTATATGGGAGACCATGGAAAATTGTACACAAAGGGGAACCAGACTATGATTTACATTTTTAAAAAATTACATTGGCTTTTCTATGACAAGAAGATTGTGGGGTGAAAAAAGAAAAATCAGGAAGACAAACTAGAAGCTCGTGCAAGAGTCCAAACAAGAGATGATGGTGGCTTGGATTAGGTAGTATTGGAGATGGAGGGAATGGCCAGAATTGCCACCTATTTTGGCAGTATTCTTTTTAAAATATCCTAAAAGTAAAAAACATATATATAAAAAATTTACCATTTTAACCATTTTTAAGTGTGCAGATCAGAAACTAAGTACATTGTTGTGCAATCATCACTGCCATCCATCTCCATAACGTTTTCATCGTGCAAAACCAAAATTCTTTCCCTGTTAAACGCTAACTGCCCATTTCCTCCTCTCCCCAGACCCTGGCAACCACTATTCTATGTTCTGTCTCTATGAATTTGACTACTCTAAGTACTTCATATGAGTAAAATCACAGAATATTTGTCCTATTGTGATTGGCTCATTTCATTTAACATGATGTTTTCAAGGTTCATCCATGTTGTAGCGTGTGTCAGAATTTCCTTCCATATTAAAGCTGAATAATATTCCATTCTCTATGTACGCCACATTTTGTTTATCCAGTCATCTGTCAATGGACACATGTGGCTTTCACATTTCAACTAGTGTACATAATGCTGCAATGAACATGGACGTACAAATATCCCTTTGAGACCCTGCTTTCATCTGTGTGTGTGTGTGTGTGTGTGTGTGTATACCCAGAAATGCAATTGCTTGATCATACGATAATTCTGTTTAATTTTTTGAGGAACTACCATATGATTTTTCACAACAGCTGCACCATTTAGCATTCCCATCAGCAGTGCACAAGGATTCCATTTCTCCACATCCTCCCAACGCTTATTATTTTATATTTTTTTAATTGTAGGAGAAAACACATGACATAAAATTTACCATCTTAACAATTTTTAAGTGTACATCTCAGTGGGGTTGAACCTGTTCAAATTGTTGTGGAACAGATCTCTAGAAACTTTTTATTTTGCAAAACTGAAACTCTATCCTCATTGAACAACAACTCCTTATTTTGCTGTCACCCCAGCCCCTGGCAACCACCAAGCTTATACTTTGTGTTTGCATAAGTTTGACTACTTTAGACATTTCATATGCATGAAATCATACAGTATTTATATTTTTATGACTGGTTTATTTCAGTTAGCATAATGCCCTCAAGTTTCATTCATATTGTAGCATTAATGTGGCAGGATTTCTTTCTTTTTGAAGGCTGAATAATATTCTATTGTATGTATAAATCACATTTTCTTTATTGACTTTATTCACTCATTCGTCCATTTTGGTTGAATTAATGCCCCTTCTACTTCTTGGCTATTCTTATTTTTTTTATTGCATTATCTCATTTATATGTAGAATCGTAAAAAAAAGTTGAATAGACAGAGCTAGAGAGTAAAACGGTTGTTACCAGGGGTGGGGGTGGAGAGGAGAAGAAAGTTTATGAACTGGGTTAAGACTTCTAACTACACTATTTATCAAAATAAATTAATATGTAATATTAAAATGGAAACTTACAGCAAAATGAAAGAAGGAGCAAGATTGCAATATTACCATTTAGGATATTTTGTTGAACTAAAATAAATTTTGAAAGATTCCTAAAAACAAAAAATGGGTTCTATTTTAGAACCCAGTGATGTTGTTCAAAATGCCATAATATATGTATAAACGCTTTGAAAAAGTCTTTTGCAATGATATATTGTTTTTAGCCTAATTAATATTTATTACAGTTTTAAAGCAAAGACCTATTTCAGAATTCAAGTGATAGAAACATTAAAGAAGTTATACATTCTATAATCTTACATCCACTTATGAAGGAAAATAAGTTGCTGAATACATTATAATTATGTAATAATGGCACCACTTAATAGCTATGCAACCTTGGACAAATTGCTTAAATATTCTAAGCCTTAATTTTCTCATTTATAAAATGGAGGTACCTCGTATGGTAGCCAGCCTCCAAAATGGCCCCCAGTGGTCCCTGCCTGCTAGTATTCAGGTTCTGATCTAGTTCCCTCCTATGGCTGTTCTGAATAATGCTACAATAAAAATGTGTGTGAAAATATCTCTTAGAGAACCTGCTTAATGTTCTTTTGGATATGTACTCAGAAATAGAATTGCTAGATTATATAATTTTATTTTTAATTTTTTGAGAAACCTTCATACTGTTTTTATAATGGCTGCATCATTTTACATTCCCATTTGCGGTGCGAAAGGATTTTAATTTCTCTACTTCCTCACCAATACTTGTTATTTTTTGTTTTTGTGATAGTCATTCTAATCATTATGAAGAGCATCTCATTGTGGTTTTAATTTGCATTTCCCTAATGACTTGTGATGGTGAGCATCTTTTCATGTACTTTTTGGCTATTTGTATGTCTTCTTTGGAGAAACGTCTATTCAAGTCCTTTGCTCATTTTTTTCTTTTATTTTTATTTTTTATTTTTTATTTTTTATTATACTTTAAGTTCTAGGGTACGTGTGCACAACGTGCAGGTTTGTTACATATGTATACATGGGCCATGTTGGTGCACTGCACCCATTAACTCGTCATTTACATTAGGTACATCTCCTAATGCTATCCCTCCCCCTTCCCCCCACCCTACAACAAGCCCCGGTGTGTGATGTTCCCCTTCCAGTGTCCAAGTGTTCTCATTGTTCAATTCCCACCTATGAGTGAGAACATGCAGTGTTTGGTTTTGTGTCCTTGCAATAGTTTGCTGAAAATGATGGTTTCCAGCTTCATCCATGTCCCTACCAAGGAGATGAACTCATCATTTTTTATGGCTGCATAGTATTCCATGATGTATATGTGCCACATTTTCTTAATCCAGTCTATCATTGATGGACATTTGGGTTGGTTCCAAGTCTTTGCTATTGGGAATAGTGCCACAATAAACATACATGTGCATGTGTCTTTATAGCAGCATGATTTATATCCTTTGGATATATACCCAGTAATGGGATGGCTGGGTCAAATGGTATTTCTAGTTCTAGATCCCTGAGGAATCGCCACACTGTCTTCCACAATGGTTGAACTAGTTTACAGTCCCACCAACAGTGTAAAAGTGTTCCTATTTCTCCACATCCTCTCCAGCACCTGTTGTTTCCTGACTTTTTAATGATCGCCATTCTAACTGGTGTGAGATGGTATCTCATTGTGGTTTTGATTTGCATTTCTCTGATGGCCAGTGATGATGCCTTTGCTCATTTTTGAATTTAGTTGTTTATTATTTTGTTGTTGAGATTCAAGAATTCTTTATATATTCTGGATGTTGATCATTTATTAGATACATAGTTTGCAAATCTTTTCTCCCATTCTGTGAGTTGTCAGTATTCTTGAAGGACTAGATAGATTGGATGGAGATGAGGGAAAGAGTCCTTCACTCTAGGAGATCCAAGGTGAGTAATGATGCTATTGATCTAGGTAGGAAAGACCTGAGAAGACTTGGTGGGAGAGAGGGTGGGAGGCAGGTGTTCAGTTTGGGATGTATTACGTCTGAGATGCTTATTAGACATCCACTTGGAGATGTAAAATAATCAGCAGTGAAAATGACATTTCAAGAAAAGTTCAATGCTAGAAATAGAAATCTGGGAGTGCTAAGATGATAGGTGATATCGATAGAACTGGATGTGGTCACCCAGGAAAATGACTGTAGCCTGGCCAGAGAGAACTACAGGTGCAGGAACCAGGGTCTTTCAACATTTACAGATTTATTAGTAGAGGGACATTCACCCAAAGGAACTGGGAAGGAATCATTAGTTTTGTAGGAAGAACCAGGGGAGGTTGGAGCTTGAGGAAGTTGAGACCGGAAACTGTTGCCATAAGGAGAGAATGATCAGTGGTAATATGTGCTGCTGTCAAGCAATGTGATAGAGAAATGGCCCTTGGGTTTGGTAAAATGGATGTTATTGGTCACCTTGATAGAAACCATCTTGCAGAGTGAAGGGAGCACATCAGATTGGAATGCGTTGAGGAGAACATAGTACAGGTAGAAGCAGAGTTAGTGAATACAGGTAACTCTTTAAAGAATTTGGCATGAAGATGAGCAAAGCAGTGAGATGGAAGATGGAGGGGATCCTGCATCTAGAGATTTATTTTTAGATGGAAGATACTATAATATACTGTTATACATGCTAGTAAGTAAGCCAATAGAGAGTGACAATTGATAATCCAGGACAGAAGAGAAAATTGCAGTAGCAAAATCCTTGAGAAGTTGAGACAGATGGATATTTTTAAATGACTTACTTTTAAAAACTGCCAGATGAATTGATATACCTTCAAGTTTACTGATTCTTTTTTCTGCCATCTCTAACTTGCTGTTAAGTCTGATAAGAACTTATTTTCTAAGGAACCTTTATATAAATAACGTATGAGTAATATAGATATATTTATAAAAAATAAATGGAGTACAATTAATCTCTTGCCATATGTAATTTAAACTTATAAATAAAGCAAGCTGGAGGAGGTGGTTTGTGCCTGTAATCCCAGCTACTCAGGAGGCTGAGGCAAGAGGATTTCTTGAGGCCAGGAATTCGATACTAGTCTGGGCAACATAGCAAGACCTCATCTCTAAAAGCATAAAAATTAGCCAGACATGGTGGTCTGTGTCTGTATTCCTAGATACTCGGGAGGCTGAGATGGGAGGATTTCATGAGTCCAGGAAGTTGAGGCTGCAGTGAGCTATGATCACACCACTGTACTCCAGCCTGGATGACAGAGTGAGACCGCCGACTCTAAAAAGAAAAAAAAATGCAGACAAAACAATATTTGGGGCTAGGTGTGGTGACTCACGCTTGTAATCCCTGCACATTGGGAGGATTGCCTGCAGTCAGGAATTCGAGACCAGCCTGGGTAACATAGCGAAACCCTATCTCAAAAAAAAAAAAAAAAAAAAAAAAAAAAAATAGCCGGGCATGGTGGCACATGCCTTTAGTCCCAGCTACTTGGGAGACTAAGGTTAGAGGATCCCTTGAGCCCAGGAGTTCGAGGCTGCAGTGAGCCAAGATCAAGCAATGGCACTCCAGTCTAGGTGACAGAGTAAGATCCTATCTCAAAACTAAATAAATAAATAAAACAGTGTTTACAATCTCTAGCTAGCTACAGTGTGATGCTGAAGGCTCTGGACATGAAGTTGGCTATTTGTTATAAGGACACATTGACAAGGGCTACAGAGATGTCACCGAATGCTAGCACCAACCTGGACCTTCCTTTGACATGATTAGCCAGATTAAAAGAGAATTGACACAACAGAAATGCATACATAAGTTCACCAAAAGACATAAAACAGAATGTTCATAGCCTCATTTTTTGATAATAGCTCCAAATCTAGAAATTATGCAAATGCTCAACAGTGGAATGGATAAATCAAGTGTGGTATATTCACAGAATAGGATACTATATAGCAATGAGAACAACCAGTCTACATCTACATGCAACCATATGATGGAAGTTCATAAATGCAATGTTTTAGATGACTCGACTGTCACGTCCCTAGGGCCTAGAATGGGCCTGGCACATGGTAGGCTCTTAGCAAATATTTGTTAAATGAATGGTCTCATTTTACCATCATTACAACCCCATGAGATTGGCAGGGCAGGTATCAGAATTTCTGAGAGGTAGAGAGGTCAAGTGATTTGCTCCCAGTCACCCTGATCATGGTCACTACATTAGGATCCCTGCTAAAACAGCTAGCTCTGTGAAATGTGTGTTAACTCGCCATCATTAAGTAACATTGCTGTTCCCTCAGCCTTTTAGCACAAATAGCATATTTTAGTTTCTTTTGTTGTTGTTAAATCATATTCTGGGGCCTAACTTGGAGATGTTTATTTCCATTATGGGATATTTTGGACTGGGATTTGAAAGAGAAAGGGCCAGAGGGCTCTGCTTTCAGAGAAAAAGGCTTAAGGTAAGGGGAGAAAGCTCACTGGAGAGATTTATGTCAAGGAATTTGCAGCAAACTCTGTCATTCCATCTGAGTAAGTGTGGCTAGAAACAGGAAGGGAAAAACAGGATATTGTGGTAACGCACGGGCTTAATGGAATGTCAGATGAACAGATGGGTTGGAGCTGTCCTGGCAACTGTCAAAGGAGGAAGTCTGAGGAGCCTTCAGAGGAATCCTTACACAAATGCAGGTGAAGTGGGGATAGGGATGTGTGTTTCCTGTAAAGTCAAAAAGAGTTGTGAGTGAAGCATCAAAAGGACAAGCAAGGCACCTCTGTCCAAGTCATCTCTCTAAAGTCAATCCGCATTTGGGTCAGAAGGAAGTAGGGGCCCAGTAAGTTCCCATTGATTTACTTTTAGGAATTAGAAATGATCAGTTATATCCTCTGACACTCCGTCAGTGTTTACTGGAAAATAATTTTTTGAAGAGCCAGAGAACCCAAAATGACAAGGAAGAAATTAACATCAATGTTCAAAGAAGGAAAGGGAAGCTCTTCTTGTACTTATTTTTGGCTGAAAAAAAAAGTTTAACTATTTTGAGTAAGACTCATTGAAGACTGACAAGTTGGTGTCTTCAAATAAGAACAACTAATTTTGGAAAGGATAACTTTATTAGCCTGTTTCACACTGCTATAAAGATACTACTAGAGACTGCATAATTGATAAAGGAAAGAGGTTTAGTTGACTCACAGTTCTGCATGGCTGGGGAGGCCTCAGGAATCTTACAATCATGGCAGAAGGGGAAGCAGGCACGTCTTATGTGGCAGCAGGTGCGAGAGAGCACGTGTAGGAGGAACTGTCACACACTTATAAGACCATCAGATCTCATGAGAACTCACTCAGTATTATGAGAACAGCATAGGGGGAAACTACCTCCATGATCCAATCACCTCACACCAGGTCCTTCCCTTGACAGGTGGGGATTATGGGGATTAAAATTTCAGATGAGATTTGGGTGGGGACACAGAGCCAAACCATATCAATGACATTTTTTAAAGCAGCATTGAACAAATTCTACTAGTGGTCATAAGGAATGCATTAATTAAAAGCTAATTGAGAAGCTGATCCTTCAGATGTAAACTGAGCAAATGAGGACACAAATGATTTCTGGAGAATTTGGAAAATGTATTTGGAGTTTCCACTTTAGATAGCATGGCAATATTAGGTACTTATAATGACCCTACTGCAGCGAAACACCCAGATGCCGGATTAATTACATACTTGAATTGCATACTTAATGTGCACTGCTGGGTTTACTAAAGAATAAGCGATATCCGCTAGCCACAGGTTTTTTTTTAATTTTTAATTTTAATTTTTATTTTTTGATGGAGTCTTGCTCTGTCACCAGGCTGGAGTGCAGTGGCATGATCTCGGCTCACTGCAACCTTTGCCTCTTAGGTTCAAGCAATTCTCCTGCCTCAGCCTCCCAAGTAGCTGGGACTACAGGTGCACACCACCATGCCCTGTTACTTTTCGTATTTTTAGTAGAGATGGAGTTTCACCATGTTGGCCAGGATGGTCTCAATCTCTTGACCTCATTATCTGCCCATATCGGCCTCCCAAAGTGCTGGGATTACAGGCGTGAGCCACCGTGCCTGGCCGCCACAGGTTGTTCTTGTTATATTGAAGTTGAAATATGTATTGAAAGATGGGATAGATGAGAAGAGTCAGAAGTGTGGCTGTGCTGATTGTTAAGCTATTGTCTCTTATCTCCAAACTCACTCTTCCATATTCTGCTTTACGGTGCTAGGATTGGGATTCTGCAAGCCAGATTTCTCCCTAGCCAGCAGGCCCACTGTTAAGTTCAGTCAATAGGGGATGCTGAAGAAGTCCAGAAGGCTGAGGTTGAAAAGACTTTTTATTTCTTGTTTGGTCACTCTTTTGTTAGCATCACTTCAGCAATAGTTCTTCATCTCAGTAATGGCAGATGATGGCAGTTGCACTTGGTTCCAGTTTCCAATTTTCCACCCACTCTCCTAGGACAAGCCACGTTGGTTGTCCTCTCTCAAAGATAACCAGCACTATCTGGGTAGCACCTCTCCTTAGGTTCTAAATCCCATCCCTGGAGGGCTTCTCCTTCAAACTTCTAATAACCTCAATTTTTCTCTTTCTGTTCTCCAAGCCCGGAGATAGTCCTGGTTGCTTTCAGAAATAACTCTGTATTATATCAGTGTTACCTTTTCCCCTCTTAATTCTCTAATAGCTATTTAACTAGTTCCCATTAAATTATTGTCTTAATATTTTGTGCTGCTATAATAGAATACCACAGACTGGGTAATTTGTAAAGAACAGAGATTTACTTATCGTTCTGGAGGCTGGGAAGTTCAAGATCAAAGGGTTGGCATCTTTCAAGGGCCTCTTTGCTGAGTCATCTCTTGATGGAAAGTGGGAGGCAGAAAGGAAAGGGCGTGAGCTAGCAAGAGGGGGGCTGAACTCACTTTTATAACAAACCCACTCTCACAATAACGAACCTACTCCCATGTTAATGACATTAATCCATTGCCCTCGTGACCTAATCACCTCTTAAATGTCCCACCTCTCAACACTGTTGCATTGGGGATTAAATTCCCAACCTATGAACTTTGGGGAACACATTAAAATAAACAGCAGTTATTTATTCAAATAGCTGGTGCAGTTTCTAATAACTGACTGGACCATAACTGAAACAAGGTCCAAAATTTATTTCCTATAATATGGTAACCTGAATATAGTTAGAATCAGGCCTTGCATCCAATACCAGGGGTACACCCCTCTGAAAGAAAGGTGACCTTTAGTTACGAATCCTTGTAAACTTGCTAATAATGATAGACCTCCAGGAAAACAGCTAGTGGTGTTTACTAGTAGGAGAGTTGGCACTTATGAGATGCTTTTAGCAAGGTATACCTGGTCTGTTCAGAATTGCTTATGGTAACAAAAAACCAAGTAAAATCCCTTAGAATCTATTGATATGTGGGACATGGTTTCCTGGAAAGTATCACACAAGTTATATAACCATATGAATAGAGAAGTTCCATGACTGAAATGGCTTTCTTCTAAATAATGGAGCTCCAGATTTTTTTTTGAGACCTCATGTTTTAATCTAGGCACATGTGTGTCCTGATGATAAAGGGCCTGGGAATAAGTTGGCTAGCTTGGACCTGTGTGCTTCACTTGTGCCTAGCAACTACTTATATCCTTGAATTTATTTGTAAAGCCTGATGCTGGGTAAGATCTCTGATTCAAGAGTCTGATTTAACAGTTAATCCTTTATGCTATTGCACAGACCTTTGCTCAGAATGCTACCCCTGCTTCAGTAAAATACAGGAGTACACAAGCAAGAGGAAGACATAGGATATGGGTATTAGGAGATCCAATGGGAAGAGAAGTGAAGGGTAACCCTAGGACAATGATTAGAGGAGCCTCCAGCATGAGATGGCAGCCAGTCCAGACTTCATGAGGAGGACTCAAGAAACAGGTGGAGAGTTGTCTTCAGCAAGATGCCTCCTGGCCTTGGACCATCTTTTAATATCTAGGGGTACCTGGGAGAGTTTGACCTAGATTATTTTATATACTTGGCTTGCTGTCAAAGCTCTTCCTTTCCTATCTACTAAATGTGAGGCAAAACATTAAAACTTTTAGAATATCTATTTGATCTTGAGTCTTTAGGACTCAAAAAAAGCTGGCCACAAGGCTAAATTTCTATCAATTAATTAAAATTAAAAACCATTCATCAAAAAGTACCATAAAGAAAGTGAAAACATAAGCCGTGTGTGTGTGTGTGTGTGTGTGTGTGTGTGTGTGTGTGTGTTTGGGGGAGGGATATGTTTGCAACACATATACATGAAGGATTAATATCCTGAATATATAAAGATATATAAAGAACTCCTAAAAGTTGATAAGAAAAACACAAATAACCAAATGGAAAAATAGACAAAAACCATGAACCAACATTTCACAGAAGAGGAAATAAGGATGGAAAATAAGCACATGAAAGCATGCTCAACCTTCTTGTAACCAATGCAAATAAAGACCACAATGAGATATATTATCCCTACTAGACAGGCGAAAATCAAGAAGTCCTGTACTACTCAATGTTAGAAAGTGAAGTAATTTTTAAACACTACCGGTATAAGTACAATATGGTACAAGCATCTGGGAAAAATTTTGGCATTATTTTCCAAAACGGAAAATATGCTTATCCTAGGAATTAGCAGCTGGACCATGGAGCAGAAAGCTGTATATATCTTAGTGCAAAGAATGGATGCAGGTGTAAAGATATATTAATTCCCTAGCTTCAAAGTAGCTGAGTGGTCTGCTTTTCTGGTTAACAGGCTGATAGTCTCTTTAGGCAGCAACCAGCCTGGTCCTTCCACTTATATCCTGTGCCTACAAATACCACTTTCTATATGTACAACAAAATTTGTAAGTTTAGGAAACTCTACCATACAGAAGCTTCATAAAAATGTTTAAAACAAAGCAAATTAATCTGTGAATAACCCAAGGACCAGTAAGAGGTGAATGTCTTAGTATACTGAGATAATATATATTCCTTCAATGGAATACTATACAGCAGTGAAAATGAATCCAACTGGAGCTATACATATTAACATAGATGAATTTTAAAACATAATGTAGAAGACAAAAGCAAGTCTCAAATGATCCAAAAAATGATTCTATTTGGAAAGCAAAAAAATTTAAAACTGAATATATTGTTAGGGATATATACATATGTAGTAAAACTGATAAACAGCTATAAAATAATAAACCTTTATTTAGAATGGTGGTAATCTTGAGGCGGAAAACGAGTGATACAATTGGGATAAGGGATGGACTTACATTTTTTTTTTTTTCAGTAGAGACGGGGTTTCACTGTGTTAGGCAGGATGGTCTCAATCTCCTGACCTCGTGATCTGCCTGCCTCGGCCTCCCAAAGTGCTGGGATTACAGGCATGAGCCACTGCGCCCGGCCCCGGGATGGACATATTTTTTAAAAGGGCAAAAAGGTGGATATGTAAAATCTCATTTATGTAAAAAAGAATCTACTATTTCATTAATTCAAAGGCAGCTTTTTCCCCTGTATTTTAACAGCTCTGAAGTTAGAATGTGTCTTGAAATTGCTATTGAACAAGTGACAATTATGATATAGTTGTCATTGCCATGCCTGATATTGTTCCTAACTATTCATATATCACTTCAACTGAATTATGTATATCATTAGTTCTAGATCCTTTGATTTTAAATACCAATTACAGTTTTTTAAAAGGTTAGAGTATGACTTGGCATAAACCAGAGTTACTGTATACTCGGAAAGGCACAGGAACCAAGGACTGAGAAATACATTTTATATCAATGAGGCAAATATTCAGTGTTGGAAAGGAGAAGTATGATTCTATATTTTCGCAGAAAGCAACAACCAAGTGCTTTCTGTGACTTAAGAAAGGAAGATATCTACAAGTAGGTGATGTTGTTACATTTTGTTCCTGAGATATATGCAAAGAATTGCCTAAAACATGACAAATCATACAGCTGAAGGTGGAGAAATCACCAAATCCCTTGTAACCGAGGAGAGACATCTTAAAGCAACAAGCTGATATAACTGATTCATGCATGCTGTTAAGAATATCATTAATTTTTGTGTTACGGTGTTTCTCTTTCCTAATAGCATACAAAGTAATGGTGCATGGGCATTTTATGGTCAATAGCATTTTAGATTCAATGATTTGTAGTATATGAGTTTTGAATATAGGTAAATAGAAAAAGGCCTGGAAGAATTACACATCAGACTGTTAATAGTGATAATATCTGACTTTGGGACTACCAGTGATTTTTTTTTCCTCTTTATTGTTTATTTTTAATTTTCTACAATCAAAACATTGCTCACATAATAAAGAAAAATTAAGATTTTATAACATTTGTTTTGTTTTGTTTTGTTTTTGAGATGGTGTCTCCCTCTGTCTCCCAGGCTGGAGTGCAGTGGAGCAATCTCAGCTGACCGCAACCTCTGCCTCCTGGGTTCAAGCAATCCTTCCACCTTAGCCTCCCAGGTAGCTGGGATTACAGGCATGCACAACCACGCCCGGCTAATTTTTGTATTTTCATAAGAAATGGGGTTTTGGCATGTTGGCCAGGCTGGTCTCAAACTCCTGACCTCAAGTGATCCACTTGCCTTGGCCTCCGAAAGTGCTGGGAATGCAGGTGTGGGCCACCATGCCTGCTGCTATTTATTTATTTTTTTAAATCAAACATATTCCAAGAGAATGTCAAGGGAAAGCTGTTTCCACTTAGATCTGTTGTGGGCATTGGCTAGGTGAATGAAGTGGAGGATGTCCTCAAACAAGACCTTGGTTCCAATCCTAGTTATGCTTCATATGTGTGTTCTTAAGCAAGCTATTTAACGGCCCTGTGCTTAAATTCTCCCAGCTATGAAATTGGGTGTATGATACTCTTTCACAGGGCTATTCTGAAACTCTTAAGGGTTTTCAAAGTTTTGTGCAACATCAATTTCCATGGATGTTAAATTAAGTTTCTGCGTGTGTGCTTTAGGGAAAGAAAGCAGGTATTGTAAGGTTTAATAACCTTGGAAAATTCTGGGTTCAACAAAGTTAACCTGATTCCTCTCATAATTTCTTAGAATTTATATTTGCTAATGTGCACAGTGAACTTCCAAGAAGGGCTATCATGTGAGGAAGCATCTCTTGGAACTAGTGTTTTGTGTAATGCCAAGATATATTGATAGTATTGTCTGTATCTTCCTCCAGGAAGTTTCTGAAAGGTTGACTTACTGGTAAAAATGGCATCCATTATTGTCTCCAGTCGTCCCTGCTCTTCAGCTTCCAAAATACTCTCTTTAGGTTCCAACCTTGCTTGAAACTCCATTTGAGACTTTTAAAAATAAACTCCTCCCTTCATCTGCCAGGAGTTAGTCCTTTGTCCTGCTTCTCTAAGGAAGGTATTCTTCTCCCGTTTGCTGTTCTTTGACAATGCCAGTGCAGCCCAGCTGTTTGCTTCATGTGGTTGTGCCCTTGAGACTTGAGCCAACATTTTGAGTCCCTAGTGCTGGGCAGAGTAGTAGCTCAACAAATGTGTCCTTTCCCAGCACAGCAGTTTCAGTGGGAAAAGTGCTGGTTCTAGAACTATTTTCTTCCCCTGAGAACAGTATCTGTCACTGTATTCTGAAAAGCATCTTGTTCTTGATTTAATCATACAAAGATGGCTACACAGTAATTTTAGTAAATGTAAGGTGCTCTTGTACAAATGATGAACAAGACATCCCAAAATCCAAAAAACCAAAAAATAAAAAAGCAACCTTTTCCAGCATTTCTTCTAGTTAGAACTATCTCCCTCTGACCTCAAATCAGTTAGGTTTTATCATTGGCAGAGCTGTTTGGGGAAGGGCTCTGATATATTATGGTCCTAAGAGCAGTGAGCCTGCTGTTGAGGTGGAAAGATCAATGCCTCCCTCCCATGGGCTTTCATATAAAGAGCTCTGGCCTGGGGGTTAGAAGACAAAGAGTTCAGTCTGTGTTGCCACCAACTTGCCATGAGATCTCATTGGGAAGAGGAGTGTTACCTGATGACCATTCCTAATTGGCATGGTTATGGTAAACCTCAGTTAGTAGATTCTAGTATTTAAGTAAAGTCTAGGTGGTAGGGGTCAAGTGGTACCACCCTGAGGAAAGAGGCCTGAAGCAGGCAGGGAAGGATTGTGGTTGTGGATGACCAACTTCAAATGAAGAGGAACTGGCCATCGTTGTGAGCCACATCGCCCTCAGTCACAGGGCACGCTGCTGCCTTCACTAAGTCTTGTGTGATCCTTCTAGCCTTGTCTCAACTCCGGGAAGAGCAGGCGGGCACTTGTTCAGGTTGCTCATGTTGCTCATGGAGAAGCAGTGAGGCAGTGGCAGTGGCAGTGGTAACCAAGCCAAGGCCTGGGAAATGTCAAATCTGGAGATGGTCTGCAAGTGCTTCTCAGTGAGTTAGTGGAAGCTACTGGATTTTAGGCTGGATATTTTTTTGGAATCAGGGACTGTCCTCTAAATTGCAGGATGTTTTGCATTCCTGACCTCCTTCCTTCTGCTCGATACTAGTAGTAGCAAATCATTGTGATGACTAAGAATTGCTTCCACCTATTTCCAAAGTCTTGTATTAGAACCATCGGAAGGTATGTGGTCTAACGGACTTCCCCATCTTAAAATTTTTCATTTATTTCCACAATTTAGTTCCAGTTTTATCGAGAGGCAGCATTTCTTCACACTCCAACTACTCGGTCCCTATAGGGTCATGCCCACAGCAGCCATTACTAAACTGAATAACATCAGTGTCACAGTAAGACTGCATTTTCAGAATGCACTCCTGGTGAACCAGTCTAAAACTGACCAGTGCAAAGGCTGTGACCAAGGAATCAGGAACCTTGGAAACTAGTTCAGCTTCTACCCTTTTACTTTTTACATTTTTTACTTACATTTTGTATTTTAGATTTGGTTTTCTGTTTCTGAGTAAATTCACTTAAATAATGGCCTGCAGCTGCATCAGTGTTGCTGTAAAGGACATAATTTTGTTCCTTTTTATGGCTACAGACAATTCCATGGTGTGTATGTTCCACATTTCCTTTATCCAATCCACTGTTGATGGGCATCTAGGTTGATTCCTTGTCTTTGCTATTGTGAGTAGTGCTGTGATAAACATGTAAGTGCAGATGTCTTTCTGGTAGAACAATTTACTTTCCTTTGGGCATATACCTGGCAATGGGATTGCTGGGTCAAACGGTAATTAATTTTAATTTTTTGAGAAATCTCCAAACTGCTTTCCACAAGAGCTAAACTAATTTACAGTCCTACCAACAGTGTATAAGCATTCCCTTTTCTCGCCAACATCTGTTATTTTTTGACTTTTTAATAAAAGCCATTCTAACTGGTGTGAGATGGTACATCACTGTGGCTTTGATTTGCATTTCTTACTTTTAAGACAAATCAGTTTAGATTTTTGAGTTTTGGTTAAAAATCATCCATATACATAAAAATGAGAAACTCTCATGTTCCTCGTCTCTAAAGGCCTTTCTGGATCTAAAGTTCAGTTCTACCAAGTTCAGTTCTACCGAGTTCAGTTCTACTGAGAAAGGCCATCACTGACTCAAATTTGAATGTGAGCACGGAACGACACAGCTAAGACCAATTATTTAGAGAGAAGAAATGGTTTTCATGCAGACACATTTTAAAACACACAAATAAAATTCTTACCACTCAAATTTCAGTAAACATTTTATAATTTATATATAAAATCTCAGTAAGAAACCATGTAAAATGACAGAAATATCCACCTTACATTAAGAGTCAAAATAAAAAAAAACCCATACACAGTGAATGTAAATTTTAATTATAAAACAAGAATATGAACAAAACATTTTAAAATAATCTCAATTATTTGGCAACTCATCACATCATTGCAAGAGACAAATTTGATCGTAAGAAGTTTAATCTTATGAAAAACTGAAGTTGGACAGTTTGCTCATATGAGAGTTAAAACATGTTTAAAAAAACACTTGGCAATAAAGCCAGTTTCTATACTGAAATAATTGTGTATAAAACAACATAAAATCCTGAAACTGGATAGACAGGAGGGACCTAATCTTGAATGCATTTCTCTTCACTGAAAAAGACAATATGGAAAGAGTATTGGTAGAAGCTTCAGAAGCACACATAGAAGAGGAATGAACACAGAGAAGAGGAATGAAGAGGGGTTTCTGCTGCAGGTGACTGACACAACTTTACCTGAACCAGAACCTGTTTTATGTCAATGTGGCTGGTAGTAAAGTCACAGATGCAAGTATAATCTAAAAACAAGTTACATTCTTAAAAAACAGAGCCACAACTGTGAACAGAAAAGCAACGAAGGACCCTTCTTTAGCTAAACTACTTTACTTGGATACATGCGAGTTTCTGCCAGATCATATTAAGATAGTTACAGGGCAGGCAGAGTCCTAAAAAATTTTCTACTAATGACTGCATAGCATTTAAAACCCTTTTTATTAAAAAAAAAAAAAAAAAAAAAGTAAAATAAACAGATATATAGTAAAGTTCACAGATAAGTTTTCTCTGTAAAATAAATAAAGTGTTCATTGATTAGCATCATACATAGAGTAAAATACAACCTATTTTTACATGTTTATATACTATACACAGATTACCAGTAGGCAGCCTGGCGTCTGATGGGCTGGAGGGGTTTGCATTCATGATGTGTCACATTGGGAAATCCCAATTTTGAATGTTAAAATATACAACTACTTTGTTTTGAGTTCAGATACAAAGTAAACTTATTGTCCTTTATCTGAAATAAATGTACATAATATCTTCTATGAACAATAGTTTATAAAGCTGTTTAAAACATAACAAGAAAAAGCTTGCACCTAGGGACTTACAGCACATGCATATCTTTTTCCTGGTTAAAGAGAAGCCTATAGCCACCGAGGCATGTCTCTTTCCTCTCCACTGTGTTCCTCCATAAGTCTAGGGCAGCAGTGGTCAGGATTATCGCTTCGCTTTTTTCACAGGGGCTTCCTCCACCCTTTGCTGGCCTCTTGTTCGGGCCCCAGGAGGGCTGACTTCTCTCTTGCGCTTGATAGAAGGGGAGAGCTGTGTCTTTGATCTGCATTAAGCAAAGTCAAGGCAATGGTGAGGTTTAAAAGCAGCTGCTTCAAATAACTTGGGAGTTCCTTAAAAAAACAGAAGAGTTTTGAACTTGACAGCTAAGAAGAGAAAAACCCAGTAACATTTATAAACGAAAAGGAGCTACTTAGCAAAGAGCTTGAACTAACTGGTTATTTGCTGTCAACCTCACACACAAACAAAGGACACTGGAAGAGAAGTTTGAAGCCTGTGCTCTGGTTCCAGCTCTACCACACTCTAGGTGCTGATGGTGCTCAAGTCCACTTCCTTCTCTGGGCCCTAGTTCTTTCATCTAGAAAACAAAGACATCAACAGCGGGTCCCACCAATATACAAACTGTCCCAAGTTCAAACAACTAGCAAGAACACAGCAGGATTGCAACCTAGGTCGGACCAAGTGCAAAATCACGTTTCGTAGTACAGTATTACAGAAAATAGCTGTGTTAGAAAAGGCACGGGAATTTCAGAAGAACATTCTAACCAATCTCCCTATCACCAGCATACCGTTGATATAGTCTGTGATTAAAATTATTTGTTGGAAACTCCAATTAATCATGTTACTGTCCTAGAGATGTATGAAGTTCCTCTTGGGTCTCTGATACTTTCAGGAGAAAATCATCCAGAGCCTTTTATAGTTCTGCCTTCTACTTGTGCACCATCTGGGCCTGTAGTCCTACGCCTTCCACATCACAAAGCAAGATACCCCATCTTTGGAATCCCCCACAGAGAAATGCGACTTTATTGATATGAAGACTTTAGGTCTTTACCACAGCATTTACCATTGTAATTTATCTGCTGTGTTTTTTCAAACTGCAAGTTACAATCAATATTTTAAAACAACATGTTAATAGGACACAACAGAAAATGCCACTTGTATCACATCTATTAAATTTGACACATGAAAATTTTGTTTCAGTTACAGCAGCAGGAATGTGAGCACCAGCTGTATTGCAAAACATTCTTATAGTGGGTTGTTGCCAAAACAGTTTGAAAGTCTTATACACATATATCTCTCCCATTAGACACAATGATTCTCTAGGGCAGCTGCTGAGATTTATTCATTTTTCTAACTCCAGTGCCTAGTGCAATGCCCAAACACATGGCAAGCGGGTAGTAAATGTCCTTTCAATGAATAAGACTTGGAAAACCAAAATTGCAGGAGATGGAGAAATGAGACTTTTAGTGATATGAAGACATGTCTTCCGTTTCTTGTTTGACAGCAAAAGTAAATAAACTCAAATTGAGTCAAAAATTGTTGCAGATGATGTGGTTTTGGCATATATTGACAATGACTGAAAATATGTTTGTTGATAATCCATTTCAAACCGTTTCCATGGAAAGCCACCAGCCACTCAAGGAACACCTCTAAAGGTGCCGTGCGTAGTATTGTGCTGGGGGCCAAGTGGCAGCCAACAGAAGCTCTGAGTCAGGCTGCTTCTCCCCAGCCATGTGAGCTTCATAGCTTATCCAGGCCCTTCTAGTCCACTCAGAATGTGGTCTGTGAGGAGGGGCACTGGTCACTGAGGAGCTTGTTGGAAATGCCAACTCTCAGGCCCCAGCCTAGACTTACAGACCCAGGATCTGCATTTTACCAAGAGCCTCAAGTGATTCGACTGCATGTTCAATTTTGAGTAGTAGGCATGGAAACCTTCCTGAGATTCTTTCCCTCACATATAAAATAAGAGTAACTATTACAATTCACTCACTGAGGGTTAAATGAGAGCATGTATGTGAAAGTGCCTGGCACTATAGTTTGCTTTCGTTTCTACAATGTGGGGAAAACAGCACATACATACATTTCAAGTACGCTGTGAAGATAAAAATGTGGTAAGAGGTAAAAACAGTTTTTGTGTACAGTGAAGAGTCTTTTATTTTTGAATATGATAATGTATAGAAAGTATGACAAGTTCCTACCTCAAGAAAGAAACCTAGAGCTCAGAGGGGTAAATAAAAGGAATATACCAAACCAATGCTATGTGGCATCTCAAGTGCCCAGTATTGACCAGAAGTGCAGCAAGAAGAAGAGATGAAAATGGGCTGAAGCAGGATGGAAAGGATCTGACTGACTAGGGGTGCTGGTGGTGAGGACACTCCTCACTAGCTCAAGCAAAGGCAAGAAAGGAAGGCTCAGGACCACCTCTGGGAAGCAGTAAGACCAGTAAGGCTGCAGTGAAAGGTGCAAGCTGGCAGGGGCCGTGCCTGAAAGAGGAAGCTTTATCACCTCATCACCTCTCCAATGCTCTAGCTAAAACAGAAATGATTCTGGGCTGTTCAATGCTTTACCACACTGCCTTGCCTTTGGTCGTGGTGGATGGGAGAAGGCATATAAGGCTCATAGGTGTCAAGGACAAGCCTGTGTGGCAGTCCACTGTGGCAAGGCCAGACTGGTGAGGCCACACAGACACCTTCTGCAGCCCTTCCTATTCTTCTTGGAAACCAATGATCCCCAAAAACAGTTATTTGGTGAGACAAAATCTTAAAGGAAATTAGGAAGAAAGCATTATTGTACCAAAAATAGTCTTAGGGGGTTAAAAATGACTTGAAGTGTAAGCAGGGACTTACCTTCCTAATGGGGGAGAGTTACTAACTTTTTCGCTGGTAGGTAACTTCTCTTTTGCTAATTTTTGGCGATTTCTAGGAGAAACTGTGTCTGGGCTGCCAAGTTTGGATGTTGCACGTGCAGATGGCTTGCTATGTTGCTTTCTGAAACAGATTATAGAAACACTGGGCAATGGTAGCACTGAATACTCCAGTCCCTGGAACTATGTAGGAAGTATGAGGCTCCTTGTGGGCAAGTCAGAACAATAGGAACTAAAATCAGAAAAATGGTTGGTTTTCCTGACCACTGCTGATAAGTCGATCTTAATGTCATCTACAACTACCTCTGCTTGTGTGACGCTATCTTTGTTCTTACTGTGCATGATATTTTATTGTGATTTAGAAAAAAGATGTATCTGTGAAAAATAGAAAATATACTGGCTGACAAAATAAAGATTACAAAAGAGCTCATGAGGGTAGAATAAAGGGCCAAGATTAATGAAAGTACAATTCACAAGGCCCAAGTAGTCAACTGCACAAGAATCAGATAAGGAATTCTGAATCCAGTAAAAACTCTGAAAAAGGAACTTGTTTAGCTGGTGTATTTTTCAATTTGAGGCTCAGTAATGAGGATGCACACTGAAGAACAATATCCAGAAAATAAGGTAGAACAGTACTCTTCTGGATTCATTAGACCACACTTGGTATACAGAGTTTGCTTCTTTCTTTTCTTTCTCTTCCTTCCTTCCTTCCTTCCCTCCCTCCCTCCTTCCTTCCTTCCATCTTTCCCTCCCTCCCTCCCTCCCTTCCACACTTGGTATACAGAGTTTGCTTCTTTTTTTCTTTCTCTTCCTTCCTTCCTTCTTTCCCTCCCTCCCTTCCTTTCTTTCTCTCTCTTTCTCTCTCTTTCTCTCTCTCTCTGCCTCCCTCCCTCCCCCCCATATCTCTCTTTCTTTTTTTCTTTCTTTTGAGAAAGAGCCTCGCTCTGTCACCCAGGCTGGAGTGCAGTGGTACAATCTCTTCTCACTGCAACCTCCACCTCCCAGGTTCAAGCAATTCTCCTGCCTCAGCTGCCCAAGTAGCTGGGATTACAGGAGTCTGCCACAATGCTCGGCTATTTTTTGTACTTTTAGTAGAGACGAGGTTTCACCATGTTGGCAAGGCTGGTCTTGAACACCTGGCCTCAAGTGATTCACCAGCCTTGGACTCCCAAAGTGCTGGGATTACAGGCGTGAGCCACTGTGCGTGGCCTCTTTTATTTTTTATTAATTTAATTTAATTTTTTTTTTTTTTTTAAGAAGGTCTTGCTATGTTGCTTAGGCTGGTCTCAAACTCCTAGCCTCAAGCAATCTTCCTGCCTCAGCCTCCTGAGTAGCTGGGATTACAGGCATGAGCCACTGCGCCCAGCTGCACATTTGCCTCTAAAAGAGGATAAAGGTAACTGAGGAGCACAAACAGGGATGATGAAGGGGCTCAATAAGCAAGCAGAGAAGACCTGGAAGCTGCCCTCAGATACGTAAGGGAAAATTAGACAGAAGGTTCTGAAAGTCGAACTAGAATCAAGAGTAGAAGCCATAGGGAGGCCGGCTTCTACTGAACACAAGTCAGAGAATGCTGAGGAGGATGTGGCTTTCCCTGCCACTGAGGTCCATGCAAAAGCAGGAAGACCCTTTCAGAGGAGCTGCAGGTGCAGTGACTCAGGCACTGACTGGCTGTTGGTACTACATGACCACTGAGAGCCCATCCAACTCAGACAATTTGTGAAATTATGAAGACACCAGAGCCCTGGGACTGATCAACCAATGCCAAGGAATCTAAACTAGAGAGAAAATAACTCATTTGTAAATCAAAAGTGTATATTATAAAGTGCATGAAGGAAGAGCTTTGATAATCCAAGTGATTACAGAACCGTATAAATCAAATAAGATTTTTAAAGAATTTATAAAAGGCAAATCTGAGAGCAATTTCTAGACACTCACTCGAAGATGGCTAGAAGGCCTATGGAACTTTCTCTGAGCCCTACTTTCCACAACTGTTTTAGAGGGAAGCAGTAATTCTGGTGGGATGGATGCTATACTCAAATGCATGGGTGTTGGGCTCCAGCACCCTCACCCTCTCCTAGCAGCAGCAATTTGGATTCTGTGACTTCTTTTCTATTTATCTGAGCTGGTCCACCTAAAAAAACAAATATGAAACCACCTTATAACTTTAGCCGTGTGAGCTCCTAGAGTCCTTTGGCTCTAAAATCTGATTCTTTGAGAAATCAAACCATGGCAGAAATGGCTAATAATGTGTTAAGTTTGGAGGAATTAGAAACAGATTGATTTTAAGTTTTCGTTATTTTTTTTGTTTTTTTTCTGAGACGGAGTCTCACTCTGTCACCCAGGCTGGAGTGCAATGGCGTGATCTCGGCTCACTGCAACCTCCACCTCCCGAGTTCAAGCGATTCTCCTGCCTCAGCCTCCCAAGTAGCTGGGATTACAGGCACGTGCCACCACACCTGGCTAATTTTTTATATTTTTAGTAGAGACGGGGTTTCACCATATTGGCCAGGCTGGTCTCGAACTCCTGACCTCTTGATCCGCCGGCCTCGGCCTCCCAAAGTGCTGGGATTACAGGCGTGAGCCACTGCGCCCAGCCCCGATTTTAGTTCTTTATGTAAACACAAGATACTATTATATTATGGTGTTAGTGTTATTTTTGAAATAAATCTTCCTGAACTTTTTGATCAATCTTGAATAATGAAATTAAACAAGATGATACCAAGATTAATAGCTTGTAAATCACAATAATTAAAAATTAAAAAAATATATATTTTTTCAGAGACAGAGTCTCACTGTCACCCAGGCTAGAATGCAGTGGTGCGATCACAGCTCACTGCAGCCTCAAGCTCCTGGGCTCAAGCGATCCTCCCATCTGAGTCTCCCAAGCAGCTGGGACTACAGGTGCATGCCACCATGCCCAGCTAATTTTCAAAATTTTTTTGTAGAGATGGGGTCTCCCTGTGTTGCCCAGGCTGGTCTCATAAACTCCTGGGCTCAAGTGATCCTCCCATCTTGGTCTCCCAAAGTGTTGGGATTACAAGCATGAGCTACTGTGCTCAGCCTGGAAAATATTCATGTTTGGGAAAGTGATTAACGGTTAGGATGAGACTACACAGTTACGTACCATTTCTCAAATGTGCCAGGGGAAAGGAACACTGGATGATGTGAACAGGTATAATGATATAGGCCAACAACAGAAAAGGGGTATCGGCAAATAATGCTTGTTTAAACAAAGTTCAACAGGCTTCTTTCCTTTAGGAGTTTGCCAAACCTTTTTTTTTTTTTTTTTTTTTTTGAGAGGGAGTCTCGCTCTATCACCAGGCTGGAGTGCAATGGAGCCATCTCAGCTCACAGCAACCTCCGCCTCCCAGGTTTAAGCAATTCCCCTGCCTCAGCCTCCCTAGTAGCTGGGACTACAGGCGCGAGCCACCATGCCTGGCTAATTTTTTGTATTTCAGTAGAGACGGGGTTTCACCATGTTGGCCAGGATGGTCTCGATCTCCTGACCTCGTGATTCACCCACCTTGGCCTCCCTAAGTGCTGGGATTACAGGCGTGAGTCACCACGCCCAGCCCTGGAGTTTGCCAAACCCTTAATATTTTAATGAACACGTAACTGAGGAAGGAGAGAGAATTCAATGACATTCCCAAACTCATCTGACCATGGTACTTTTTCTCAGAGGTTTCTGGCTACAATAGGGCTTGAGAGAACACATTTTGGGAAATACATGAAATTACTTCAAAAATGGTCAAATTTGGGCACTTTCCTATGATCAACCTATTGCATAGCGCTGGTAAGATGCATGTGATGACGGTGGTGCGTGGGCCTGGTTCCTCCTGCTTTCAGGGTTGAATTAAGTATGCTGAGAGCAGGGATGATGTTTTATGTATGTCCATGTTCATGAATGGTACTCAATACGACATGTGAAGGATGGCAGATGCTCAAAAAATATTTGTAAGGAATTGAATGGGTTCTACCAAATAGGCATTTAAAACCTGGTAAAGACTCTGAAGCAATCCCCCAAAATGGTTTAAAACAGAAAATGTGTTCTCCAAGAACTATGTGCCCACTGCTAACAATAAAAATGAAAGGGAAGAACTTCCACTGCAGCATGAATGATTCAGTTCAAAGAGAATCCCAGGAAACCCAGAGCAGTTTTCAGATGGAGTAGCTGGTGAAGGTCTCTGGCAGCTCTGTGCTGCCCCCATTACCTCTGAGCCTCTGATCTGGTGGTAGATCTTGTGGTGGCTCCTGAAGGCTCGTCCTCTTCCTCTTCTTCCTCTTCCTCATCAGACTCCTGCTCTTTCTTGTCCTCCGCTGGATCAGAAACTGATTTTGGGCGTTTTCTTTCTGGCTCTGAGGATTCTGTTCAAATAGAAGGGTAACACCTGGATTTTACAATTCCCAAAGATGCTTCCAAGAGAGTCATGGAGTTTAGAACTTAGGATATTAGGGACTTGGAGGCAGAGAAATGGTTTTCCACTTCCTTTTTGTTTCAGCACTTGCAATTCACAACTGTTTAACTTAATCTCAAACACATTTTGGATAGTTTACATATGCAGTTCACAGCCAGCGTTCATAAAAAATTCACATGTACTCAGAAAAGCATCTGGGATGTACCATTTCTGACACGGGATTAGACCTATTTCACACATATTTATGTAATATTAATATTAGCTGTACCCATTGGATTTTTCCTCATTCAAAGAAAAACTCTTTAAAAAGGTGATTTTGAAACAATAAGACTTATTAAGAATTTGCTAGAAACATACCAGCATCATCTGATACAGTGAGAGAACGTTTGGGTTTTCTTCCTCTCCGACGCACACTTGCTACTATTTTTTCTTCACCATCATCCTAGAAGCAGTAAAATTAAAGTCAAAAGGGTGGTCAGCTGAGCATTTAAGTTGATTTCTAAACAACATATCTTGATAAGAAATTTAACACTTACATTGCTGATACTTCTTTCTTGTAGGTTAGCTGTTTCTTTATTGGATTCATCTTTAAGAAAAGGGAAATCTCTGCATTAATATTTTATTACTGTAAATTTAAATGTCAACAATCAGCCTGGCTTGTCTGTCAATGCATCAGTATTAATTAATACATTGCTATATATTTCATCATTATTTTGTATCAGTCAAGCAAAGACAGAATCAGAATACCTAGTAGAGATCACATTGGATTGTGAGTCACGAAACATAAGTTTTCATTTCAGATTTTATTTAAATTTGCTGACCCTCAGTTTTCTCAGCTGCAAAATAAGAAGTCGGATTAGACTAGTTATTTTTTTCTAAGACAGGGTTTCACTCAGTCACTCAGGCTGGAGTGCAGTGCGTGATCTTGGCTCACTGCAACCTCCGCCTCCTGGGTTCAAGAAAATTCTCCTGCCTCAGTCTCCTGAGTAGCTGAGTTACAGGTGCCCACCACCACGTCCAGCTAATTTTTTGTATTTTTAGTAGAGACGGGGTTTCACCATTTTGGACAGGCTACTCTTGAACTCCTGACCTCGGGTGATCCGCCTGCCTTGGCCTCCCAAAGTGCTGGGATTACAGGTGTGAGCCACCACGCCTGACCGGGTTAGACTACTTTTATTCCCTTTCAGCTTAAATGTTCTGAACTCAAAAAAGAAGAAAAAAGGGGGCATATAAGGAGCCCACAATATGTATCAGTAACTGCAAGTTGGAATGATATACAGGCGGAGCATCCCTAATCTGACAATCCAAAATTTAAAATGTTCTAGAATCCAAAACTTTTTGAGCACCAACATGACCCTCAAAGGAAATGCCATTGGAGCATTTTGAATTTTGATTAGGAATGCTCAACTGGGAAATGCAAATATTCCAAAATCTGAATAAATTCAAAATCTGAAACACTTCTGGTGTCCTAGGCATTTTGAATAAGGATATATAACTGGTACTTTTATTTTATTTTTATGAGACAGGGTCTTGCTCTGTTGGCCAGGCTAGAGTGCAGTGGTGCAATCATAGCTTACCACAGCCTCCAACTCCTGGGCTCCAGTGATTCTCCTGTGGAGGCCTCTGAAAGTGCTGAGATTACAGGTGTGAGCCACCACACCTGGCTAATATGGACTTTTCAATTTCAATGTAGCTCTGCAAGTATTATGATCCCAGCTTATAGTCTGAACAAACCAGGCTTGAGTAATTTGTTTAGAGTCACATAACTAACAAGTAGAGTGACAGGTAGAATTCTTTTGACTCCAAATACATCATGGTAGCTAAAAAAGTACATTTTATGACCTGTTTGTAGGGTGCATACATACATTCTTTATGCATTTGCTTTCTGCAGATGTTACAATTTTCTGAGACTGTATCATGGTAAGAAAAGTAAAGATTAGTTCAGTGCACTAGTTGAAGCTGAAATTATGGGGATGTTCATCAGGCACTCAAAAACTCAAAGGTACTTCTTTTTAGTGACTGTAGTAGTTGTCCTTTTTTGCAAGTTTAAAATACCAATGAAGATGAAAAAGTTAACCCAAAAGAAATGTCAACAAAGAGGACTGTCTTAAAATGGTCATCATTTTACCCACATTCAGAAAACATTCTGAATAACAGAGCTTTAACTGGAGTCCTTAAAGGGGACTGAAGTTATAAAGATTTCTTGTATGGATTCAAAATACTATAAAATTATTAATAAAAACTGGTTAAGACCAAACATGCAGAATCTCCTCCCTCTTTTAAAAAATAAATGAACCTTAATTTACCAAGACACAAGAAAAAGTGAAGTACGATCACACATAGTTAAATGTGGAAACAATTTTACATTACCTATTTGCTTTATTTGCTGATCAGAATATGTACTTTCTCAATCTGACCATACTATTTATTTGATACAAAATAGCTGTCACATTAATATTTATTGTTGATATCAACACTTCAAAGCTCACTAATGGCTTCTCTTGTTTTATGTAAAAAATTTTAGATCACAAAATGCATACATACACATTGCAAAAAATATCTGGAAAATGCAGGCAATACTGACAAATAATATGGAATGCTCCCATTATTCCACCCTCCAGAGCTAATCATTATCAACATTTTGGAATATATTTTTCTCCTTGGAATGAGGAGAAAAACAGTCAAAACAATTTCAATTCTTGAGTCCTGGGCTCTGTAAGCCAATAGATATAGTCTCTCCCAGATACAAGGACAATTATTTTTACCAAGGGGGCCACCCACTTCAATGAGAAGCAGAATGGAAGTTCCAAACCTTCTCCAACAGCCAGCCTCTCCTGCTCCTCCCTCAGATAACACACAGAGGAATGCCGTAGGTACATACCTGTTTGCATTACTTTCAGTTTGCTGCTAGATGGAGATTGTTCTACCTATGTTTAAATAAACAAACAAAAAAAAATTTTAAATCAGCAGTTTATAATCATCACATAGAAATGCAATCAATGATGTAAAGGTGGTATAGGATCTTTATTTACATAGGCATATTTGAGACCTATTTTCTGTAATTGATTAAGTATACCTAGCAAACATGGATGCCTGAGCTTCTAAATACAGACTTTCCAATAAGTAACTTCCCTTTTGTGATGCTACAGGATGAGAAGTGAGGCAATGCAGCATGGCCACTGTGGTTAATATTTCCCAAGGCAAACCATTTTACACGTTGCTAAATGCATTCACATGTGCTTCTCTGGTTTTGTCTTATAATAATTCTATGAGATAACTACTGCAGGCATCATACCACTTTACATTCAAGGAAACTGAGTCACCAGAGAATCCCATGACTGGCCCTAAGTCACAGGTCTTGCGGTAAGTGACAAAGCTGAGGCTTGAATCCCATGTTCTTTTGTTAGGTCAGTGAACACACATCTGTCCTCCTTACAATGATCTTCTTGTAATGTCCTCCTTATAATAATCCATTGAAATGTATGCGACGGAATCCTGATACAATGATTTTGGTGGATATACGTCAGAGTCAAACATAAAGAACGTTCAAACATAAAATATCACTAAGGATTTTCCTGCACTGAAATCAGTGTATATTTTAGGTCAAAAAGAATTCCATAGAAAGTAGTAAGATGGCAAGACAACTCACAAGTCTCTATAAAGAAGTCACTGTCTCAAAATCATATAAAATAGCTAATTTGTATATTTTAACCAAGGGTGGCCACAAGAAGATAAATCCCTAGATAATTTTTAAATAATCAAACTCATGAATTAGAATGGAATCAGAATGAAGAACAACTAATATAACTGTGTTTACACAAACATACTAGTTATCAAAATATTTGAATGGTTACTTAGTCTTTTAAAGCTTTTTAAGTACTTAAAAAAATAAAGTTCAAAATACTAGATATTGCATTATACCATTTTTCAGGTTAAGAGCAAGTATTTGAAATTGTCGTGTTTTACAATTACTTACAGTGACAATGCCAGTATCTGTTTTGGAGTCGTCTTCTAAAAAAAAAAAAATTCACTTAGAAAATCGGTTCAAAAATTTCTTGTGTGTGAATTGAAAACACACCAAGTACCTACTCATTTTTAACGTTGCTTCTACAGGGTATTTGCGAGGTCTTCCTCTTTTCCTTTTAATAATTATTGGCTGATCTTCCTAAGGGGGAAATAAAAAACAACAGCAATAAAAAAAAAATTTTATCCTTTATTATACAAAGTTTTCTCAAAAATCAGATTTACAGTTCCTGTCTAAGAGCTCAAATCCTAGCTTTGTCACTTTAAAAATACGTGACGTAGGGCTTACTGTTTTATTTACTGATCTCACCATTGTTTCTTCAACCTGATAAATATCACTAGCTGTCAAAAATTAATGGAGCCGTGAGGATTTTGAGACAATGAAGTAATGAAAGTGTAACCTTTTACTTCTGTAATAAATATGTATGTCCATTTAAATTGGGATTTGGCCCAAGTTAGTTGTGACCAAATGATACCCTTATAAAAAATAAAGGGGTCCACTGAATATATCATACAGACAGAAGTGAGAACAACAAAAAATGATTTAACAATGGGCAAACTTGGCAGTGGTTATCTAGATCTGGCTAGTGCACAGGCTGTGTCTCTTGATTTATGGTGCTCAGTCTCAAGCCACTGCAATTCTCTGCTCCACAGGCTCCTTGAAAATCTATGGGCTTACAGCGGGCAGGGCTGGGATGCTCTGTCTGTTCATGTGTTCATGCAGCCTCCAGGAATCCATGACCTTGCCTCATGAACTAGGTCCCCTCGAGTATTCCCTGCATGCCTTCTGCACACCCTACTGCTGTTCCCATTTCATCCTAGCTGGACTCCATGGCTCAGACAGCCTCCTGTTTGCTGCCATGTGCCTGGCCTGGCAGCTCAGCATTGCCAGGCCAGGAACCTGACACTGCTGCTGATGTAGAGCACTAAGCTGATCCTATCTGGCTATGACATAAGTGGGTCTCATACAAATGTTTTGAAGAAACAAAGATGAAGAGAACAAAATTAATCAAAATGACACTGATAAAATGCACTGTACGAAATGGTGTTCCATTGCACTAAAAAACTGCAGCTTCTTCAAAGTACTTAAGAAAAACTCAAGATAACAGTATTTAATGAATTTAATTTGGTTAGTGCTTAAATAATTGTGAACAAATAAATATGAAAAGCACATCTCACCTCCTGAGATTTTATGGTGTCATCATCATTCTGCTCTGGCTTTTCACCAGTAGTTTCACTGCTGCTATATTCATCTGTAGAAAAGGAAGAACTTTGTTCACTGCTAGTGACCATGGTCAGCCTTCCCCACCTTTACCCAGGTGACCTACACAGCTGCAGCCACACATAACCACACACTCCATTTTCATGTTTCTACCATCAAAATTAACAAGCCTGAGTTTGAGTGACTAGTAAACAGCACACTTTGGGTATAGCAGGATCCAAATTAAAAATGATTCCCTAGCCCTATTAATCTTAAGCATGAGGCACTTTATTATACAGGAAAAGTAAATAAGCAAAATAGACGTTTCGGTTGAGAGATATGCTGGCTGCTTTGAAGGCTCAGTCAATTTACCCAAGCAGATGTTTTACTCACCTTTTTCTTCCATGACCCTTGAGGCAGTGCTATTTGTCTCAGAACTGGTTTTAGATAATTCTTCCAAATCTCCGGAGTTCTCTTCCTATAGAGAAGTTGAAAAAGACTAGAAGCTTCTTCAAACTGAAGCCTTCGTCCATTCATCCTCCCCACACAAGTTTGCCTTTCTATTTCAAAAAAACTTCCTAGCTCTTTTTAAGGATAGTTTTTGTAAAATGTTTTTGAAATGTAACTATTATTGCTGCTAGTGAGACTATAAAAAAATAAACATTCTGAGAACAGAAAAGCATGAGGTAAGGTTCAAGTATAAAATATCAAGGCCATTTTCTTTCCTGCAAAATAGAAATTGTTCTTCTCCTCCCTCTACTTGGATTTTGTCTTTTTAAGACAAACTCCAAAGGAAGAATGGACAAATATTGGCAACAGATATTTACCTTTGTGGAGTGATGGAGGGGAGAGATATGGGGAAGCAATAATTTGGGAGGTGCCAAAGGGAATTTCTGGGTATCTAGATGGGCTGACTTGGAGCAGTGATCTTTCAGCAATTAAATTATCCCCCCACAGTGGCAAGAAAGTTCTCAGCATGAAATGCCAAAACATTTAAACTATAATACTAATATAGTATATAAACAAAAATACATAAAGTAGAATAAGATCAAGATGAAATAGGAAACTAAAGCTTTAATTTTACTTTAATGGCCCATTATAAACAATTGTAAATCCTCATTTCTATTAATGTTAATTTTACTTATTTTTTAATAGAAATATATTCTTGTGGTTCAAAACTTAAAGGGGTCTATAATGAAATGCCCTCACCCCCGATTTCCCTACTTGGAGGCATTCAATGTCACTGGGTTTTGATATAGCCTTTCAGGGACTGGAAGGGGATGGATATAAAAGCAATTCCACATTTCACACAGTCTTCTGAAACAGTGGAATTTCTGGCCCACTTCATGTTAGATATGATTAGATCTTCATTCTTTTTTACCTAACAATGAGAATGACACAGAGCTTCTGCTACTTCCTAGTAAAAGAAGTGTCAGCTCAGCCATTTCTCTTATTATTTGTTTGTATCTGCATTACAAATATTATCTTTGTCTCATGGGGTTTTTTGTTCTGGTTATTTTTGCAGAAATCTCAAACCAGTGTCTGTATTGGGAGGGTCAATTCAATTAAAACAAGGTAAACAAACTCTGCAAATTCATTTAGTTGAGCACCTGTAAACTATTAAGTCATATAATGCTGAAAGTGAACAAACAAGTGAGGGGCTCATTCTCAAGTCCTCTGTGTTGTGGGACTCCCAGCTACCCTTAAGGTACTTTGACAGTACTACACAACTAGGTCCAAGACATGCGATAATGTGCAAGACTAACAGGTGATGTCAGAGGAGAGCTCACTTTCAGTGATGGCACCAGGGCCAATCTATACAGTCAATATTAGTAGAGATTACTTTTTAAGATTTTTAGATAAAAGGCATATATAAATCGTGGTTCTACCATTTCTTCTCACATTCTGATGGCTTGTCGTACATCCAATTTGGGAGGGTGTTGATTTAGAGGAAGGAAGGTCAACTCGTTTGGGAAAGCCAAGGAGAAACCTATTTGCTCTGTTATCAACACATCAACAGAGGCTTCACTGAGACACTCATGCTGCAATGCCATTTTCAGCTCAGGACCTCTTCAAGTGCTCTGTGTGTGTGTGTGTGTGTGTGTGTGTGAGAGAGAGAGAGAGAGAGTGTGTGTGTGAGATGGAGAGAGGCAGCATGTGTGTGTGTGTGGTGGGGAGAGAAAGAGAGAGAGAGAGAGTGTGTGTGTGTGTGTGTGTCTGTGTGTGTGTGTGTGTTGGAGGGGGTTTAGGAGCAGGCAGAAGTTTTTGCGGTCTTCTCCCTCATTTCAGCCAGAACATCTACGCTTTTATCTGTTTCATATAGTGGGCTGAAGGTGTCCTGCACAAAAGTCTTCAAACCATTGGATGAACTGCATTTCTGTTTTTGAACTGGCTCTTTCAGAGCCAACACTTGGTCCTGTAAGCACTTAATCAGATCCTGATGACATGCATGCAACTCACTTTTTATTTCCTGCTTTTATTTTTCCAGTGCCTGGAATTTTTTCACTTATTCAATTTTGGTCTTCTTTTGGTCTTACTACACACATTTTAGAATAATGACTTTATTGATTTTATAAAATGGTACATATTTACTACACAGAAAACTTTAACAGAAATGATGAAATCACTCCCAATTTACTGTCCAAAAATTACTAATATTAAGATGATATTAAATAAATGCTATTGCAGACAGCTTTCCATGTAAGAAAAGATTCTTTTGTAGTAACTGAAAATACTGTGTCTATAAAACTGCTTAACGAAAATAAATTAGATTTTATTTAAATTTAACATTAAAAAATCATGAAATTTAAGAGAAAATAAAATGATACCCTTTCAATCTGCTTTTCTTCAAATTTAGAAGTATTATCTCAGGATTTTTGATTTTGGACCGGGCAGGGTGAGGGATAGCTTAAGAGCCTGTTTCTTCCTTTGGTCACAACCAACTAAAATTCATGACAATATGCCACTTTCCCTCTTAGGTTATTAAACATTTTCCTACTTTTTATTTAGTTCTTTGGTTACTGGGGAAAAAAAGAGACCAAAGTCTAGTTTTAGAGAACTGAAAGTCAGCTCAAGTATTTTCATAACTGGACTTAAACATTTTTGGAATAAGGTGTTTAATAATTTATAAAAATATAATTTAGGGAAAGAGAGAGGAAAAGATGGAACTAGTTTAGACAGACAATGAGAAATTTTAGAGTACTGAGTCTCAGAAATGGAAGAACACCCAAGAAGAGGTATCTAGTAGGGAATGAAAAAATCTGGGCCTACAACAAGAGATGGCAGAACACAAATACAAATTTGTGAGGAGGTTCTGTCAGTCATAAGATGAAAATAAAACCATAGGAAAAAAGGCAATGGGTGAGGCCAATCCTTAGAGTACCCAGATTTTAGAGGCAGGAGGTGATATGATTTGGCTGTGACCCCACTCGAATCTCATTTTGAATTATAGGTCCCATAATCCCCACTTGTAGTGGGAAGGATGCAGTGGGAGGTAATCGAATTGGGGAGCAGGTTTGTCCTGTGCTGTTCTCCTGACAGTGAATAAGTCTCCTGAGATCTAATGCTTTTATAAAGAGGAGTTCCCCTGCACATGCCCTCTTGCCTGTTGTTAAGACGTGACTTTGCTCCTTCTTTGCCTTCCACCATGATTGTGAGGCCTCCCCAGCCATGTGGAACTGTGAGTCAATTAAACCTCTTCCCTTTATAAATTACCCAGTCTCAGGTATGACTTTATTAGCAGCATGAGAACACACTAATACAGGAGGTAAGCTAGAGAGCAGAGTACTAATAATAACTGTATTTCAATATTTTGGTGCAAGTATATCTGTGATATAGCACATTACACTTTGGAAGAAAGCATTTAGAAACCTCAAGAAATCAATACTACTACTGAACAAAAACCTAAGCAATGTTATATCTAAATTGTAATAATTAAGACGATCTTTCAGTTTAAGAATTATAAAGTGCAACATTTGATTTTTGGGAGGAGACTAAAAAAATACACCTTTTATAATAAAGTGATTATTATTAGAGACATATAAAGAAGGATACTAAACTGAAAAAAATATTATAATAAGTATTCACAATGCTGTAATTAGGCCTCCCTACCCCCACCCAAAACTTAAAACTAATATGTGGAAAAAATACCTTTGTGTCATGTGGCTCCGTTTCAGAACACTGCCTTTGTGCTGTTTCTATTCTGGAATCCAGGACATCTGGATTATCATCTGTAAATCAGTTTAGACAGAATCACAAAGGAACAAAAGCTAAATGAAAAATGAAACGCATAGTTCTATTTTAAGAGTGTTTGAGCCTTCTTTCTTAGGCCTGTGACACAGAGAAGCCAAAAGTTACTCTATATTTATAATATCATGTGATTTGAGCAGTGAACACTTGCCTTTCGCCCTGGCAAAGTAAAAATAAAACAAAATACAGAAATCCCCATATGTTCACATGACACCAATGAAGTAGTGGGTTCTATGGGAAGGGCTTAGTGTATAGTTTCCAGAGATACTTTAAGTTTCTAAATGAGTTACCACCTAAGAGGTATAGCTTAGTAATTGAGACCATGGGCTTTGGAATCAGATTTATGTGGTGAAGATAAAGTCATAATTTTTCAGAACCTTAATCTCTTTATCTATAAGATGACAACACCACCTAACTTACAGGTTTATTGTAAAGATTAAATGGGAATGTGTACAATGTACCATGGAGAGTACCTGAATACATCAGGAACTCATTAAATTGCTACCAAATAATATAAAATATAAATATTTCATTCTTCACTCATTCTTTCTCATGTAGTCATTCAATAAGTATTGAACTTCTTTGTGTCAAGTATTAAAGGTCACTGCACTGTTCAACATGATAGTCACTAACCACATGTGGCTACTGAAATATAAAATAATTAAAAAACAATTAAAAATTCAGTCTTTCATTTCCACTGACCGCTTTCAAGTGCTCAATAGTGACATGTGGCTAGTAGCTTCTGTATTAGATAAAAAAAACGTACAACACTTCTATCACTGTAGTTCTGCTACAGGGCACCGTTACAGACCATGAGAAAATCAACAGTATGAAGCACAGAAGGGGTGTTAGAGGCACTTTTGGACTAAAGAGCTTCACTAGCTCTGTAGGGCATCTGCTTATGATATAAAATACAGACTGTAGTGGCACCTGGCTGGGCCCCAGGGTGTGGTTCCAGAGACAGCCTGTCTTTGTCTGAGATCCAGGGGTTGGGTCTTCTGCAGGAAACAATCTAGTTTCTAGATTGGGGTCTGGAAAGGACCCTGGAGGTATCAAGCCAGTCTAGAAACAAATTAGCCTCAAGACTTGTGAAGTAGACAGTTACTATTCTCAAAAATTCTCTATGTTTTTGGCTCACTCTTTTGGATATAAAAATAATGATTTTCAAAGATGTCTAAAACAGAAACATATATATAAATACCTGGTTCATCTTCTGAAGAGAGATAATGCTGCTTTCTTTTTCTTTTAGGCATATGCCTTTCTTCCTCTTCAACCTGGAATTAAGAATGACTATATCAAAGGCCACAAAATCTTGATTCAAATTAACTGAAACAGGAGCACACTGTACTAGATTCTAACCTTTGGAATAAGTTGATATATAAATTTTTTAAAAATCTAGAACACTTGGCCGGGTGCGGTGGCTTACGCCTGCAATCCCAGCACTCTGGGAGGCCGAGGTGGGCGGATCACGAGGTCAGGAGATCAAGACCATCCTGGCTAACACGGTGAAACCCCGTCTCGACTAAAAATACAGAAAAAAATTAGCTGGGCGAGGTGGCCTGTGCCTGTAGTCCCAGCTACTTGGGAGGCTGAGGCAGGAGAATGGCATGAACCCTGGAGGCGGAGCTTGCAGTGAGGGGCGTTCACGCCTCTGCACTCCAGCCTGTGCAACAGAGGGCGACTCTGTTTCAAAAAAAAAAAAAAAAAAAAATCTAGAACACTTGATATTTAGATTTGGATTAGACTAATTTTGTAAGCTTTAGTCTCTTTTCTGGGTTTGAATGCAAATTCATACAAAACATGCTGTTTCTAGCTACATACTGTATTTCAATAATTCTAAAACATGTTTAAAAAAATTATTTATCATTTTACCATTTCTGAAGTCAAGCTATATATATCTTACAACTGATGGCACATCACAATTAGTATTTTTCTACTGTCT
This sequence comes from Pongo abelii, assembly GCF_028885655.2. Taxonomy (NCBI): domain Eukaryota; kingdom Metazoa; phylum Chordata; class Mammalia; order Primates; family Hominidae; genus Pongo; species Pongo abelii. Next base: position 12,571,726 of record NC_071988.2, read on the forward strand.
TAGTGGCTTATTAAAAATGGACTTTCTTATGGTTGATGAAAGGTGCATGAAAAATCATTCTGACTGTACAACATGGGCACTTCCAAACAGTCCTGGGAACTGCCAAATTGCCTAAACATTGAAACGGCATATACAGGTAAAAGTGACATGTGGAACTCTCAGTATACCCATTTAATATTTAATTTATACAAAGAAGTAAAGCCTTTCTAAAGCCCTTCTTTGTGTACAGTGAAAATATTATGTATAAAATATCAAACACTTGAGTTTATTAAAATGTACCTCTTTAGGATCTGCTTCAACACTGTGACCGCTTATGGCTTCTGCATTGTCTTTTCTACCACTGGATATCTCTGAGAAATGAATACAAAAAAGAAAAAAAAAATCTTAAATATTTTTATATTCCAATACTTATTTTAGGTGTGTGTTAGGGGGCTGGGAGAAAACTGAGTTAGTAACTTTATTGAGTACCAGTTATATACAGAGCATTGTGGTAGACAGTCACAAATGATTTTTGATGGGATCCTCCACACAACTCCGTCAGTTAAATTCTCTTTCTTCCACTTGTAGATGTGAGGGAATGGGGTTCAAGGAGGTCAGCAACATGTCTGGGGTAACAACACTGGACTTTACACAGAAGACTTCAAAGCCCTTCCCCCCAGTTTGTGTAGCAACACAGTATTAAGAAGCATCAGTGAAAATAATGAATCATTGCATCATAATCATCAGGCTAACAAACATTCACCAAACAATACCAAATACGGGAGATGGTGTGGAGTGACACCTGGTACACCACTTGGGGTCAATTTAGCACATGCAGTAAAGTTGAAGAGGTGCCTATAACTGAGCAATTCCATACCCAGAATTACAAGTACACTACATAAGCACTGGGAAAGGTATGAGAACATACACAGTAGCATTCTTTGTAATTGGGAGAAGTTTCAAAATACCTACATGTGCAAAATAATGTACAAATGAAGCAAAAAATACTAACTGTGGTATATTCAAAAGCAATTAAAATAATTACAGTTAATACAAATCAACAGAACAAAATCTTAGAACACTGCTGAATGAGCAAATAAGGTGGGGAGGGTTTATGTAATGTGAGACCCCATATTTACCTAAAGCAGGCAACATAGGTTACATATTGTTTATGGACCTATATATAATTAATGCAGAATAGTGGTTCCTTTTGGAGTGGGATTAAAGGGAAAGAGATTGGGATTGGGAAGGGGTAAATGGGGATTCCACCATAACTGTAACAGTTTTTAAAAGGTATGTGAAGCAAATATACTAAATTGTAAGATAGGGCAAAACTAGGTTGGGGGCACATAGGTGTTTATTACTGCTTTACTTTTGTTTGAAATATGGGATATGTTATAAAAATAACTGTCTAAATAAGCCTCTCTCCCCACTCTTGTAATAGGAAATTAACAAAATTAGTAGGCATCAAGAAAATTCTATGTTCTGTTTGAGAAGGGAATTATCTGTTCAGAGTTGGCAGCCTGCATGGGTTGTGTGGCCACCAGACCTCACCCCTGGGAGAAGACCCACATAAATGTGACATCCTTGATATGCTCATCCTAAACTGCCTGTCAGAAGTTAACACATTTCACAGTTGGGTACTTGCAATCCATAGGGGGCTATGCGTTTTGTATTTATGTTGGATTGAGTCAACTGGGAGATTAATGGCAAAGTTCTAGTAGCTATTTAAAGCAAGACATCACTTTTAAGCTGTATGGCTTGGAATAAGTCACCTGGCCTAAGACTCGTTCTCCTCAACTATAGGAGTTAGGCTGTTAACTATCACTTTACTGAATTATTATGAATTAAATGAGAGAAAACATGTAAAATAATTAACACAAGGCCTGGTATACAGACCACACTCAATAAATGGTAACTATAATTAATATTAAAACTATAACTATGAAATTCATTAACTTACCTCCTTTGTTATAAGATTTGCTATGAATTTCTTCATTTGTTCCGAAGCCTGAATTTTCAACCTAAATATACAATATAAAAGATATTTATGGATAGTCTCACAAAAAATTTAAAGGCAAAAAGAAAGAGGAGAAAAGGTAATTTACATAACCTGGCTATTTGTACAAATGCCAAAAGGAATTGGGGTACATATTCTTTTTAATTTCAGCCAGAAGCTCAAAAGCATGCAGCTTCTTCTTTTTGAAAAAGTTTCAGTTTAACAAATTATTGTGCTTATTCTGCCTGTCCTTAAAGCAGCCAATGGCAAAAGAGTAAGAATAAATAAGAGAAAAATTTTCTGAATTCCATAAATTTCCCTTCCCATCCAAATCCTGCATGATTTTCTTTTTTCTTTATTTAAAAACTCTATAGGATTCTGTAATAAGATTTCCTGTTTGGCAAATCTTATCAATTCTACTGTTTTTCTTTTTTTAAACTGAGGGGAAAGGCTCGGAATATCCTATAATATCCTAAGTCCTAGCCACAGACTTTTGCACAAATTTGGAAAGGACATTTATGCTCGACTGGGGAAAAGACAGCTGCTGGTGGACTCAGGGGACTGAGGTAGGATGGAGAACACGCCAGCTGGCTTGGTAAGCTCCAACCCCATTTAAAGTCTTTTTAACTTTTAAAGTGTATTTTATTAACAAAAATTTTTTTTTTTAAATAAAAAGTTATGCTATGTTGCCCAGGCTGGACCCAAATTCCTGGGCTCAAGTGATCCTCCCACCTCCACTTCCTCAGTAGCTGGGACTATAGGCCATGCCACTGTGCCCAGCCATAATCTTTTTAACTCTTAGATGGCAAACTTGAAACACACCAAGTGGTGCTTTTCTCTTTCTTCTTATTCAGCATATGGTGTATGAGTTTCTAGCTACAAAACAGGGTGCTTGATGAGGAAGTACTCTGATCCCACGGTTCACTGATAGTACCCCAGTTCCTCTAGGAGCATTGGAAAGAATGCAGTTGTCTGCACATTTGGAAATATTTTATAAAATGTTCACTCCTGGTACAATTTACAAGGTTCCTTATAAATACATTAAGACAGAAAGACCAAAAACAAGACTCTTTCAAGAATGAACGGGATTATGAGAGCCACATCTGGTAAAAAATATGTACACATAGCAGTTACAGGTTAGTATCTTGAGAAAAGCTTTCTAAAAACATAAAGTGAAATTTAATTCTCAAACTAAAATTTATTTTGTCTATAGCACCAGGATGATTTAAGACATCAAAATCTAATTTTCAATCCCGATATAATAATAAACAATAGAAAGTTCAAAGTTCTTTGTCAGTGGGTATAGGTGAACATGGAAAAGAGCTAGCGAAAGCTGCTGTCAGGATGCTGAACTCAAATGAAGAGTACACCACCAAACGCCTCCTGGCTACTACAGAAATACACAGGCAACCCCTCCAGATGGCTCCTCCTCAATAGCTCTCCAAAAAAAAAAATAAAAAAATCCAATAACCACAAAAATCAAAACCATTACAGTGACTGACTTACATTTAGTGATTCATTCACCAACAAAGGCTCCCTCTGGAGTTCAGCTGTTCAAAAATAAAAATGAGATATAAAGAAACTGAATATTGTTTCTGAAATGCAGAGAAACAAATCTGAAGATTTTTAGGACAGAGAACCTATCCTATGTCACCAAGTGGCTTAGCTGCTTTAATAAATTATAAAAATCTGACCAGTTATTTCCCACAATCAATCCATGTTGTACTACCAGAATATACTACCAGAAAAAGACAACAGAAACTAATGTTGCCTGCATTTTTATAATAATGGCAGTGGTATATTAAATCACTATGGTGATTTAACTATGTTGATGATCTGAAGCTTAGAAAAAAAGTAAAAGACCTTAATGTAGCTGTTAAGCTGCAGTATAACACTGGTTCATTTAAAATAATAGCGTCAAATGAAAAGTTAGATCCTATCCTCAAACAGCAATGGTCTGTTTATATTCTTTGGAAACATGAAGTACAAAGTCTACTGTTTCTACTCAATAATGACAGAACACACATTTTTCTTTTAAACAACTTCCTTTTACGTAAGTAGATCTCTTACTGAACTGTACCTAAACACAGTAAAGTTATCTGAAATATAACTGTGGGAACAACGGACTTCAGAATCCAAAAATGTTAGCTTCTTTACAATTAACAAATGAGATGTTAATTATTTGTAGTATAAAACACCCATGCACATTTTTAACTAATGTATCTGTCCAAGTTTTGAATAGATTAGTCATCTTCAGGGTTTTAACGTGTCAGTATAAATGACTTACCAAGTCTTGGTGTGGTCTTCCAGGACTGGCTGACACTTCTTACGAGTCTACTGAGAACCTTTCAGATGGTTTTGTGTAAGAAGGTCCTCAACTGCTCCCACTCCCCAAACCTCCCCAGATAGTCATGGGTGAGGATTTATATGCACTATTCACTTCATCTGAATCATTCCACATCTACTGCCCTTCTCTTTGCCTTGTACACCTAATGCATACCTACTCATTATTCAATATTAAGCCCCAAATGAGTAACAAGTACTTACAAAAATTCAAAACGTATACAGGTTGAGCATCCCAAATTCAAAAATGAGAAATCTGAAATGCTCCAAAATCTGAAATGCTTTGAGTGCCAACATGACTCTCAAAGGAAAGGCTCACTGGAACTTTGACTTTGAATTTTTAGATATGGGATGCTCAATGAGGTATAATGCACATATTCCCAAACCCTAAGAAATCTGAAATTCGAAATACTTCTGATCCCAAGCCTTTTGGATTAGGGATACTTAACCTGTATATTCTTTGACCCTCCCTCCCCCCATCCAATTTTATGAAAATACTTGGTAAAACGCATGTAGTGATATGCATTATGAAAGTTCGTTGCAGCCCTGTTAACAGTAGAAACCCCGAGGCCACTAAAAGATCTAAAACTGGTATTAGGGATGATTATTTAGCTATTAAAACAAAGAAAGGGGATCTGTATATGCTAATAAAGTAATGATGGGTGCCTGCAATACATGGTCGAGTGAAAAAAAATTATAGAACAATATAATTTTATTATACCGAAGGTGGTTACTCATAGGGAGTGGGAAACTTTTTATGCATTTCTGTATATCTTACTTTCTATAATTAAAGGAGAGGGGGTGGGGGAAGAGATTGATTGAGCAAACACAAGTCTTCCCTGAGGCCCTACCTCAGGGAAGCTGACTCCCACAGTCAAGTACGTATCTTTATTATAGTACCTTACTTATTTGCATGTTGATTTCAGTGAATGACTTATTTCCACCAGTCATTTCCATGTTGATTTCCCTAGTACTCACAGGTAGCAGACTTGATGTTTGTCAGGGAAATAATTTAAAGAGCCAATCCAACTACAGTAGACATTACAGTTGTCCTCCTGGCACCTTTCCCAAGAGCCCAGACTGTGGTCTGGAATACCATGTGGATCCAGGAAAACAGCACCTGACTTAAGTCAACTAGTAAGCTACATTCCTCTGGTCACAGTAATTAGTTTAGGGTGGACACATGTACTTATGCTAAATCAGAATAAGTCTCAGGATTTTGGCCAGGAAGGGTAAGCCAACGCTAAAAATAGAGGCTATGAATGAGAAACCAATGACCCTTATTCAGAGGATGAGGAAGAAGATATAAAATGGAGTTTCTACTAGATGTGTCTTTGGAACTATCTGCATCCTCTTGGATTATGCTTTACCTGAATTTTTCAATTTTGTGAGCTAATAAAGTCCCTTTAAGCAAATACCTATAGAGTTTTTTGTTATAAGTATTTACAACAAAAATCACCCTGACTGTTTACTCCACCTGACTTGCATGGACATTTTAACATTGTGGAAAAAAATTGAGGACTGGCTTAAATTTGGTCACATACTCTATAGTTCCTAGTACTTAAAAAAAATATTGTGGGAAACAGAAGAAAATACACAATCATGTTTGCAATACAAATTAGAAATAATTCCTCACTGTCACAGTTCTTCTCATTTCCATTTCCTTAAGCCACTATGGTCCAGCCTCTCTGGGGAATTCCTGAGGCTTTCCATCAAGGAATCCACAAGGGCCGAACTAACATTATTTGTCTTACAGACTCATGAGTGCTCAATGGAATTTTCCAGAGGCTAAGATGTACCCATAATTATCTGAAAAGGCTACTAAAACCCAACGATTGGCCGAGCGCAGTGGCTTTCAGTGGCTCATGCATGTAATCCCAGCACTTTGGGAGGCCAAGGCGGGCGGATCACGAGGTCAGGAGATTGAGACCATCCTGGCCAATATGGTGAAACCCCATCTCTACTAAAAATACAAAAATCAGCTGGGCATGGTGGTGTGTGCCTGTAATCCCAGCTACTGAGGAGGCTGAGGCAGGAGAATAGCTTGAACCAGGGAGTCGGAGGTTGCAGTGAGCTGAAATCGCGCCACCGTACTCCAACCTGGCAAACAGAGTGAGACTCCATCTCAAACAAAACAAAACAAAATAAAACAAAACAAAAAACAAAAACCCAACCATCTATCTGTAATGCTGGATTTTCTTCATTTACTTTAACAAAAACAATAAATAGCAACAGGACTGAATGTGAAAACAGATATGAGAAACAGCTGTTTTTTATTAAGCCAGACTTAAAGGGATTTGCAAAAATGCAAAACAATGTCACTTTTATCACTTAATTGGGTTGTTTTGGAAAATCTAGCTATTTTTCATGAAAAAAGAGTTGTTAACTTATAGTGAGTTAATTATATTGAATTAATAGTGACGTAATATTTACTTGTCTCAATTTTAATTTCTTATTTGGCAAATGTCAACAGGTATAAGCCATATAACAAAATCTCTTTGGGGTCTTCGGTAATTTTTCAGTAATTTTTGGTCCTTGAGACCAAAACGTTTAAGAGCTCCTGCCTTTATCCTTTCTGATATTGAGGTTCTCCCTTAAAATCTATAGTCCACAGTGAAGAATGTTGCACAGAGAGACTGAGAAGAGGCTATATAAGCTGAGAGTAGTTTCTGTGCAGCCACTGGGGCAAAAGCCTGAGCAAGAGACAAGAGCAAATGGTGTAAAGTGGGCCCTTATGCTCAGACTAGCCTTTTGGAAGTGAGCTGCAATAGCGTCTGGGGACAGGCAGGGGTATAGAGAAACATTTCTGGGATAGAGCAAGCGTTTGCTCCAGAACAACTTCCGTTTTGCATTATTATTTGGGGGTAATCAGATTTAAACAATTACCCTACATAATGTTGACTGACATTTCATGAGGAAAAGTATATGTTAAAAATAAAATAGTAAAGAATTCTCCCTAATCTATTTTAAAAAGTGAGAGGCAAATTAATAGAGCCTGTATGTTACTATGCATCAGCTACTGATTTTTAGAAAGGTAAAACCACATGCAAGGCAAAAACAAAAACAATATGAACAACCATTCTAAGGAGCTCACCTATTCCACTTGGCTTTCCCCCACACTGACTTTCTGGTGGTGCCAGAATTTCACGATTTTTCTCTTCCTCTGAAGGCACATAAGCCTAAAAAATTCAAAGCACCATAAAAATAAGTTAACTGGGGTTTTTACAAGAAGACTAACCTCAAGTGAATTAAACAAAAAAACCCAGCATCCTGAAACAATATAAAAGCCTATTTTCAAGAGTACACAAAACTTAAAAATAAATACACCAACCTTTAAAAACAAAGCCAAGTAAAAAATCAATTTAATCTCGTATTTCATCCATCAATGGGTCTTCTATTGCTTTAAAGGTAAAACCCCAACTCAGCACACCACACAAGACTCTTCCTGATGGGCTCCCACTCCCTTCCAGGCTTAAGTCTCACCACAGCTCACCGTGAACCACTGCAGTGCCTGAGACACACCACGTGCCCTCCTGTCTCTGAGTCTAGAACACAACATTCTCTTTGCTTGGAAGGCTCTTTCTTTCCTTTCTCTTCTGGGAAATTTCCACTCTACTTTCAAAATTCTATTCCAGTGTCCTCCTTGCAAGGCCTCCTGTCTACCTGCCTATTGCTACTATTGGGCAAGTTGTGTTTCCTCTGTAGTGTTCATAACCCCCATGTTCACTGCTGTCTTGTCACATATACTTGGATGGTGCCTTCAGATCAGGCTAGAAAGAGGATATGGAGACTAAATTATGTAAAGCACCAAAGCCATGCTTAAAAAAAAAAAAAGCAGATTTTATTCTAAGCATGATGGGAAGCCACCACAAATTTTAAGCAGAACAATGACAGGGCCTAAGTTATGTTTCTAAAGACTACCTGCAGGACTGTGTGAATCACACTGGAGGAGGGCTGGAGCGAAATAAGCCTAATGGAGAGGCTACTGAAGTAGTGGCTTAGCCTAGGGTGATGACTGTAGAAACAGAAATAGATGGACTCATGTTATATTTTGGAAATGGAACCTGTAAGAAATGCGATAGATTAAATTTGGGATGACGGAGAAACTGAGGGTGACGCTTGTGTTTCTGGCTTGAGTAAATGGAACTGATGATGGCACTATTTACTAAGAGTACTGAGGTTCTTAGCTTTCCCCCACCACAGGATATGCAATAACACTAAGTGTCATAAGTACAATGAGAACAGGAGCTATATACCACATAAGTATATATATGTGTATAAGTGATGAAACAGTATTTAATCACTTACAGTTCGGCACAGCTGAATTATAAGCCATACCTCCATTTTCAAGTTGGCTTTCAGTTCCAATCCTCCCAAAACATTCAATGGAGAATCTTCATTGCCTAATAAAATTCAAGCCATTTAGTACAATTTAAGAATTTGCTTGCAAAATACATCCGGGGTCAAAAAGTAATGGAATGTGGTTATCTGACATGCTGTGCCACCTTCCTTTTCTGGTTTATTTTGCTGTCAGAAAATGATCAAAAGGAATATGTTGTATAAAAAGAATCTGGATGAAAGGCAGGGATTATTTGCTTATTTTGGGTGAGTGAAATTCTTATTTGCACAGTAAGATAACTGCCCAGAAAGAATGACGAAAGTATTATCTGTGGAGATATCTTCATTTCCAAGTATTTTTCTGCAGTGATCTCCATCAAGTTTGTCCTTAAAAATATTCTGAGTCACTAAGGTCTATTCTCAGTAAAGGTGATTTATTAACAGATTCACTTTACTTGCTTCACACTGAACACAGACAAATTGAACACAAAGTTAAACTGTGAGGTAGACAAAAAGAAAAAATTTTCTCAGGTGGAGAGATTCAGTTCTACTCTGATCTTGCCTCTTTCTTATATCCTTCTGTAGATTGTGTAGAAGCTTCTGGGGAAACCCTTCTATTTTCACTTCTTCAGGAAAAAAGGAGGAATGAGTAATTGTAGCAATGATTGAGTCATAAAAACTTCTGGAGCATTCAATTTACTCCAGGTTAAATTCAACAGAAACTTGTAAGGTTACTTGTTTCAACCCTTGGAGCATTTCTTAAAGTCTCCTAAGTCTCTATAATGAACAAGACTAAATCTATTGGCCTCAGCTTCCTGAGACTGGGTTAGATGATGGCTAAGGTCTATTTCAGTTAAAAGTCCAGGATGCTACAATTTATATAGCCAGAGTGGAAAAGAATTCCTCTGCCCTTTCAAGTCCAGCCCATGAGGACCCTTTGGTTCCTACAGCATCCTGTGCTTAATCCCAGTCTATGCAACTGTCATGCTTTAAAGTGTCACTGTCCACTTTTCTCCTATCTTGACTGGTATAAAGTATCTGAAGTTGGACGGTATAAGGCATGACTGAGATAATATCTTTGAAAGTTATTAACTATTTCTAAAAGACCAGCACTGTCCAAAATCTGTCAGCAGGGAAAAATATTTCTTTTCACTTTCAAATATATTCTAAACTAGAAACTCATTTCACCTGAAAAATAAGCTCAGTTAAAAATAACATGCTCCTTTGATTCAAAGGAACCAACAGACTGAACAAATAAATACTGCAAACCTATAATCAGATGAGGGTTGGAATCGTGTTTGCCTTTGTATTATGATCCCATCTTATTATCCCCATTTTATACAACAAGAAACGGAGGCTCGGAAACTGATTTTTCCTCTAAAAGTCACACGAGGACCATGAATGCTATTTAAATTTTCTGACCCTATTTCCTCATTTGTAAAATGAGGATGGTAAAAAAAAAAATATATTGCTTTCATTGGGTTGTGGTAGGGTACTCTTCTTTTTGATTGACAAGAAACCTGTAGGTCAAAGAGGTTTAGTAAGTTGCAGCAGTCACGTAAATAACATGTGGACTTCCCATGCCTCAGCCTCCTGCTTTGAAAGGTTTTAAACGTTTAAACACAAGTAGCTTTTAGAGAAGTTTGACCTTCAAGTCTGATGAGAGTTATTTTGCAACATTATGATATGAGAAAAAAATTTATAGATATTTTATCTTTCTGGAACCAAAACCATCTTTTGGAAGACTGTCCTAAATGCACTCTGTTGTACAATCATCCTTGTAAAATGTTAAAATTTGCAATTAGGTACAGATTCTCACCTATGTCACACATATTTTCTTCAGAAGACACAGTAACCATTACGTCTCCTTCCTCAGGGAATGATGTCCTTGTGCTGTTACCATCTCCTGTTTCCTTAGCAGATGCTTGATCAGTCCATTTGCCACTATAATCACTCTTTATAGTCAAGTCCTGCTCACATTTAGGAGCCAACAGAGCTACACTGTAGGTAGCTGGAAGGATCATTGTGTGGGAAGGAGCAATTTTTGATTCTTGGCCAGTAATACATTTGGTGGTACTGGTTTTCAAGTTGTCTTCAGGCCCCTGCTGCTCAGTAGGAAGAAAGGAACGCTCAGCCACGGTGCCTTGAACAGGTGGCATGTCACCAGCTTTTATAGCACCGGTATTTACTGCTGCCAAATAGCAAATACTGACAGAGGGATCCTTAGCCGTCTGCCCAGACGTCTGTTCTGGTCCTCTTGGGTGGGCAGGTGAGTTAGCATTCCCCTCTAAGCCCCTTCCTGCTGAATAACTTGCTGTGCTACTGCCCCCTGCTGTCCCTGTCTCTGGGCTCTTGTCTTCTTTCTGAAGGGAGTTCAACAATACATTCTTCTCTTCTGCATTTATGAGGTGTAAAGTGCTCTCTTTCTGTCCCCTTCCTGCAAATGGTCCTATTTCAGGGTACTCCTTGCCATGCTTCTCTTCTTTTTCCGCACAAACAGCACTTGGATGGCCTTGCCCTGCAGAGGGCTTGTGGACTGATGGCCCGTTGTGCTCCTCCTCAGTGCTCACTGCCAACACAAGACCCGGTTCTTTGCCTCCCCTGACTGGCCCAGGACACCGACAGTTATTCTCAGCAATTAGGCTGGGCATGGTGACCTTGTGCTTGCTCACTTCTATGGCTGACAGGTCACCATTTCCTTCTGGATGGTCTGCAGTCAGCTGATTCTCTTCATGTCTGTCAGTGCTGGCAGAAATTGGTACACAATCTGCTGTGCTGGTGGAGATGATGGCAGCGTCGCTCAAGTCTTCCACTCTTCTGATGGTGAGCCGATCTTCATCCTGGAGGACAGCACCAATCATGACTGCTTCACACCCTTCAGAGGTGCTTGTGGAAATCATGGCAGTGTCACCCATCTCTTCTGCTGGTGTGACTGAGGGGTGGCCTTCCTCTTGAGGGACAGCACTGGACACTGGGCCCTCACAGTCTTCCACCGAGCTCGTAGAGATGATGGCACTCCCGTCTTTTTCTTCCATGACTGTGCCACCTCGCTCATTTTCACTTTCAACAACTACACCGGAAACAGAAGCCTCACATTCTTCTGCTATGCTAGTGGAAATGAGAGCACATTCATCCTTCTCTTCCTTGCTGGTTGAGGCAAGAGGACTTTCAGCTTCTGGGGGCGCACTGGGCATAGGCCCCTCAAAGTCGGCGGTGCTTATCAAGACTGGACCTGTAGCCCTTTCTTCCACTGCTGCAGCAACTGGCTGGAGACTTTCAGCACACTTGATGGTTGTTGCACTGGAGATAGGCACTTCGAATTCTTCCCCTATGCTTGTGGAAATCATGGCACACTCATCTTTCTCTTCACTTCTGCTGGCAGCGAGTTGGCTGTCATCTCCTGAGACTGCACTGGGCATAGGGGCCTCAAATTCTTCTGTGTTTACTCTGGTACCTTCCATATTTTCTTCAGTTCTCAGAGCATCTGAGTGACCTCCTTCCACATCTGTAATTGCGCTTACCTGAGGGGTGTAATCATTTGTGGTACTGGTGGAAATAATCAAAACTTTGCCTTGATTTTTACCCCCAGCTAAGCTATTCTGGTTGGTAATATCATCACTGGCTGTAGTTGCCATGAGACCATCACACTCTTCATTTTCTACAGAGGTGATGATGTCCTCATCTTCTTTTTCACTTGGTGATGTGTGGGCAACTTCACATTCTGGGACTTCACCAGATACAAGAACATCATAACTACCCCCGACCAGGCCAGTGGAAATAGTGGTATCTTCAATTTTTTTGAGCTGACTGTCACTTTGATCAGATGCAGCACTAGTCATAGGACCCTCACAACCTCCTGGAACTGGTGTCACTTCATCCTTTCCTGAGACTGCACTGGTCACACTGCTTTCTACAATCCCTTTTGCACTGGAGCAGATATCTGTGTCTTTACTTTCTTTCTCTGTGCCACTCATGCTGTCAACATTATTTTCATTTGCATTCATGATGGCAGCTCCAGCCTCAGCTTCCACATGCTCTACCACAGTACCAATCTGACTGTCCCCTTCTGCACTTTCACAAATCAATACCCCTTCACTCTCTTCTCCTAACCCTGTACAAGTTGAAGCATGCCCAATTTCATTTCCTCTTCCAGTACTAGTCACAACATCCTCCCCTTCCTCGTCTTCCTCTTTTGCGCCTGTGCTAGTCACAATGCCTTCATCATCACAAGGACCAGCAGCAACTAATGGTAAATTAGTGCCTTCTTTGGCTACTGTGCTGTCCATTGCACTCTCTCCATTTTCTTCCGATTCAGAACTTATAGCAAAGCCTTCACTGCTATCTTCTGAACCTGTGCAACTTGCTGGCCCCTCTCCATCTTCTGTTATCCCCGTGCTGGTGACTGCACTCTCACCTTCTGTACCATCATTCACAGAACCATCTCCTTCTTGGCTGGCGCTTGTTCCTGGTGGTGCATCATTATCTCCCAGGACAACACCTGCACCTGTAACCATGCGTTCCTCCCGGGGCCCTGCTCCAGTTACTGAGCAGATCACAAAGTTATCACTTCTGCCTTCTGCTCCTGTACATGTCACAGTGCCCTCTGTTTCTTTTTTGGGACCCATTCTCATCATATTTCCCTGGGAGCCATCCACCTCTTCACTGCTTATAGATCCTGCTCTTATTTCTGTTCCAGCACTTGTAACTGCTCCATCACTTTCAACTTCACTAATAAAAGTAATAGTTCCTTCAACTATTTCTGAGTCTCCACTTAAAGAACCATCACATTTTTCTTCAGAGCCTGCACTGGTTACAGCATCATCCTTTTCCTCTGTCACAACGCTATTTACATTGGCTTCGATTTTAACTGCATGCACAGCCAGTAGGTCTGCTGCTCTGTCCTCAGATTCAGCCACAGCACACTCCCCACTTTCCCCTTCCTTAGTGCTTGTGAGGAAGGTTTCACTTTCAGCAAATCCCTCTGTGACAACAGCCCCACCTTCTTCAGCTGCAGCAAAAACAGTGCATTCACTGGCTTCTGCACCAACATGAAGAGGATTATTTCTGGAATGTGTTCCTATTATAAGGCCTTCATCTGCCTCAATGCTGGTGCAGGGCAAAGCCACCTCACTCTCTCTTGTTTCTGAAGAAGTGGTTGTGGCAGGCCCAGCCTTCACTGGACTTAAAGTGACATCTTTGTCCTTCCCTTCAGTACTAGTGGCAACAGAAGCCTTTTCTGCTCTCCCAGGCCCAGTTGCCACATCCTCAGTTTGTCCATTCCTTTGGTGTAAAACAGAGGGTGCAGAGCCACTTCCAGCACTGGTGTCTACCTCACTGTTTTCATTCCTTCTTTCAACATCAATTGATATGTCTTTTACTTTACCTGGGCCTCTTTTATGCTTAAGTTTGACAGTTTCAGCATATTTTTCTGTACTCAGGCCTACAACATGATCAACAGCAATGCCATCCTTCTTGCCATTCTCTACTGTTGCTTTAACTGTCTGCTTTAAATTGGGCTCTGCATTTAAGTCATTTTCTTTCTTGGCCATGTCCACTAAGCCACCTTCTTTGGTAACATTCTCATTTTCCACAATCACGCCCGTTAACTTGCTTCCAAGAGGCATGATTACCTTTCCTTGTTTACCATCCAATAAAGTAGCCTGGTGACCTTCTGGAATGTGTCTTTTGCTAGTGATGCTTGCTTTTGCTGGTGTATCTACTATGAAACCTTCACCACCTTCTTTGCTGTCACTTGTCTTAAGGACTTCTGATTCCCTAACAGTCAGACTTTGGTTAGGGAGAGCAGAGTGATCCACAGGGGAGGTGCTGGCTGTGCTACCTTCCAAAACAGTTCTTTTGTCAGACAGAGGAATTACATCTGGATCATACGATTCCCTCAGAGGCACAGCAGTCACTGAACTTAAGGACGGTGAGGAGTCTAAATTTGTGGAATGTTCAAGAGCGGCATCTCCTTGAGCAACATGTTCTTCAGCAGCTGTGTTTTTCAAATTCTTCTGTACCCTATCATTTTCTGATGGGGCACTCAGTAACATTCTATCAACAGTTTCAGAATCTATATTCACTTCATTAGTTCCTCTATGAATGGGTTCTTTCTCCCCAGGGTTCAGTTTGGACACAGCACTTTGGACATGCATTTTCTTGGTCAAGGTGCTTCTATGGTCAGCATGCTTTTCAGAATTACTATTAACTCCTGTTCCACGGCCTGGCTTATAAGCTGGAGCTGTTGTTTTTGAATCTGCTGTGCAAGTTCTCAATTCATCCTTTTGAACTGTGACAGAAGTTTTTTGTTTTATATTTTCAGAATCAATGTCTTGCTGAGAATTATTATTGCGGTTGTCTTGGGTTTTAGATACTTCAAACACATTTTCAACACCTGGCTCAGAATCAATTTCCATTGGCTCTTGTTCAGGGATCAATGTCATATCACCACTCTTTTTTGGTCTCTGAAGGGAGGAACCGCTGGGAGTGCTCAAAGTGTTTGCTGCTAATTTTTCTTCTCCTTTGGCCATTTCTTGTGACAAGCTTCCTCTCCGATTTTCACACAACCTTCTACTTAATTTCTTTTCCATGAGTGAACTATTACCTCTGGCCTTTTCATGACTACTGTCAACTTCTTTACCATCCTTGTCATCTGATTTATTTTCTTCCTTCTTTTTTATGTCTTTACTACTATGCTTTAAGCTTCTGCTTTTGTGGCCATCTGACAACTTTCTCTCAAGCCTGGTGGAAGTGGAGTCTTTATCACTCTTATATTTCTCCTTTGCTAATGGTAACTTGGCTCTGTGACTAGAATCCTTCTGTGTACTATGTGCTGAAGAAGCAGCAGTCTCTAATACAGGTTCAACACCAGTTTCTTCAAAAGGTTTGTCTTCAACTTTAGACTTACGCTGTTTTTCTGAGTCATTTTCTTCTGTGTTCTTCTCCTTGTCTGGTTTTGGAGTGGTTGCCTGTTTTGTGGCACCTTCTTGTAATTCTGTTTCTACAACTTTTAACTGTTTGCCTTGACTTTTTGATTTAGACTTCAACACAAGTTTCTCTTCTAACAAGCTCTTTGTTCGTCGTTTCTCCTTGTGAACAACCTCTTCTGGTTTCAAATTACTATCCATGTTAGTGGAGTCCATATCACACTTATCTTCCGAATAACTTTCAGTTCTTCTCTGTAATGTGATACCATGTTGCTTGGAACCCAGAGAATCTTTCTGAATTTTAGAATCACTTGATCTTCTTGATTTGTGCTCTGCCTTAGTTTTTTCAGCTGACAAGCGTCTCTCTTTTTTGTTGTTTTCTTTACGAACATTCTCATCTGTTTTTATAATATATTCAGAAACTGGCTTTCCATCTTTGCCTAATACTGATAATTTCCTTTCATTCCTATGTTTACTTTTTCGTTCGGCTTTATCATCTGAAGAAATCTTCGTTTGTTGACTTTGCTTTTGAATATTTTCCTCTACTTTTAAAACTTTCTCAGAAGAGTGAAGCTCAGTCTCATCACCTGTTTTATGCATACAATCACCTTTATATTTATGTTTCACAGACAATTTGTCTTCCGATGGAGTTTTCTCTCTTTCAGGCTTCTCCTTGGAGGATTTCACCTCTTTCTTAAGTAGGCTTTTCAAATGTGGTGTTTCAGAATCATCTTTCTTTAGATGCTTTTCGTTTTTAAGTGTGCTTTTCTGTTTCTGGGGCTCTTCGGTGTAAATTTCTGAGCGTTCTACTTGCCTTTTTACATCTCTTGTGTCAGTCTCTTCCTGTGCCCCCTCCATGATAACAGGGGTAGATGTCCGTCTTTTATGTTCTCTTTCTATTTTGGATTCATTTTTGTTTTCATCAACTACATGCAAAGACTCTGAAAGTCTCCGGGCAGGTTTACTTGGTTCACTTTTTGCATGAACATGCTTCAACTCCTTTGAAGAAGACATTTTTTCCTTTTCACAATGCTGAAAGAAAACAAAGGTTAAAATATGAGAAATACCAAAATCAATTTTTAGATTAAAACGTAACATTTGGGTGGACTTAATATGTTGAGTGCTGTCACATACGTAACATCTCACTTAATTCTTGCAAACAGCCTGTGTAGATGTCAAAAACTCACCTGATTTTAAAAAATAGGTATTACTAACTTGATTTTAAGAAGCTAAATTCCTCAAAGAACTAACAGGAGTTTGCATCAACCACATTTTACAATAAAAAAACTAATTCTAAACAATATGAACACAATTTTATGAGATTATTTCTCATAGAGATTTATCATAAAATAAAGTTAAATACTTAAAAATATGCCATTAAAACATCAGGAAATTGAAGCTCAGCATGATTCTATAACTTGACACTCAGACCACAAGTAGGTGTGTTAAAAATGAGTTTAGATTATTTCATTCCGAGTCTAGTACTCCTTCCAGTATATCACAGGCACTGATTTGTCTATGAATTCTTCAATTCTGAATCACTAAAGCTCACTAATGCCTAGTACTCAATAATAAATATAAGCTGAATAAATGACACTCCAATGTCCTTTTCAGTCAAAAACATAATACATGAAGGCAATTTAAAATTGAAATATACTGAAATATAGATTTCCTATATTTTAATTTAGAAAGCTGAATTATGTATGGAAACCTCATGAATTTAGGCTACTTGTACAACATTCTACACATGAAGCTTCAAATGTACACAGTAACTCACAGTAACCATATCATATATAACATATGTATATGTTTATGTATTCAAAAAAAAGATACGGAGAGACAAGAGCATCTAAACCTTCCTCCTGGCCCTGTAGTTTGGCACTAAGTAGGTGATTAATATTAATGAGTGGATGTTGACTAAATCCACTTCAATAATGACTCACTGACTATTAGCTATAATTATTCTTATGCAAATAATGGGCCAAAGTTCTTAGACAGACCTTTGTGCCTCTAGGTCAGTTTAACACTTCATCTCCTTAAATGTCAACACAAAGATTAATGTACCTCTACTAATAATAGGGTCCAGGACATAACAAGACCTTATTAAATAGCTTAAAATAAAATTCCTCAAATAACTAACAGGAGTTTGTATCAACCTAACTTCACAATAAAAAACTAATTCTAAACAATGTGAATACTATTTTATGAGATAATTTCTTATAGAAAATGATCATAAAAGAAAGTTAAATATTTAAAAATATGTCATTAAACCATCACTATATACTTCTAAATACACCTTTAATTTCTGAGTAAATAAATTAAATTTATGTTTGCTGATGATGAAGAAATAATCACTAATATTGCTTTTTCCCTCTGGAAATATTAAGATAGTTTAGCTACAGAACTACAGATAATGTGGTTTTCGTAAACAAGAATTTTAAACCAGTGAAATCAAAAGTTTTTCCCATGAAAATAATCCTGAAAGGGTGAAGAAAACATTGTACATTACTTCTACTGTTTAAAATGATCAAATCTTGGAAACAACCCAAGTGCTAAAATATAAGGACATGCTTAAATAAATTATGGTATGTACATTAAATGTAACACTACACAATCATTAAATAATTAGGATGCCTAGAAAGGTAACATGAAATGAGTAAAATGTTAAAAACAGTTTGCCAGATTACTTGTACTCTAAAAAATTATGTGGACCTGTGGATAAGGAATGAAAGGGAATAAAAAGGATAATTTGTTATAGTGGAGGGATTTTAGATTTTAATTTTAGCCTCCCTTTTTCTTTTTTTGTCATTACTGGCATTTTTGTTATTGCAATTATAAGAAATGGGAAAAGACAAGAAAAGTAGCTATTACCTAGATAAAAGACAAATACATAAATCAACTCAACAAAATGGGCAATTTGGAACATAACAAAATGGGGTTTCAAAAATGCTGAATGTAAGTGACTTTTTATTTGACTTGAAAAAAGTCAAATTACATTCTAAGTTTTATTCTAAAGGAATAAACAGCCTATATCTAACAAAACAGCATTTGAAATGAGGTTTTATTAAGGCATACCTCACTTGTTTTAAGGGTTTCTTTGGAATCTTCTTCAGATTGCTGTTTCTTTTTGGAGTTCTCTTCAACACTCCTAAGGGGGAAAGAGTCAAATATAAAGCATGAATCAAATGTGAAAATTTTTCAGGAAGGTTGAAAACAATAAAAATCTTTCCTTTACTATAATTTTTATTTATCTTATGTTATTATTATTATTTTTTGAGGTGGAGTCTTGCTCTTGTTGCCCAGGCTGGAGTGCAATCACACAATCCTGGCTCACTGCAATTTCTGCTCCTGAGTTCAAGTAATTCTCCTGCCTCAGCCTCCCAATTAGCTGGGATTACAGGCATACACCACAATGCCTGGCTAATTTTGTACTTTTAGTAGAGACAGGGTTTCACCATGTTGGTCAGGCTGGTCTCAAACTCCTGACCTCATGTGATCCACCCGCCTCTGCCTCCCAAGTGCTGGGATTAAAGGCGTGAGCCACCGTGCCCAGCCATTTACTATAATTTATACACTTGATCGATAAATGGAGACTTGTTACATTTCAATTTAAATCCTATCAATTATTGGTCAACAAAGGAGAACACAATCCCAAATATGGCATGAACTGTTCTTGGTGCTAAAGGAAAGTACAGCTGAAACAAAAATTCCTAATTTGTTGCTTAAAGATGAATGCTTTATGGGCTATAATTACACTTCAAAATTACTATCTTTCGAGTAAAGAGGGCAGTCTTATTTATTCAGATCAGTAAGGATGAGACGTAATAATAGTAAGAAATTTGAGAGCTTACTACTCTTACCAAGTTCTGCAAATTATCAAATCAGTTATCCTGAAATCTGTGATAAATTTACATAAATGCAACTTGATGTAATAGCGAAATTGCAGCCCATGGCTCACACGACTTCACAGCTACCCTCAAGAGTCTCTTTAGCTTTCTAATTCTTAAAAAGTTAACAATGATAATGCAGTGTTAACAAGGAATCTGGCTCAGATTCTGGGTTGGGGGAGAATCATGGAATACCGGTAAAAATAATGGCATGGAAAGACTGGAAATAATAATTGTAAATAAGTGGTTACTGAACGCCAACAAGAGGAATACCTCCAGAGAACTTCCAGAGGATTCATAAACTCTGAAAGTCTAGGGATAATTGTTAGCTTATGCATGTACATTTTTCAGGGGAGAGGGTCTAAAGCTCTCACCAAATTATCAAAAAGATCTGGGACACCCAAAAAGATTAGGATATACTACTTAGAAATGTTACAGATATTAACATTTTCATACTAAATATGAAACCCTAAGGTCCTTCATAAACATGCAGTAACATACACATCCAAAGTACAACTCTTTACTGCCACTTCAATGCCTCTCTTCTGAAAGCACCCAGGGGAGTGTTATAAGGGAAACAGGACCAGATAAAATATGTACCTTGAATCTTTTTTTCTCTTTTTGCTTAAGGCTACTTTTTTTTCTAAAACTTTCCGTTCTTTAAGGACTTCTTTAATTCTGGGGGCTTTAGGTTCCAAACTCTTTGTTGATGATTCTTCTAAGTCCACACTACTCCTGCCTAGAAAAGAAGCAATCAATAAAATGTATTTCAGAAAAGTTTTATAAATAGTGTAATATTAATTTTTCATTAAGATTTTTCTAATCATTGTTAAAGCCAAAATGGCTTTAATATTCTTAAGTTGTGCTGGAATAGACAAAATATTTTGGATGAAAAAGTCTTATCTCTCTTATTTCAAATGATGACATAAGTGTGTGTATGTGCGATTTCGTATATTACATAAGATTAGTGCCCAGAAGGAATACAATTTTGTTCAATGCAATATTACAGAGAAATGTTTGACATTTTAGTTAACATAGGCATAGATTAATTTCATTAATCACCAGCAAGGGTTGATAACTCATGTGTTAACAATCTACTTTCCAGTGATAATTCAATCATTACAGAAAAATAAACTGCTAACAAATGAGTAGCATAAGCTGGTATCTGATAAAATGTTTAATTTAGATTTAGCAATATAATAAAAAGGAAAAATGACGAAACACATGAGATTAAAATGTAAGGAAATCTTCCACATTTGAGACTAGATCATTTTATTTTATATTCATGTCTCATAAGTAATACAAGAGTACCTGGAAAATAATGAAATATATGAGATAGTTTAAAGTATTAAAAGTTGACATCTATACCTTGACCCTTCGTTTTTGAAGACTTTGTCTTTTCTGCTTTCTGTTTTCGTTTTTCTTCAAGTTTCTCTCTATTGATTTGCCTTCTTAAAAGCCTCTCTTCTTTCTCTTTGGCCTAAAACCACAAAATATCCTAACAGATTATTAGGCAAAGGCGAAAACACACTGAAAAACCGTATTTTTTTAAAGTTTTAGTTTACCCTTCAGATGTTCTTACAAATTAACGGGCTCTGAAAAAATGCACATATACTACATATATATACACACATTTATCTGTGTGTGTATACATACATATGTATGTGTATGTTTCAATCTGGAAGCTACCAGAATAAAAGAAACAGATGTCAAAATTTGCCATTACTCTTTCAGAATGCCATTAGTTTAAAGAATGGGAAAGGTATTATTTTGGGAAAAACTGATTAAATAAGCTGGTTGTTTCAATTAAAAAGATAGCTGTGAAAATATCTATGAACATCAAGTATATATACATAGGTGTTTATAACTTTTCAATTATTCTTACAGAAAACAGTTGAAATAAAAATTCAAGTGACAGGCTAGTTCTACAACATATATGACTTGCTGGTTATACGTTGGGACCCAAGGGACTCAGGACTTGCAGCTGTTGTCTTTTACAGCAGAAAGAATTCACAGTCATTGTGCTACTCCCACTATCCCTTTCTGGCCCAGAGTGCCAAAAATCCTCAGCAGGTTCATAACTTCTAACCAAGTAACCTTTTCAAAAGATAAGCCTAAAGGGAAGGCTAATCACTACTAGCATTTTGGGGTAGTTTCTTCAAATCATTTTCCTGTGTAACAATATTTCCTGATTCTGAACTTTTCATATTTTACAACTTTTCATATTTTAATGTTTTTGAAATTGTAGGCTATCTTAAAACCAATATACCTATGTAACAATAAGGTAGTAATTTTCTTTAAAGAGCTGTTATTAATTCAGTGGTACATTTTATAATTGGAAATATTTTCAAATCCAAGAAACAGGTAAATAGCATTTCTATCTCAATAGTATGTTAATCGCTGCATACCATATCTTTGCAGGACTGGATCTACACTTGATTTAAACATTTCCATACTGTGAAGCATTTAAGTTGTTACGTTTCACTACTACAGGTTGAGCATCTGTCATCTGAAAATCTGAACTCTTTGAGCACTGACATGCTGTCACAAGTGGAAAGTTCCACATGTGACTTCATGTGACAGGTGGCAGTCAAAATGTAGTCAAAACTTTGTTTCATGCACCAAATTATGAAAAACATTGTATAGAATACTCTTCAGGCTATGTGCATACGTATATAAGAAACACAAAGGAATTTCATGTTTAGACTTGCGTTCCATCCCTACGATTTCTCACTATGTATATGCAAATATTCCAAATTGTGAAAAATTCCAAAATTTGAAACACCTCTGGTCCCACCCATTTCGGATAAGGGATATTCACTTGCATTAGTAATGATGACACAAACATCTCTGTCACATGTTTACATCTACTCTACCTAGTTAAATGACAAGTTTCCTGAAGGCAAATCCTGTATGTCTCTGCTTCATATGCACACCCAGTACCTTGCAGATAGACTATTTAAGTTTGTTAACCTGATGTAGTAGGTTAAAATAACAACAAACTGGACTTACAATGGACTGTCGTCGTTGTTCTACAGTAAGCTCATCATCAGAATCACTATAGTACTTTGAGTAAAGATATGGTTTGTGGACATATGCATGCCGTACACTCTTTGTTTTTCCTTCACTAGAATCACTAGTTTGAGTTTTTGTTTTATTCTGTTTGTTCTTCTCTTCATCTGTAAGAAAGTTAATAGAAAGAGGAGTATGTCTGTGAATTACCATAAAATCAACATTATGCTGTACAAGCAGCAAAGGCAAGATCAATTGGAGGTCCAAAAGGGGAAATATCAGGATGTGAAAGTTTCAGAAATTGACTTTTAAAAGCTATAATTCATATTTTTATTTATCAGCTTCTCACACATAAATAAGACAAAGAAAAATCAGACATTATAGTTACTTATGCTGTTAAAAGGAAAATTTCAGACAAATTAAATGTAACAGAGTTTTTTGGAGCAAAGAATGATTCATGAATCAGGCATCAGAATCAGGAGAAGTTCTGAGGGCTCTGCTGCGGCAACACCAGCCGTGTGCTTTCACAGGCTGAACACAAAAGCAGAGGAGATACATGACTGGACTGGCTACAGCTAGGTGTGTGCCTTATTTGAATATGTTCTGGTGGAAAGTCCCTAGTTAGAGGTTAATTGGAGGTTTCTGATGAGCTAAGTTTAAATTCTGTTTTACCATTTAGACTGGGCTTCAGTTTGCCTTTGTAGGAACCCAAGGCACTGGAGCTATCTCAGCCTAAAAGCCTCCATCTGCGCCTCAGTGTTCTCCTGACAAACAATTCTTATTTGTCATTGGACTTGATATTTATGCTTTACCATTGTTAAGTTCAACAAATCCACTGGAAGCTGTACTTTAAAGTAAACTTGAGATTTTAATGACCACCTCTGAATTTCTCATTTAGGGAAGACGTGGGAATCAATAACTGGAAGGTAATTTGCTTCACTTTGACACAGCAAGAAGAAAAAAAAAAGTAAACAAGGTTTTCATTTCCTACCATGCACTCTTAAAATAGCCATCTTCTTCTCACTTTTTAAATCCCATACATATAAAATATAGTCTTACCAGGAAAAACTTAAGAAGACCCAAAAAGGCAACAAGGATTAATTTTAGTTAGGGCAGAGAGAGTGTTCACAGAATAGGGAGCACTCTTCCTACACAGGTAATGCAGAGCTGACCTCATGAGGACAGATATGACAGTTAGGAAGTACTGCTGCTGCTTTTTTAGTTTGTGAAATTGAAGAAAAAAAAATGGAAGGCACTGAGAAATACATCTATGGTGTTAAAAGCTTATACTTTTTCTCCTCTATGATTTTCTCTCTAGGTAGCCTATCTGAAAGCTAGCAACAAATTTATAAGATGCTCTCTACAGGCAATCGCAAATAAAACTCAATATTTTTATTACTCCTAACCTAATAGTCCTAAACAGAATTTAATCACATGGTAAGAACAGCATAAGATACTGGTAAGAAGCACAGACTCGGGTTTGAAATCTGCACTGGTGCTCACTAGCTACATGACCGGACAAGACATGGTCTCTCTGCGACTTTGTCTCCTTGCCTGAACCTACTTCCTGGGGTTGTTCTGAGGACTACAGGAGTTGTTACACGAATGTCCTTAGCACAGTGTCTGGAAGATGGGAAGTGCTCAGGAGGGGTTTTCTGTAAAACAAATTGTATTATAAAGAATTCAGCCTTGCCCAGAGAGGTCTGGCCTTTACCATTAACTTCTGGGACGTAATCTCTAAGCCTCTGGAATGCTATGCCTGACTGGAGTGTTTTGGAGTGCGAAGGCTCTCGAGTCAAGCTAAACAGTCTAACGATGTGATTTACGGTCGGAGTGTTGGGTCATGGAGTAAGAGTTTGACCTCTAGAGGGGGTAGAGACTGAGATCAGCCATGTGGGCAGCCAACTCTGACTACATGCTAGAGCCTCAGTAAGAACTTTGGATCCCAAGGCTCTGGTGAACTTCCCTGGTTGGCAATATTCTGCGTATATTGTCAGACATCAATGCAGAGGAAGTAATTCAAGGGGGAACAATTGGAAGTTACTGTTTGAAACTTTCCTGGACTCTGCCCTATGTGCCTCTTCCCTTGACTGATTTTAATCTGAGTACCTTAACTGTGAACAACCACAGCTGTGAGTATACCACCTTTCAGTAAGTTCTATGAGCCTTTTAGCAAATTATCAAATTTAAAGGTGGTCTTAGGGAACCCTGAACTTGCAACTGGTGCCATTAATTGAGGGCAGTGTTGTGGACTACGCTGCCCCCAAATGTGACACACACAAATAAAAAGCATCTTCATATATTTATCTCCTCTAAATTTTAAATTAATAATCATACTACGGGATAGAGTTAAGGAATGAAGAACCAAGGGTTGTTGAGATTTAGTAACTTACCAAGCTTGCTCAGACAGACAACTTTGGAGCTGGGACTCAGAAACAAATCTTCCAACTACAAAATCCCATGCTCTTGCTACTATACCACACTGTTTCTCAGGATATAGCCATCAGAATATACAAATAATGCTTGACAGGATGCTTCAGAGGCATTATTATGTAAAATGCTTTACCATCTGACGTAATCTCTCCTTCTTCCATGCTATCAGACATTACAACTTCCTCCTCAGTATCTTCTTCAAAAGATGAAAGGTCACTGGTATGAACAGAGCTAACTGTGATGTCTGTAAGTCCATCCACATCAGAATCTATCAAAGAGAAATCTTCAAGAGGAAAATAAAACACAGAAAAAAAAATCATCTTATTATAAGAACATACTCAGAGCTCAATTACTAAATTACATTTAAAATTTTCTGCTTTAAATACGTGTCAAACTATCAAACAAGGCAGAGTGGTTTCCAGAAAATACAAAGGCAAAGTAGATTTCTGTAAAAATAACTAAACCATTAACTTATAATGTATGATATAATAAAAAAATGAATTTTAAGTAACTGAGTATTTACTACCTAATAAAGATTAGGATATCCAACTATGAACTAAGTTGCTTAAAATAATGTATGTGAATAAATTACAAGACAAATTATAAATTAATAACCTCTGTTAATTTACTCTGTGAACAGATATATTAGTATACAAAAATACAAATATTTATTGCTTTTTTTCTTAAGCAAAGGGGATATAAGTTTCCAAAAGTATTAAATAAACTTATTAAAATATGAAGGCAAATTTGATACTTCCCTGATCCCAAAATACTCTGTTCTTTAAATTTTGTAGATGTTTGCAAGTTTTTATATACCTTCTTTTGTCCCTTCAACAGTTTTAACTTTATTACTGTTCTTTTCTGAAGGAAGTTTTAAACTCTCTACTTCTTTTTCCTTTGCTTGTTTTTCATCTTTAACTTTCTGTGTATCTTCACTCTTTTTTGAGTGATCAAATTTCTTTTCAGTCTTTTCCTTCTTTTCTTTCTTTCTTTCTCCTTTCTCATTGCTGTCTGGCTTCTTTTCACCTTTGTCTGTTGATTTATTTTTTTGCTCACTGCTTTCCTGTTGAACATCCTTATTTAGCAGAATTAAATTATTATGCTCTTTTGTGTAATTTTTAATTTCTTCAACTGGACAGGGGAGGTCGCTAAACTCTTCAGACTTTGGGGCTGTTTCCAGTCCTTCACCTCCAGAGTCAGCTGTAGATTTTTCTTTATCAGCCATGTCCTCTGAAGTTCTTTCTTTGTCAGTACTAGTATCAGTGGTTGGCTGAGATGGAAGTTTTTTTGATGCTCTCTCACTGGTCTTGGCATTTGATGTTTCTGTTGAAGCCCTAGCAGCACTGGCTTCTTGGTTAAGAGAAGTTATGGTTTCCAATATCGACATGGCATCATTGGCTACATTAGCACTGGGCCCAGGAGTAGGAACACCTTAAAGAAAAAGAGAAGTTTTAGAATACATTTAATCAGAAGGAAAATACCTCTGCTAAATCAATACCACATGCCATTGTCATCTTTATATGATGCATATGCTGTGCAGACCATCTGTATATTCTTTTAGACTTTCAGGTACCAGTACTAGTATATACCATATTCTGAATTATCTACCTCTCTAATATATTATCTTAGGGAGGGCACCATGCAAATCTGAGGAGTTGTCTACTTCCTAGAAAAAGACTATATTCTCTAATTATTTTAGTTATTCCTTCTATTATCATACTCACACTCACATGGCATTACTAAAATGCTTATTATTTTTATTAATCTAAAAGAGGAAATGTTATGGCAATTGAGGAATTTAGGTGATATTTAAAGTACAATTTCACTGGAATAGCCAAATTAAAAATGTGTTAAAGAACCAAGTATCCCTAACTTGATATTCAGTTCAAGAAGAAAAACAACAGAACTGACCAAGAGTAAAAGCAAAGCACCTTGTGTAATAAGGGAAGTGTCTGGTTTCTCATCATCGGGAGCTGTGTTGCCACTTGCTTCCTCTTTGTGATTTAGCGTGGCCAAAAACTCATGCACAGCTTTCTCCACCTGAGGTCTGAATGTGTGGTTGATCTTTGGGTCCACAACCTGAGAAATAATTCGGTCAATACCAGACTCCAACATTCCTGATCTGAAACACAAGATAATTTATAGAAAGGTGAAAAATATATTATTTGCATTAATTACTTTAAAATAACACTGTATAATCTATCTGTCATCTATCTATCCATCCATCCATCCAACCTTAAATTGTCCCAATCCATTTACTTGGATATAGATAGACAATGGAAACTAAGTTTCATGCTATAGTAGCATTTAGATATACCATACTATAAAAGTCTGTAAACTTTTCTACCACTGTGTCACTAGTGGAAATACTGAAACAGACAAAACAAAACACCCTTAGAACTAGACACAGTACACTGCCTAGGGTCCAGTATAGAGGTGATGCTTATCTCACCCCTACTCTGCTCATGGCATATAGGAATATGCTCATTAAAAAGCTGAGTTCTGGGTATAAAATAAACCTATGGTCTCTACAACTTTTTTTAACAGAAAAAATGTAAGCTTTTTATAAGCATTAGAGTCCCCAGAAAAAAAAAAACACATACAAAATATAATTTCATCAAATTGCAAATTAAAAGAAGGAAAACTTTAGAGAAAAAAATTTGGAGAAACAAGACTTCTGGCTTTCTATTATCTTCCTGCTGTAAAAACTGGATGATTTATTCATTCAACAATTACGTTATAAGTGTCTTCTATATAACAGGCACTATGCTGGCCACTGACAGCTACAAATTGACCTGGTCCCTGTTCTGGATGGGGATGTAGACACAAACAATTAAGACATGAGATGACAGACACTAGTACACAACATGTACTATAGGAAAAGAGAGGAATAAGAAATTATTTGCTTATTAGAGGAATAAGAAATTATTAGATATGTCGAAGATAATTTAGGAGTGCTTCATAAAGGAGAAGACATTTGAGCCAGGTCTTGATTTCTACAGACGAGAAGGGGAAGAAAGGTACATGGAGTTAAAGAAATATCATATATGAGAGACAAAAGAGCGATGAGGACAACAATCTGTGAAATGTGCTTCTGCACAAAGGCATCTGAGTAAAATAAGAGAACATGAATTTATTTTAAGAAACACACTTAAATCTTGTTTCTTCCTAAAAAAGAAGTGGAGGAGTCAAGGTACTCGGGATAGTGCTGGAAGATCAAAGTGCTAGTCATTTCTAGCTTCTAAGCCTCAATTTCTCTCTAAGGAATGGATGAGGAGCCATCTTTCCTTACACTTTACAAATGCTATTTTTGAGTGCACTTCCATCTGGAGTGCAGGATGGATTAGTTTTTCATTTCTGGAAGCACCTTGTCGCCTTGTGAAACTATAATTCTACTTATGTGGGCCATAGAGAAAAATGAGCCAACTCAGCACAAAGTAGGTTACCTGCTTTTTAAAGTCTAAGATTAAAAAAAAAAGCAAATCTTGCAAACATTGTTACATCTTAGAGGTGTATTTAAAATGTAGTAGGTACAAAAGAAATAAGAAAAAGCAATCTTAAAAAAGGTTTTAGGGTACAAGTAAAAAGGTACAAAAAGGGCCGGGCATGGTGGCTCACGCCTGTAATCCCAGCACTCTGGGAGGCTGAGGCAGGCAGATCACAAGGTCAGGAGATCGAGACCATCCTGGTCAACATGGTGAAACCCCATCTCTCCTAAAAATACAAAAATTAGCTGGGTGTGGTGGCACGTGCCTGTAATCCCAGCTACTTGGGAGGCTGAGGCAGGAGAATTGCTGGAACCCAGGAGGCAGAGATTGCAGTGAGCTGAGATGGCACCACTGCACTCCACCCTGGCGACAGAACGAGACTCCGTCTCAAAAAAAAAAAAAAAGAAAAAAGAAAAAAAAGTACAAAAAAAATTAAACTATCCACTCCCAAATTTTTGCTTCAGTCTCTTTCTCTGTTGCCTATGTTCTAGCCTCTTGTTCTGCAAACAAACAAAACACTTCTACTTTAGTTCTTTCTCACACAGAGGTCAGCTCTGATCTTACAGAAAAATGGAGTCCAGTACCAATGATCATACCGCGCTTAGCAGCCATAACTGCCTCACCCAAGTGGGGAGAAGCTACAGCCCTAGGTCAACGGCAAAGCCAAAATGCCAACAGCTGGTGTTTTTCTGGTTAAAGTTATTTCCTTGTCTTCCTTTCAAATTATGTTTAGCTAAGTTCATTATTCAGTTATCTGGGATTTTCAGATTCTGTTGTACAAATAAAAGCTTAAGTAGAATAAAATTTTCCCTCCTACTGAGTCAGCAGATCAGCTACTAAGTTGAACCATCTGAAATTACTGATATTAGACCATTTTTGTCTTACAAAAATGGCAAGTGCAGATAGCTCAACCTAATGCAGTCAAGTGAGTATGTCTCAAAGCATACATATGAAAAACTGTTTGAAATTATATTTATTTACAGGGGCTAGTCCACCCCTATACCTTCAGATTGAACACAACTAAATAATCTCTTTAAGGAAGCTTTAAAATGTTATTATCAGTATCATAAAATGTTACTAATTGATATCAAATGAAAACAGTTCATTTAAAAATAATAATAAACAATACAGCTAGAAGAAAATGTACAAATGTCCCAGGAAAAGCAATGCCTAAATTATCCAAGCGAAGGCAGCTGTCTTCCCTTTTTCAAAATGTCTCCAGAAAAAGAGATTCCTCATTACTTATAGGCAAATTGCTCCAGCATTTAATCACTGACACAGCCACAAGAACCCTTGACCTCGCACCAAACATGATTTTGTGATCACAATATCTTACTGGTACAGCAATAATTTTAAGTGCTTAATTTTCACATGTGTAACACTTAGTTCCCTTAAATAAAAGAATAACTGCTCCTTTACCTTATAGATTTTGTATGCTATAAAAGTAAATGCAATTCTAAGAAGTTTGCCTTCAATCTGAGTGTCAATATATGAAGAAAAAAAATGCCAGACTCCCAAAAAAATATGCTTTTAAAGCAATGCAATCATTTGTGAACAGGGAGGTGGCTATGCAAATCACTGAATGAAAGTAATCAGAGCTCTGTATAAATGTGTGTGAAGGGGTGCTCTACCCTACCTCCACTCCCTTATCCCCTAGTCCTAAGCTATTTTGGTCATTGTTCTCTCTGAAGGCCTTTGTGGAAACGACAGGCAGCGGGCCTGTCACCCAACAGATCTTTTTTGTTTCTACATTTTCTAGAAACAGCTTTGACCTTTTCCCACCAGGTATTATTATGCAGCCTTCTAATGGCATCTTTTGATCTCACCTGGACTCTTTTACAGGTTCCTCAGACATCCTTTAAAATGTAGACAACAAAGCTATTGTGAATTTCCCTCTCCTCTTATGCACAAGGCGACACTGTCTGAGCCCCCAGGCTCCTGGTTTCTAGTATTACCTGTGGCTAAATAGGTTTGTCTTTTAGTCAGGGTGTGAATTTTGATTTGTGGGGCTTCCTGTTGCTTGAAACTATCAGACTAGATAGGCTTTTGAGAGGTTCCTATAGGACAAAAGGAAATTAAGAGGTGGCAGGTATAAAACAGATTTGTTTAACTGTTAAAAAAAAAAAAAAAGCTACACTTCATTCTCATAGATGTACTTGAACATAAATACTTGTCAAGTCAGGGAGACTGGATGCTCTCTAAATAACTTAGTCACCCTTTTTTTTGAGGGGTATAGCAGGGGTAGAAGGCTTTCTTGTCTTTGCAAATATTTATATTCAAGAACAAGTAGTGGCCAGGTGAGGTGGCCCATGCCTATAATCTCAGCACTTTCAGAAGCCAAGGAGGGAAGATCCCTTGAGCCTAGGATTTGGAGACTAGGCTGGGCAACATAATGAGACCCTGTCTTTACAAAAAAATACAATGATAAGATGGGCATGCTGGTGGGTGCTCAGGAGGATGACGTCGGGAGGTCTGCTTGAGCCCAGGAGATTGAGGCTGCAGTAGCCTATGATCATGCCACTGCACTCCTGCCTGGGGAACAGAATGAGACTCTTTTTTTGTTGGGAAAAAAAAAAAAAAAAAAAGTAGAAGACTGTAAATCTAGTTTCCTAAGGATGCTCCAAATATTCGAGTTATTATAATTGTCGTTACCTTAGTTGACTCAAAATGGCTCTGACAGGTCCAAACACTTTGAGGGGAGGTGGGGAGCCATATCATTCATACATAGCAGTTAAAAGTCATAGTAAAATGCAAAACACAGGGGTACTGTATTAAAAGAAGACATGGCCTCAAATCAAGAGAGAATATTTTAATTTCAGTAATCTTTAATGTCTTTATTTGTAAAATAAGAATGATAAAGCCTGCTTGCTCTCTTAGGGTCAAGAAAATAGTTGTGAAGGCAACTGTGTATATCATCTATTAATATTATATCTAGATTTTTTAGAATATTTCCAAAGGTCTATAGGAACAATCAGACTGTTAAAGTGTATAAGAAAATGTGAAGTGATTAGACCCAAATCCAAAATTATGGTACATCACACGAAATAGCCACACCAAATCTAGTAAAATTGTCAACATCATTAGGTGAACAAACTTGTATGTAATGTCTCCACTTTCAGGCAAAGTAGGTTAGGACATTTAAAACCTGCCCAGAAGTCTATATCTGAGACTTACTTGAGGACTTGTTGTCTAATATTGTTTCTTAGCTGGTTCTTATTGAGATGGGGACTCCATGTGTGAGTTGCCAAGTGATTTGCAACAAAGTTGTCAACACGCTGTCTCAGATTCTGATAGGCAGGCTAGAGAGAAAAAGGAAAGGTAAGTCTTCAATGTTATACAGTATCAATATTCACCTCTCAGAAAAGTATTTTTACCATGGGACAACAAAGTTTCACAGTTGCTGACAATTCTGCTTCAAGATAACTTACACTCATTCAAATACTACTTATTTTGTGTAAGACAAGGTGTTTGGAGATATGAGGAATATAAAGAAGAAAGATACACCTCTTATTTATAGACAGAGGACTGGAAAATAAGACACAAAGTGTTATTATTAGATGATTTGGAGTAAAAAAGGGAAAAGGGCTGAGGAAGCATGCCTTCATTGAAAATGTGCCATTTGAGCTGGAAATATCAATTGCACAAGGACGCCGGGAATGGGAATGGCTGGCTTTGCTCATACAGTCAATGTAAACAAAGAGCAAGTGGATGAGAAAACTGGAGGCCAGAAGCATTTAGTAAGCCTCCAAATTGGTGGTCCAATTTGGCAATAGAAGAGAATACAAAAAGCAGAGAAATGAGGTTAAGACAGAGAGGTTGGGGCCAGGTGCTAAAAGGCTTTGGTTACTTGTATAAGAAGTTTGGAATTATGGGGTACAGAATGGGAGCCCACTGCACATATGGGCAGAGTGATAGAACAGCTAAGCTTTCTGATGGTTAATCATTCTACAGTGCAAGAGTAAAGAGACACAAAATACTTTTAGGAAAGCATGCAATAACTACAGTGAGGAAGTTCTGTACTGGGGTGGCAGAAACCAGCTAACGGCATAGACCCAAGAGAAATTATTGAGGGACAACTACTTGAACTAGGCATTAAATCTGAGGTAAGGCGATGGTTCTCTACCAAGAAGGATTTCACTCCCATCCCCCAAGGGACATCTGGCAATGTCTGGAGACATTTTAGGTTGTTGCAACTGATGAGAGTGCTATCGGCATCTAGTGGGTCAACGGCAAGGGTGCTACTGAAGATCCTACAATGCACAGGACAATCCCCCGACAGCAAAGAACTATCCAGCCCCAAATGTCGACAGTGCTGAGTCTGAGAACCGTTGATGTGCTCCCTGAGGGGAACATGGAGGGGAACACATATTACATCATCTCTACCTGAAGGGGCATTGCCTGGAAGGAATATGTGACCACGCACTCAGGACTGCACTCCATTTCTGGAAGCTGTCCCCCAACACTGATGTTCTTTCTACCTTTCTTCTATACAACTTTTAATGTGGATGAGTTTGAGTGTCCCTGACTGATATTAAGCAAGCACTGTACAGCCTCACCTTCTGCCATTTGCCTCCTTTTAGTTTCAAAGTTTATACTCCAGTGATAAATTCTCATATCTGCACCTACCATCCTGCAACTACCATTCCCTCTGGTTGTCCATCTGACAAACTTCTCACCTTCAGAGCTCACCCTAATCTGTGAAATCATCTTGACACCGAAGGTAGGCTTATGGGCTCTTCATCCACGCTCCTACTGTTTTCTATACATGCTACCATTCAAGCAATTCTTGCACTACATTGTATTTTCGGGAGCAAGGCATATTTATCCTCCATTGACGTGTAAGCCTCCTCCTCTACCTCTCTTACAATTTGTTTTCATATAGCCTATCAAACTGCTTGGCAAATGAGCAATTAAAATATAGTCGTTAGCTGAATGGGTAACTATCTCTAACACAGAATGATAAACATTTTATCCCTCTGATGCCCTTTCATCAGTTCCAATTTTCAGGCCTTTTCTGATACTTATTTCCTATCCTACAAGGTAGTTTCATGATCATTTCCCATGTGCCTGTCCATTCATCCAAAATCGATATGAACTAAAATTAATTCTTTTTTTTTTTTTTTTTTTTTTTTTGGCAGAGTCTTGCTCGATTGCCCATGCTGGAGTACAGTGGTATGATCTCGGCTCACTGGAACCTCCACCTCCTGGGTTCCAGTGATTCTTGTGCCTCAGGCTCCTGAGTATCTGGGACTACAGGCATGCACCACCACACCTGGCTAATTTTTGTATTTTTAGTGGAGACAAGGTCTTGCTATATTGGCCATGTTGGTCTTGAACTCCTAACCTCAAGTGATCCACCTGTCTCGGCCTCCCAAAGTGCTGGGATTACAGGTGTCAGCCACCATACCCAGCCCTAAAACTAATTCTTAATTCTTTATCCCCAATGATTCTAAAGCCTAATTCTTCTTCCAGTATTCCCAAATCTAACACACATTCATTGGGCTCTAACATCACAATGCATTTGGCATTCTAGTCTAGTCTTCCCATAACAAGTTCAAATTTGAACTACTCAACAGGTAATTTTCCTTGTTTTCAAGCTCTCCTTTCAGTAAAAAGTTGAGTGACTAGAGAAATATTAAATATTCATTGAGAAGTATTCTCCTAGGAACATATATGTACCCACATGTACATATATATACACACACACACACACACGCATATACATATATTACACATACTTATACCCTTTCTTCCTTTTCCAGTGCTTTGGTGAAAAGCCTTAGAGTTATCCTTGAGTCCTCCCTTTGTCTCCTACTTCACATGCATATTATTAGCAAATTCTCTCAACAGTACTATGAAAATACACCCAGAATCTGACCATTTCCCACTACCTTTACCGACCCCATTCTGTTCCAAGGCATTCTCATCTGTCTGAATTATAACAACTGGCCTCATGCTTCTATCCTTACCTACAACAAAGTTAAGTCTTCTAAAAATCGGGTAACCATGTAATTTATTGACCCATTCAAATCACAACTTAGCAAGAAAGGGGAAGCTATTACACATGGTCAACCCATCTGAAATGGAAGTCAGATCATGTCCTTCGTTTGCTCAAAACCTGCCAATGGTTTCTGAGCTCAAGTAAAAGCCAAACACTTCTGATGGCTCCCAAGACCTGCCAGATCTGTGAAGGCATACCTACCTCACCTCTTGTCATTTTCCCTTTAGTGGGTCTGTCTCAGCCCTTCTATACTTGCTATGCTCTCTTCTTGGAATGCTCAAGCCCCAGACAGCTGCATTGCTCCTTCAATTCCTTCACAGATGGCTCAAGTATCGTCACATTCAAACCTACCCTGAACAGCTTACTCGAAATAAAACAGTAAGCCCATCGATCCCTCATCTTGCTTTTTTCCATAGGACCTACCATACATTATTTGTTGTCTATTTTTTTTTCCACTAGGATGTAAGCTCCATAACAGTGGGATGTTTGGTTCACTGTTGTATCCCTGGCACCTAAAAAAATGACTGGTACATAAGAGTTGCTCAATGAATGTTTGTTGGGTGAACAAATTGACCAGGGGCCATTTATAACTAAGAAAGTGTCCAAAAAATCAGACTTTGTTACTTGACAAGAGAGGTACCATATTTACCTGGGTGGTGAGCTCCCTGAAGGGCCTCTTGATCATCCCTCCTCACACTCTCCAGATGCTAATCAGTGCAAAGGAGACAGAATGGCTTTGTAACCACTAAGCTTGCTCCAGAGATCTGGAAACTGATAGTCTATAATGGAGGAGTCTTCGCAGTAGTTGGAGCTTAGGGTTGCCCATGGTTCCATTTCTTTGGGTGGGAAGGGCTGATTTGGTCTGCTACAGTCAGATCTCTCTCCTGGTTAAGGACTATCAATGACCCTGGACAGTTTGGAGGGGGGTTCTATGGTCTTCTGGTGTAGCAGCAAACTTTGGTACTTCTCATCCTGGTTTAAAGACACTAAACTGGATTACGGTTTTGCTCTTAGAGAGCACCTGGCAGGTATCAAATGTCTTCATTCTTAAATATGCATGTGACAGACATAATCCACTATAACTCTACATGCTACAGTTAAGACTTTTTGACAGAAAGCAGGTCAGTCTTTGAGGTTCAAGTGGCAGATGAAACTCAAGGATTCCATTAAAGTGATGGTTCTTTGCATGAACAGGGAATCTTCTACTTTGGCCCACTCATCACATTGATATGAATGTTATGTTCTGATGAAGAAAACTTTGGCTTTTTGGGAAGCAGGGAGGAATAACTTTTTTATTTTAAATAAGAAAATGAAGTATAAAATGGTATTCAATGAGAACAAATCTTTTAAATCAAATTAAAATCTACCTAATTGCTAACTAAGGGAGTGGAAGAGAAGGAGAGAGTCATGGGGGAAAGGAAGTACCAGAACATAACCTGTAACACAACCAGGAGCAGGTACAGAGGTTAGTAGCAAGGGGGAGAGAGAGAGAGATTTCGTGGGAGAGTTTAAACTGGCGTCTGAGCACCAGAACTTCAACCATAGCTGAGTGTTCCTTTTTGTCTGGGAGGGTGTCATTTCAGTTCTAATTTCTCAAAGCATCAGAAATATTAGAAATTTTCATAATTATTAAATAGTATATGCAATTGTATTGAAAAATGTGTATTGTTGCTTTAAAAAAAAATTTTTTTTAGACCAAGTCTCACTCTGTCTCCCAGGCTGGAGTGCAGTGGTGCAATCTCAGCTCACTGAAACCTCTGTCTCCCGGCTTCAAGCAATTCTCCTGCCTCAGCCTCCCGAGTAGCTGGGACTACAGGCATGTGCCACCACACATGGCTAATTTTTTTTGTATTTTTAGTAGAGATGGGGTTTCATCATTTTGGTCAGGCTGGCCTTGAACTCCTGACCTCAAATGATCCACCCGCCTCGGCCTCCCAAAGTGCTGGGATTACAGGCATAAGCCACCGTGCCTGGCCATATTGTTGCTTTTTAAAGTTCCTATGTCTGTGGCTGAATATGCCTTATTACTAGAAGAAGAAGGGTTGATCATCAATTCTATTCCTATTTCTAATTTTTATAGTCATGTGCCCTGAGAAACCTTGTTCATATAAACAAGTACTGTGCCTGGGAATGGAAGAGTTTTGTTGTAACAATATCATTCAATTCTTGACCTCAAAAAAGGCTAAGAACATTAAAATAGGTTCTTATTCCATGGTTCTTGAACTCCCTGAAACTGTATATGTTATTAGATTGATTCTCATGAAATTGCCTATAATTGACCATTTTGAAGTAGAAAAACGGCGTTTTAATGTGTTACTTGTGTATTTTTCTTGAGAGAAGGTCCTAACTTTCATTAGATGATCAGAGATACCATGCTTCCCTCCTTCCCTCCAGAAAAGGTTTTAATCCTTTACTTTGAAGGGTCTGGCAGGGATATTATAGAAACATACCAAAAACATTTTGTGGGAATAGGATAATAAAAAAGTTGAGCCTTAAACATTGCAGCAGTACATTACAATTTTTAACTTGTATACATAATGATAACACACAGATTCATGGGTTTCTGAGAACAGCAAAGTAAAAATTCTACTTGTTGAATGCGAATAACTAACTTTATTTGGTAACATTTACCTGGCCATGTCTAACCTTTTCCCATTAAATAACAACAAAAATAATAAAGGCAATAGAAATTATTTCTAAAAGGTAGCAGCGCATATTCCTGAAGACAAAAGTAAAAAAACTATACTTCCTAAATAGATGAACACTCCCAAGTGAATTGAATTCTCTGTGGTGCAAAACCTCCAATATCCTGAAAAACCACATTTTACATAGCAGGCCCAGTATGAGTCCTTATAAAGGAAGATGTACCAGGATATTCAAGAGTTTCCCCAGAAGACATAGTGGAACTGTGGGTAGTTCACCTAAAAGCTTTAGAAGAAACTGCGCATGTTGTAAACATGCATTTCTCAAAGAGACAAGGCTCCTCAGAACAACTAAACATACTATGAGAAAACCCTCGACCGGGTGGGGTGGCTCACGCCTATTGGGCGAATCGCGAGGTCAGGAGATCGAGACCATCCTAGCCAACACGGTGAAACCTTGTGTCTACTAAAAATACAAAAATTAGCGGGGCGTGGTGGCACGCACTTGTAATCCCAGCTACTTGGGAGGCTGAGACAGGAGAGTCGCTTGAACCCGGGAGGCGGAGGTTGCAGTGAGCCGAGATCACGTCATTGCATTCCAGCCTGGCGACAGGGTGAGACCCCGTTTCAAAAAAAAAAAAAAAAAAAAAGGAAACCCTCATTTCATCAAAACTCCAATCCCATGGACCCCCAACCAGATTTAACAAGCAGACAAAAACAACCCCTACAAACCAGTTAATTTTCCAACATGCTTTCTGCTTCCAGAATTCTAGACTCTACTGTGGTTTTCCATCCATCTCACTGACTGCTCTTTCCTGGTGTCTTTGCCAATCCAGCTAAGTTTACTTGTTCCTGCTAATGTCCCTTTCACTCTGACATCTGGTACAAAATCCCTTCCCCTTTCCACTCTCTTTCTGGACAGGGAACCTCGTTGCTGACCTTTCCCTTCTCTACATTACTCTCCTGAATCTGCTCTCTTTCCTGTCCTTTCTCCACTTCAGTATCTGCTGTCACTTCTCCTGCACCTTTTCTCCACTGAATGACTCGGTTCTCTCTACCCGACCTTCCTGTCCCTTCTCACCTTAGAATGGTGACATGGCCTAAGTTACCTAAATCAGGCAGTCACTGCTAGAAACAATACTAAAGTCCTGTCTCAGGTTTTGCCTCCGTATCTTTGCGCTCCCACCACGACGATGTCCAGCAAAGCATATTACACATAACTTGATTCAATTACCATTTAGTCATTTCTCCAAAGGATAAAGGTTCATGGCCCTTACCGCCCAGAACACCTTCAAGAAAGAAGGCAAACATAACTTCGATACAAAGTAAAATAATCAGATATGAGAATGAATACAAAACTGGCTACTGTTAGCGCTACTATTTCCAAACCAGTTCCTGTAACAACAATGCCTTAGTCTTGCTCACCAGACCGGGGTAATCACTGCGCCGAAACCATGACTGGCACGTAGTAGGTACTTAAACACTAGTCGGTAAAATGAACCAAAGTACATGCTAACGAATGAACACGCTGTGCTTTGCACAGTCCGTGGCACACAGCTGCAGCTCCAAGAGGAAGCCACTGCAAAAGAAGCGCGCCCTTGGGTCCTCCCCTTCCCTCGCAGACCCCCAAACCCGGCGCGCTCCGAACCTTGGTGTCCACGTCGGCCAGGCAGTCTCTGCGGAACTGGTCGAAGAGCCCCTGGCTCTTGAGGTGGTTCACGATCATGGCCACGAGCTGCGGGTCCCCGGCGCCCGCCCCCGCGCCGCCCGCCCCACCCGCGCCGGGGCCAGCCCCGGGGCCCGGCGGCGGCGGCGGTGGCTGCGGCTGCGGCGGGGGAGGCGGCGGCGCAGGAGGAGGCGGCTGCGGCTGTGGGTTGGTGGCCATGGTGGCCTGTGCCGTGGAGCGCAAGGGCCCTGACCGGCGGACGCTCCTGGGAGGCGGCGGCTGCACTGGTCCCGCCGCCTGAGGGAAGCCAACGGGATGTTGTTACGGAACCAGCGGATCCAGAGCAACCCCGGAAGTGAAAGGGAACTGGGGGAAAAGGAGGAAAAGACGGTGACAACGTTGACGAAAGTCCGGCGACGGAGGCCGCGAGGAGCCAGTTTCGGCCGTCGCCGGGCGCAAGCGCCCTCCCGAGGCCGCGCTGCGCCGGAAGTGGCGGCGACTGTGGCGACGGAGACGTGAAGGCTGTGCTGGCCGCGGGTTGTGGGGTTTGCCCGGAGGTTAGGGCTTCGACCCGCGCGACACCTGGGGCCCTAGGTCTGAGCGGGGGCAGTGAGGTTCTGGCCCCGCTTCATCCGCGACGGCATTTTAGGCCTGCCTGTCTTGCTCCAGTTCCCCGGATCAGTGCATAGAGATCCGTAGACATTTATAATGCAAACCTACGTGGATCTGCTCATTCTAAACTCGCCCAACCCTCGTCGTTCTTAGCCTGTGATCCTGCACTATTCTTGTCCCAGCAGGTAGCTCCAAGGTCCTTCTGTCTCTCTTCTGCCTGCACATCCCATTTCCCCGTGGGGGTCCCTTGTTTCTGGCAGTGTGCCTGTGGATTAGACCCGATCCCTCCAGCCCGTTCTTCCTATCTGTGAAGACAAACCGACAGGCTTTTATTTTTAGGAGCTTTGCTATTGATTATTATGATTATAGCAGGTAAAACGTCTATAGCACATATTATGTACCAAGCGTGGCGTTAAGTGCTTTTACATGTATTAACGCATTTAATCTTTGGACAAACACTAAGAGCTAGGTCCGATTACTGTCCCCAATTTGCAAATCAGGGAACCAAGGCTCAGATAAATTAGGTATGTTGAGTAAGATTACACAGCTAGCAAATCACCTGTTTTTGGACTGCATCATCTTTAAAATTATTATTAGTACGTGGTCAAAGCAACATAAATATTAGAAAATTTCATAATTACCAAATAGTATATGTAACTTTATTGAAAAATGCATATTGTTGCTTTTTAAAGTTCCTACATCTGTGGCTGAATATGTCTTAACAGTAGGAGAAGAAGGGTTGAGCATCAATTCTGTTCCTATTTGTAATTTTTATAGCTGTGTGCCCTGAGAAACCTTGTTCATATAAACAAGTACTGTGCCTAGGAATGGAAGAGTTTTGTTGTAGCAATATCATTCAGTTCTTGACCTCAAAAAATTAGATTTGATGATCTATGAGCTGACTTCAATTAGGCCCTCCTTCCATTTGATCGAAAGCAAAGAGCTGAAAACCACCTGGCTTGCCAAAGGATTTGTTTACTTAATCCTTATTTTTTCACTCTTTCAGATTCTGGGAAATATACCAGACAGGTTTTACCAAGATACCAAATGACTATGAATTAGACCTGATTTTTTCAATGAGATGTAACTTTCACCTGATATACTGAAAGTTTGGAGAATATCTAAACATTTTTCATTTTCATAAATAGTTTTGGATAAGATTTATTTTTGTTATCAGGTGGTTAAATTATGTTTTTGTCAAAATTTGCAACTGCAGATTTAGCTCATTCAAGTTCAAAGTCTTTGTCACTGGGCACAGTGTCTCACGCCTGTAATCCTAGCACTTTGGGAGGCTGAGGTGGGAGGATCGGTTGAGTCCAGAGTTCAAGACCAGCCTGGGCAACATGGCAAGACCCCACCTCTACAAAAAAATAAAAGAAATTAAGCGGTGTAGTGGCGTGCACCTGTAGTCCTACCTACTTGGGAGGATTAGGTGGGAGGATCACCTGAGCCCAAGAAGTCAAGTCTGCAGTGAGCCATGATGGGGTCACTACACTCCAGGTTGAGCAACAGAGTGAGACCCTTCTCAAAAACAAGAAAAAAAAAAAAAAAAAGGTTTGTTAAGAATGTTAAATGTTTACCTTATAACCTAATTAACAGAGCCCATTTTTGTTGTCAAACTAGACAAATCAGATTTACTTTAAATCAGAAACAATTTGACTTCATTGTTTCAATTCAGAATATCCTGTGTGTTTTGAGGAGTTTGATGAAGACAGCAGAGAGGAGAAAGTCATGGAATGAATCTTAAAAGATTAATTACTATATGCAGTCAAGGCTGGGCGTGGCAGCAAACTCCTGTAATCCTAGAGCTTTGTGAGGCTGGGGCAGGTGGGTTGCTTGAAGCCACGAGTTCAAGACCAGTAACAAAACAAAACAAAAAAGTAACCAGGTGTGATGGTGCAGACCTTGAGAAACTGAGGTGGGAGGATTGCTTGAGCCCAGGAGGTTAAGATTGCAATAAGCTATGGTGGTGCCACTGCATTCCAGCCTTGGTGACAGAGTGACACCCTGTCTCAAAAAAAAAAAAAAAAAAAAGGCAGTCAAGATTACAGGACTAAAATAGCATAAAATATAAATATTTTATTCATTTTAAAAATTAGTTATGAAAAAGTGAGACTATAACACTTAATTACCAACAATACAATATAATATATGTTGCTATATTTTAAGTTTATAAGTTTTTAAGTGTGTAGTATGATAAAAGGTGTGGTATTTCTTTGGTGTATTTGGATGTGTGAATCAAATTTATTCAGGTTTTTGGGAATAACTAAGTAGAAATCATCCATAAAAGTTCTGAAAAACTTTACAAACTTAATTAGGCATAA
Source organism: Pongo abelii (assembly GCF_028885655.2). NCBI lineage: Eukaryota > Metazoa > Chordata > Mammalia > Primates > Hominidae > Pongo > Pongo abelii. Next base: position 12,613,376 of record NC_071988.2, read on the forward strand.
TGTCCAAGTTTTAAAAATTAATGAGACAATAAGGTATTTACTGCTAAAAATGAATTGGGTCAGTGGCTAATAAATAATTTGTGAACAGTATATAGAAAATCTTAAGTATTTTCTACAATGCAATAAGATGTGAACTTTGTAATAGTTCACAAACCATTTTCTCAAATGTGCCCTAATTGCCTTATTGAATAACACACACTGAATCTAAAGATACATCTTTGTATCTCTGAGTTCAAGTTACACTGGGTAGACACATTATACTGGTTGCAGTGTAACTTGAACAATTTTGTAGCCTTGAAAAACATTCTAGATACATTGAAAAGAATCTGGGTCACTGATCTGCACTGCCTTGGCTGTTCCAAGGTGATTTTCTTTTCATATGAATACAGGTGCTAGGGATGAGTATTTTAAATACCCAAGAAACAACAACAACAAAAAGCATACATTTAAATCTTTTTAAAAGACTGCTTTAAGCAGTCAGCATTCCCTACCAATGACGTCTTTGCTGTGTTTCCTCCTGATTGTCTCTCTAGAAAAGAGTATATAATTTCTTTTTTTTAGTAAATTATTTTATTTCTTCCATGATGATTTAGAGGGACTATATTCAAACAAGTACAAATATTTCATAAATAATATCTTGCCATTTTCTAACCAATTGAGTAATTTGTTCCACAATAAGCTACCTCACATCTTTCAGCAAGAAATACGTTAAATTTGAATAGTAAAGACATTACATAATGAATTAGGACACAATTAAAATGTGCTTTAAATATTTCTTTAAGGGAGAAGACACCACACTTCTACTCAATGAAGATAAACTTTTTTTTTTTTTCTGTGACGGAGTCTTGCTCTGTCGCCCAGGCTGGAGTGCAGTGGTGCGATCTCGGCTCACTGCAAGCTCTGCCTCCCAGGTTCACACCATTCTCCTGCCTCAGCCTCCTGAGTAGCTAGGACTACAAGTGCCCGTCACCACGCCCGGCTAATTTTTTTTGTATTTTTAGTAGAGACGGGGCTTCACTGTGTTAGCCAAGATGGTCTCGATCTCCTGACCTCGTGATCTGCCTGCCTGGGCCTCCCAAAGTGCTGGGATTACAGGCATGAGCCACCTCCCCCAGCCGAAGAGAAACATATTTTATAGTCCAGAGGTCTTTTATTTTTTTAACACTTATTTTGCCATGAATTCATAGGGAATAGATTCCAGCAGCTCAGGCTCCTTCCCATTGGTTCTCACAAACTGTGCTTCCCTGGGTGGAGCAGGCTGGCACTTCAGTTGAACCCAGGTACCTTTCTCTTTGGCTTCTTTCTTTTTCTGGTCATTTTCCTTCACGTGTTTGAGGAAGCTATCTCGGCTCTTAGTGAGCTTAATGTGCTCGATACGCACATTAATTCTCTTGGCAAGAATCAGGCCCTTGTTGGTATACAACAATACCAACAGGGGTAACATTGTAGACTCTTCTAGTTTTGCCATGGTAACACTTGTGGGGCATTCCTTTTTGAATAGTACCCATTCTCTTGATGTCTACAATATCACCGTTTTGTTTTTTTTTTTTTCGAGACAGGATAGAGAGTCTCGCTCTGTCGTCCAGGCCATAGTGCCGTGGTGCGATCTTGGCTCACTGCAACCTCCACCTCCTGGGTTCAAGCAATTCTCCTGCCTCAGCCTCCTGAGTAGCTGGGACTACAGGCGCGCCCTGCTATGCCCGGGTAATTTTTTGTATTTTTAGTAGAGATGGGGTTTCACTGTGTTGCCCATGCTGGTTTTGAACTCCTGAGCCCAGGCAATCCGCCCACCTCACCCTCCCAAAGTGCTAGAATTACAGGTGTGAGCCACCGAGCCTGGCCTCACCTTTCTTATAGATTCAAATATACGTGGCCAAAGGAACAACTCCATGTTTTCTAAAAGGCCTGGAGAACATCTGTCGGGTGCCTCTCCTCTTTCCCTTTGGGTTCGTCATTTTAGCGAATTACTGGAAGATGGCGGTTCCAGCTGAAAGGAAAAGAGTATATAATTTCTAGCAGTAGTTAGGGCATAGAAGAGGTGAGATCTTCACAAAAGAAATTGCCGTCATTCTCCTACTCTATGCCTGTCTGAATTCAGAACATTCCAACAAAAGTCAGATACTTTCTCCCTTAACAGGACTGACTCTCATTCTGTTCCCCAAGTCTGATGTCAAGGTGACAGACTTTACAGTTTGCGAATTAGGGAAGCAACAGTAGGTGATGATGGCCCCCATTACTGGTAGCCATGTGTATGGTTAGGCACCAGATTCCTGACAAATGGTTTTTGTCAGGAATTTCTTCTCCTTTCTACAGTCCACCCTGTCCCCCACCCCTACCCAATCCTCCAGACTGTTTCTGTGAGCTTGTCCAGTGAAAGTCAAACATTGATCTCCTAACCCCAGGGATCCCATCTGATTATTCGGCAGAGTTGTTTCCTTATTTTCTTCCGCTTGTACCCCCATGGGATCCCCACTCTTTGGCATCTCCATTCCTGACTAGGCTTTTCATAATCAAAGGGAAATGAATATTTTCTAAATCTCCATCAACCCAAAGCTTAGCAGAAACTTTGAAAGTTCATTTTTCAGAGATAACAGAAAACATAGGAGGAGGGAGAGAGGACATGTGTTAATATTATTTGTCTTTCCAATGCAAGCTGCATGGTCACACGTATTCTGTTTTTGTTGCAGTATAGTAGCGCCCTGTTATCCATGGGGGATATGTTCCAAGACCCCTAGAGGATGCTTGAAACCATGGAGGACCAAACTATACCATGGGCTGGGCTCAGTGGCTCACACCTGTAATCCCAGCACTTTGGGAGGGTGAGGCAGGTGGATCACCTGAAGGCAGGAGTTCAAGACCAGCCAGGGCAACATGGTGAAACTCATCTCTACTAAAAATACAAAGTTAACCGGGTGTGGTGGCACGTGCCTATAATCTCAGCTACTTGGGAGGCTAAGGCAGGAGAATTGCTTGAACCCGGAAGGTGGAGGTTGCAGTGAGCCAAGATCACACCACTGCACTCCAGCCTGGGTGATAGAGTGAGACTCCATCTCAAAAACAAAAACAACAACAACAAAAACCCCAAAACTCTATACTGTGTATATTATGTTTTTTTCTGATCTGATAACCAAGATGGCTGCTAAGTGACTAACAGGCAGGTAACATACACAGAATGGATATGCTGGACAAAGGGATGGCATGGTATGGTGCAAGATTTCAGTATGTTTGTCAGAATGGTGCAACACTTAAAATTTATTCATTGTTTCTGGAATTTTCCATTTAATATTTTCAGACCACAGTTGACCATGAGTAACTGCAGAAAGCAAAACCTCAAATAAGGCAGGACTACCATGATGGTGGGGCTGCAGAGTGTTATACAATGTTAATGTGAAAAGCGGTGAATGATTTTTCCCTTAAAAGAATTGTTACTTGCCCTAGGGTCAGGGCATGGAAGTGGAGTGGTACAGGGGGATGGTAAGGCAGAGAGGACGAAGGGTGATTCTGGGACATTTGGCAGAGACTGGAAACTTCAGCTCCCTGCCAGTCTGGGAGTGTTCTAGGGTAGGGGTGCTTTGGAAATGCTGGCTTTGTGAGAATATATTACCTTGAGGAGCTGCAGAATTCAAGAGAGTGGCCAAGTCCTAGTTGGTGGGGAAAAAGGAGGATGTGTCTGGGGCAGCAAGACAGGAGTAATGTCAACTGAGACGAGGATGGGGATACATAAGCCCCTGGGATATTGGGGTAGGAACTTCAGAAGAGGAGGGAAATAGAGTGGTGGGGGGTATTTGGTGAAGCTGGACCTATCAATCACATTAGTTATTAATACTTTATGGGATGGGAGATTCCTCTGTGGGTAATCTGGAAGACTAATAGTGGTACTCAAATTTTAGCCTGCACCAAAATCTCCTAGAGGACTTGTTAAAATAGAGTGCTAGGTGCGCCATCCTGAGTCCCTGATTTGATAGGTCTGGGACGGAGCCCTGAGAGTTTCCGTTGTTAACAAATGCATTTAACAAACGCTGATAGAACACTATATGAGAAACACTGGACTAGACAAATCACAGCCCACAGGCCTAATCCAGTCTACCTGTTTTTATAAACAAAGTTTTATTGAAACCATACTTTCTAGTTTGAACTTTTTTTTTTTGTAAGACGATACTCCTTTTATGCAAGTACCATTAATTTTTATACATTTCTTTGCTCATAAAGTTTAAACTCCTGGTAGTGATAGCAATCAGATTTATAAAAGTAAGATTTATTATGAAGTTAGGTAGCCTGTGCCTATTAATGCTACTGAATTGCTGGCTATTTTGAAAATTGAGATGTCAATATTGCAGATGGCTTGAAATGCAAGGTATCTTTTATATGCTTATAAAGATGGAAAGAAGCTTTGCATTTAGCATTTTCCATTTAGGCTTTGTGAAAATTGTTCTTATTTTAAAAATAGCCTTAATGTGTGTGTGTCTGTGTATGTGTGTGTGTTTCCTGAATATTCTAGATGGTACATGGTATTCTGAAAACTGAAAGTCACACCTCCAGGAATAAAATTAGGAAAAGTAGAAATTGGAGGGAGGTCTCTAGAAATGATGTAGTATTATCTGAATACCTCAAATCTAATCCAGGTCATCTGGGTAGAAATTCTGGGAGGGATTTATTTAAATATAAATAAAAATTTGTATACCTAAATATTGTATTCTACATTTGAAGAGTTTTTTTTTTTTTTTTTTTTTTTTAGAGTAAGAGGTGGTTGGCATGCATGTATGAAAGGAAGGAATTCAAATGTCTAGAACTGGCAATGTCTCTGGAGAGCATGCATTTGCTATTGGGTGCCAGCCATTAAGATGATCTCATTCATTTCTCCTCTGATTCTGTGATTGTTAAGTAACTTTTGGATCACATTTGGCTTCACATTTGGATTTGCCTATAGGAAGAAAAAATTCTGAGTAGTAAATATAGGAAGCTGTCTACTTGGTAGTTATATCTCTCCCCATGAATGATTTTTATACATAAAACCCTAAGAGCTTGGCGAATTTTGAAACCACCCAGGATTCAGATCTATTCTTTTTGTACTGATAGTCACCTCTTACCTTGCAAGACTGAAGGCTGGACCCCACACTATGGTCAACAAATTGAAGTGTTGCTGTGGGGGTCCAGTCAGGGTGACCAGCTTACCTAACATCTAATTTTATTGGCTGTATTTTAAATTTAAGTTGTCTTGATTACAACTTAAATTGTAGAGAACGAGTAGACTACTAGCAAACTAGGAAAAGAAAGTTTTTCTTGTAGAAAACTAGGAAAAGATGAAGTCTGTTGACAACAGGGAATAGGCTGGAGATGAGGACCTGACCCAAGCTGGACCAATTAGGACCCTTCCTTGGGATTTTTGAAGGTAATTGGTATCCGTCTCGGCTACATTGTAAGCAGGTATCTGGAGTAGGTAACAACCAGATCCTCTGTCATGTGTATCAAGCCAATCTGCCAAGAAAAAAAAAATCCACTAATCCACAGAGTGAAGCACAGATGAGGATGGACAACGAACACCCTGCCTGCAGTCCACATATTCCTGAGGGCCAGGTATGCTTGTTTCTACCGTCATTTGATTATGTGAAACAAATTCATAACTAATAAAAGTCCTATTTTTAATAGGAAATGTGCATTATTATGGTAATGGGTGGAAACTAACAGGAAGGGATTGTGAAGAATTGTGCAGTGTGGATATGCATCTAGTGAATGTCAACATTTACCAGCATCATTTACCCCTTTATAAGCAAACTGAACATTGGCTTGACACACCAGTACTGGCATGCATCAAAACATCAATAGAAGTCTGATATTCTTCAAGCCAGGTGGATTGTTCTTTTCATATTGGTGCCTCAGTTGCTCTAGAGAGGCCATGGATTGGATGGGGACAAGTCTTTTAAAACAAGAACTGTCTTGGTAGAAAGATTTGATTCAAGAATGATTTCTATGGAGTTTAACTATATGCCTCAAAAGTTGGAATTAGGCTGTTCATTTTTTAAGATAATAAATAATAAAAGAGAAGATATGCCTATTTCTTGAAAGAAAAGTGAATAAAAATACTCCTCAGTGATTATTTTAGATAATGAATACTAAATTGACAATTGTACATTTTTATATTTAAGTGAAGTGATTGTGATTAAATGAATCCCTTTTTCTGTGACAAGAATAAGAGACGATGATTGAAAGGTGAGATTCAAATAATCGTTACAAAAAGACTGAGTGACAGCTATGATTCTTCTTGATTGAACACAAATTTAAATTTCTACTATTTTAGGTTATTAGAAATGCACTTTGATGTGGCAAATATGTTGAACAAATTATAATGGTGGTTAAACATTTTTTCATTAAAGCATTTCAACAGAGAATGGAGAAGGAGATGTACTTTATTTATATATTCACATTTTCTGTTATTAGGCAACTGTACAGGGATTCTTACCATCTTGTTGGTGCCCATGTAGATGTGCTTAGGATAGGAAGCCCAGTGGGCATGGGCCCCAGTCTCTGGGAGCCAATGTGCTAATTGTAAGCATAAAACATGCTTCTTATATACACAATACATATATAAAATACAACAGGAGTAGTTGGATAAGTAGAAATGAGGACAAAGTGGTAGAAAATGATGTGTATTTATGTACTGGTGCAAAAGTAATTGTGGTTTTTTGCCATTATTTTCAATGGAAAAAAACTGCAATAACTTTTGCAGCAACCTAATAGAAGGGTGGCTGAGATGGGCTAAGCTAACCAATGAAGCACTCTGGAGAAAATGGCCATGGCCTTGAACCAGATGACGGGGAGAAGACAGGAACAAGTCGTAAGCAGCTTAATTTTCAAGATCAGTCATAAGAAAATATATATTCAGACATTCATAGGTATATTCCATTTTCTTAATTTACAGAAAACATTAGCTCTTTGATTAATGAATGGTAGAGGAACTAATTTAAATGAAATCTAAAGCAAAGGCAGACATATTTCAATTGCTTAGACTAAATGTGAAATATATTAACATAAAACAGGAAGGATTTGTGAAGAAGTTTATTTTTACAGGCATAAGGATGAAGAGGTGAAGCCTGGGGTCTTTGAATTTCAGCTTTGCATTTCAGCTTTGTTATTTTCTAGCTTATGGACATGAGCAAATTGCTCAACCTCTCTGTGCCGTTTTTCTTGTGAAATTGTAAAAATAACAGACCTTGCCATAGGGTTTTAGGGAAGGTTGATTGAGACCACTTCTTCATTCCACAAATAAGTTTTGGGCTCCTATTATGTGTCAGGTGTTGTACTAGGAATGGGAGAGAAAGCAGTTGAGCAGAACAGACAAAGCCCTTTCCCTAAAGGTGCTTCCATTCTACTGGAATTGCTAGTCAGAAAAGAAATGCACAACTAAAATATCAGATAGAGATAAGCACTCTGTACAAGATTAAGTGGAGTGATATGATAAAGGGTGACTGGATAGCAACTTACAGGTTAGGGTAGGCCTTTCTCACCTCCGAACGTCACGTTGAAATCAGCCATGAGAAAATAAGGAGAGGCAGCCCTGGCAGGGAGAAGAGCTGGTGCTGAGGTCCTGGGGAAGGAATCAGCTTAATGTATTTGAAGAACATAAATAAGGTCATTGCAGCTGAGGTTAATGGGCAAGAGGCAGAGTGGTAGCAGATGAAATTAGATCATGTAGGGCTTTGAAAACAAGGATAAGGAAGTGTGTTTTGTACTAAGTGCAATGCAAAGCCCCTAAAAAATTTTGAAGTGGGGAGTGGCATGACTTCATAACAGATGTAAGGAGCTCATTGCCAGTCTTGGCACAAGAGAAACACCCAAGTGTACGTTAGCTGTTGCCATTTCATTTAATCCTCACACCAGCCCTATGTAATGGTTACTATGAAAGGAAATTATCCCAAACCTGAGCTGGGGCAGAACTTTGTAGGCTAATAGGATTTTCACCCTCTTTGGGAAGGATGTAGCATTCCTGATAAAGCACTGTAGTATTTTTCTGATAGTTTTTTTTTTTTTTTTTTTTTTTTGGAGATGGAGTGTCGCGCTGTCACCTGGGCTGGAGCACAGTGGCACGAGCTCGGCTCACTGCAACCTCTGCCTCCCAGGTTCAAGCGATTCTCCTGCCTCAGCCTCCCGAGTAGCTGGGATTAAAGGCGCCCACCACCACACCCAGCTAATTTTTTGTATTTTTAGTAGAGAAGGGGTTTTGCCATGTTGGCCAAGCCGGTCTCGAACTGCTGACTTCATGATTCGCCCACCTTGGCCTCCCAAAGTTCTAGGATTACAGGCGTGAGCCACCACGCCTGGCCTTTCTGATAGATTTTAATGAGATTTAGAGTCCTTCTGGGAAGCTAGATTGGCACCACTCTGCTGTTATTTTTTAGATGTGTTCAGTAACCTTTAATCAGACATTTAAGGGCACAACACTCTTTAAGCCTTATGCTGTCCTAATAATCTTTAAACCAGATATTCCTCTTTTCAAACACTAGTTGAATAGTATTTATTAAGTCATTTTTTCCTCCCAAAAGTAAATTTTTGAACTAATTTTTTTTGAAGTCTCTTCCCTTCCACCAAGTTTGAAATAAAACGTTTGTCAATGTTCCATTGAATTTATCTGAGAAACTGCTTTGACAGTATTATTAATATCACTATTTTACAGACAAGAATACCATAGCCTGTGCATTTAAGCACTCCATCATACTTTCCCCCAGGAAGAGCAAATTAACCCAGCATTCTAGGAAGCAACAAAGCAAATCTGAACCCGAGAGGTCTCAGTCTCCAGTAAAAAAAAGAAGCACTCATTTCTTTTACTGGAATCCCCTTATTATCTGTTTTATTTCATATTGATTTTTAAAGACTGGTAGTCTGTGATTCATTGGGGCCTTCTTTTTGCCCCCAAGATGTATGTGTGCAGTTCACTCTCACTCTGCTTTCTAACTTTTAAAAGTTCTAATTTGCTCTTTCAGTAACTGAACCCAATCTTGACTTGGGTGAAACTTCTCTCCAGTTTATCGAGAGCCATTTAATCAATCTATTTTTATCGTCTAGAGTGCCACTTCCTTGGATCGTCAGCCCATCAAGGCTGGAGCTTTAATTCATTAGTGTATATGGCTTATGGCAATCAACTCAACCAGATTGTGTGGGTCTGCTGAGCTGAAGCAAATTACTCATTGGTTCTTGTGAGAAGAACCTTGAATGAGATCACTGAGGGATGCTAAAACAATCTGGATGCTTTTGGACTGGAGGATGGGGGATCCCTTTTCTAACTAACAGCATTATATTCTTAGAATGAAATCAATTCCATGGTGTACTGGAGTCAGTTCAATCAACTCCTGTTACGTTTTCAGGAAATTTGTGAAATAGTTCATGACAACTTTGTAGCTTTAAAATGGCCATTGTGGCTGTATTTATGCCACAGAAACTGGCAAATGCCACAGATCAGGGCTTTCTTTCCCCATAGAGTCTGTTTTTAAACACTTAGCAATGTTACCCAAACAAAACTAGGGTTAATTTTCCTGGCAAGCAACCAACAACTCTCCACGAGAACACAGGTTTCGATCCATAGGAGTGTTATTACTCATCACAAGTAAGGAGAGCACTGGGAGTGTTCTCCAAAGCAATGTCTTCCTGAGGGAAAGTGACAGGAGAGTTTTACGGGGCGATGGAGGGGGAGAGAGTGCGTCACCTCATGCAGGGAAGGGGTCCCAGTGGCGCAGATGCAGTGAGTCATCATGCCAGCACATAGGTCATCTGCTTTATAGCTCCTCCTGGGCGGGAGACATTAGCATGGTAATGAGGAACGTTCACTTGGGTTCATCTATAAGTTGCTAGGGTCTGTCAGAAACTGGTTTCAACTGACTAGGGGACTGCATTCCACACAGGGCCTGAAACAAACAGGCTGTTAAGAGAGGGAGCTGTAAAGCAGGTGCTTTGGTAAAGCCGGTTGGGTTCCTATAAGTCTCTGGAGACCTTCTCAATCTGCTTATAGCAGTACACCAGTGCAAGTGCCTTGCAGGTTCTCCTTGTTTTTTTCCTAGTTATAGGACAAGGAGAAGACAGGGAAAGAGGGAAGGCTGCCAATAGGCTTTTTTTTTTTTTTTTTTTTTTTTGGCTTTTTGCCGGCATTTTTACTACCGTCAGAAACTGCCAGAAGTTCTGTAGTCAAATAGACCCCACACTCCTAGTAACAAATGAGGTTTGCTATCATTTTTCCCCCTAGGGTTGAATACCAGCTCCGTAACTACTTGCTTTGGGACTTGGGCTGATCAGTTTACTTACATCTCTAGGGCTCAGTTTCATCATCGTTACAATAAGAATAATACCACCAACCTCATTGTGTATAGATGTAACTGTGTGTGGGCGGTGGGGTGGGGGGTGTTGGGGATGGGATGGGGTGGTAAATGATATGGTTCCCATTAAAGTCTTTGCTGAAGACTTGGTGCATTGGCTGTCCATAAATAATAGCTCTAATTATATTATTCAGTAAGTTCTCACACATGCTCAGAGGTAATAAAAGAAAAACTTCATCCGAATTAAATTTAAAGCAGTTTAATTGAGCAATGAACAACTTGCAAATCGGGCAGCCTTCCCAGCCAGAGTAGGCTCAGAGACTCCAGCACAGCCACGTGTTGGAAAAAGATTTATGGACAGAAAAAGGAAAGTGATGCCCAGAAAATGGAAGTGAGGTGCAGAAAACAGAAGTGAGTTACAGAATTGGTTTGGCTACAGCTTAGTGTTTGCTTTATTTGAACATGGTTTGAACAGTTGTACATTTGCTTGACCAAAACTCGTGACTGGCACAAGCGTAGGTTATGGTCGTTTACATCTCCACTTGTTATAGTTCATGATGTACAGAGAAATCCTTAGGCTGAACTTAAAATATGTAAGGAGGCAGCTTTATGCTAAACTTGATTTAACAGAGGGCACTTGTAAACTACTATTTCATAAAGGCCTTTCTGGTAACGTCTGATGCCTCTGAACCAGTCTGATCTGCAGCATTTTCCCACTGAGGTCTCTCTCTCTCTCAATATCTCGCTCTCTCTCTGCCTGTGCTCTATGTGAGCTGGGAGCCCCACTACAGGTGTGATTCCAGTACATTGCAAGTCACACCGGGCACATACTTTCTCCATTCCTTTCAGTGCCTGCCTTCCAGTGATACCCCAAGTGTATTGAGCTTGACAACTTTTTCAGCTATAAGTAAGTGGTGGTGGGGGGAAGGGGTGGGTGTGAGAAGAGACTTTTTTTTGAAATACGTTGATTTAGGCTGAATAGCTTTTCATTGACATGCAGAAGTAGTATTTTGTGTCTCTATGCAACAGTCCCCCTTTATTTACTGCAAGGATGTTTTTATCAGGTCAAGGAGAAAGCTGAGGTTGGAGGTGTGCTTTTCTGTTCCCTTTTGTCTGTCAGTTTCTCTCCTCATTCTCCAGAATCCCCAAGAGACCATATTAGAGTTAAATCAGTATGTGGTCAGCAATCAGACAGACCTGAATATGACATGTGATTCTGCTGCTTATCAGCTGAACGACCTTGTGATGGTCATTTGAATGTCTAATCTTTAGCTTCCTGATCTACAAAATGCATCTCTCTTTCTCTCTCTCTCTCTCTCTTTATCTGTCTTGGGCTAGCTCTGTACTTCACAACCTGGCTACACATTATATTTACTTGGGGAGCTTTTCAAAAATAGTTAATTCCTGGGCTCTGCTCCAAAAGACTGATTCAATTGGGCTAGGTTTCAGCACAAACATCCGTCTATTTTAGAAACTCTCTGTGAAATACTATGTGTAGTGAATGTTAAGAACTGCTGAGCTTCTCTTATTAAGCCTCTCTGGACCCCATCTGGCCCCCATGCTCATTACCTGGATGTCCCTGGACCACAGCAGCTTATGTAAATACAAAATACAAAACAATTCACTGCTAACCACTGCTAACAGTCACTTTGTAACTCCAACCCTCCACCTGCTCAGATTGGCAGGCAGTGCAGTCATCTCTAACTTCTTGTCTTCAGGAGCCCTTTCATGGAATGCCCAAGAACCCCTGTTGGTGCTCTGCAGATGACAAAAATAGCTACTGAGATCCTTGTTCCCTTGCTGAAGCTGGAAGGCCTCGTGGTCTGGAGAAATACCAGCTTTTGCAGTGGTTCTTCTGAGAACAGTGGATGCTGGTCTTTCTCTGGGTAATCCTTGGTCGAGAATACTCTCTCCCCAATTGGCCTGGGTTGCCAGGGAAGAGAGTATTCATCTGAGAAACTGCTTTGACAGTATCATTAATATCATCATTTTACAGACAAGGAAACAGAAGCTTAAAAATGGTAAGTTGATCAGTGTCATAAGAGGTAACCTGACCTGACCATAAGACCTGACTGTAAGAGGTCAGGTCTTCCACTTCATCTAAGTGAAGCCAAGCTTCCCAAGGCACAGCTCAGCACCTGCGGAGCCACATTGCAATGAGTTACAGCACCATGCACATACTGCCTAGAACCAGCATTTTGTTCCAGAAACATCGGTCCGGATTGCCCAAACCACGCTCCCTTTTCCTCTTGGTGATTTTCTTTCATTTCTTCCCACCACTTGGCCCCAGGTGGGTCCACTCTTGACCATCAGATGTGTTCTAATAAACAGTTAAATACTAAACCCTCTTCTTCCAGAAGCATCCTTGGTTCCTTCTACATATATGTGTAGATTCATATATGTAAAAAAAGTATGAAAAAGGATCTTTCATCAATTTACTTATCAGCTTCTTCTAAACCCATGCTGTTTCCAAGCTGCATATCCAATAATAAAAAGTCCCTATTCCAAAACCAGTGGGTAGGAATGAAATTACTTTACCCAGGTGAAACTCAAAGGGATCACTGAGTGATTATTTCCAGAACAATGGGACGACTTGCTCCAAAGGTAAGTTCAAGTTTTCACCATGAACATATAAAACACCCAGGTTTTCTTAGTTTCAACCAGTTTTAGGATTCAATCTCCGCCAGTCAACTCATTATATGTAAATGCCGTTGATATGAATGTTGATCTCACAGGGTTGTTGAGAATAATACATGAGATAAGATGTAGATAGATCAATTTGTAATATTTTATTACTGACACTTTTGCTAATTGGTTAAGCTAATCAGCATCTCATTAGAATTGCCCCTGTGGGCAGTGACGTCCCTCCTCCTGCTCCTCCTGCCCCCTTCCTGTAGTCAGTGTAGTGGCCCTGACCTCTGGTCAATACAATCCAGTGGATTCCAGGTTCTCACCACATCACCACTAAGATTAAGGTCACAGTAACCAGGGTGATGGGGCCTCTGCATTGAAATGCAGGGCTGTGGAATCAGTGATACTTGCTCTCTTGCTGTCTCCTGCTTTGGTTATGAGAGAAATTCAAGAAAGCAGCTCTTGCTCAGGTAGACTTCGGGTTGGTTCCTGAGCTTTGGTTTTCCTCTGGATTGGCCTAAAGGTCTTCAGGGGTTGAGGAGAATACTGGAGAAGGTCTATTCATCCATGTTCTCCAACAGAGTAAAGCCAAAACACTAAGTACTGGAGTTATTCTGTACTTGCCTTTCCTAAGGGAAGTGTAGTACTGTCTCTTGATTTTCATGGAGCTCCTTGCCTCTGCCCTCTGATAGTTAGGAATCTGGAAGGGAGAAGGGTTGTACTTAGCATTTCTAAATAGACACTAGTTCTCCTGATTGAAAGGCTAAAACACTTCCAACCTGGAGTTTTACTGACCATTGAATTTTTTTTTTTTTTTTTTTTTTTGAGACAGGGCCTCACTGTGTCACCCATGCTGGAGTGCACTGGTGGCGCCATCTCGGCTTACTACAACCTCTGCTTCCCAGGCTCAAGCTATCCTCCTACCTTGGCCTCCTAAGTTGCTGGGACTACAGGCATGTGTCACCACACCCAGCTAATCTTTGTATTTTTCATACAGACAGGGTTTTGCCGAGTTGCCCAGGCTGGATCATTGACATTTTAAGAAATGTGTGCATGTCCCTAAAAGGGGAGGTCAATTTGGGATCCTCCCTCATGGATGATGTGGGTTTGATTACGTAAGGGGACTGGCTTATCTCTCTTATGGGTGGTCACGTATTATTCAGGAGGTGGTACTGACTAGGCTCACTCAATGATTGAGTGGGTGAAGCAGGAAGGAAGAGGGGAGCTATCCAGGTAGACAGGTTTCCTCTGGAGCAAGAGTTGGCCGACCTCAGCCAGCAGGTCAAATCTCACCTGCTGTCAGCATTTATTAACTTTTTATTTTGAAATGATTTAAGACGCAGCTGCCACTTGTGTTATAAATAAAGTTTTATTGGAACATTACAACTCTTACTTGTTTACATATTGTCTATGGCTGTTTTCATGCTACAATGACAGAATTGAATAATTGCAATAAGAACTTATTTGTACCCTCTGGCTCTTTATGAAAAAGGTTTCCTGATTTCTGTTCCAGAGTCAAAGATGCTTCTCAATCAAAAATACTCCGCCAAATTGCCGTATATTTCATAATCCCCCTCACTGTGACCCAAAGGCCACAAAACCCTTGTAGAACCAGAGAACACAGGGTTGGAAGGGGGTATTAGTGGTCATTCAGTGGAATTCCTCATATGAGGCCAGAATCTCCCAATGGTGCCCCTTCAAGCAATCCCCTAGTGGTGGAGGCACATCATTGTGTGTAGTGGTCAACTCAGCTTTTTGGGGGAAGTTCTGGCTATTGGAAAATGATTTCTTATATTGAGCTAGGCTGTGGTGGATGAGAAAAACTATTAAAGTGTTATTATTTATGACCCCCTCTCCAGCCTTTGAAGGAGGAAGACTTCATCACCAGCAGAATGGGCTGCGCTGCCTGTGCTGTGTGGATCAGCACGATGGATGGGGAGGAGACCTGAAGATGCTGCAATGGCAAATTTGCTCTACATGGAGATGCTGGATGTCCCTAGACATAAAGACCCCACAAAGATGCTAGAGGGGCATGGCTGGAGAGCGGTGGGTAAGGGAGGAGCTGCAGGTGAGAAAAGAGTCAAGGTGTAGAATTTGTATCAAATTATTCTTCAAAGCTTCTCAGGTAGGATTTGGGCATTTGGGTGCATTTCTAGATGCTTCAGCCAGTTGAAGAAAATGGGAAACAAAGGTGTCCACATGATGTAGGTGCATTTGGGTTGTGTCTGTCAGCTTGACGCTCCCATGCATTGGTCTTCTATTCTCAGTCCAAACAACTTTCAGCCCGAGTAGCACCCTAGCAATTAATTGTCCAAATTCTACCTCATTGCCTTTCTACCTAGCCACAGATTTCCTCTCCTCTCAGCTCAAATGTTTCTTCAAACCAGCAGGTGTGGAGGGAGAGAGGTGGAGGAAGATTATATGCCATCTTTCTGGCCCATGTTGAAGATTTTCCAGAGTACAGGGTAGTGCCGTGATCTCTAGATGTGCATTAAGGACTTTGGCTTCCAGATCTATTTTGCAATAACTTTCTGTGCAACCTCTTCTCATCATTTCTCTTCTTCATGCTTTAATTTACTTTTTTGTAAAACAAGAGCTGGGGCTGGAACAGAGTTTCAAATTTTTTTTTTTTTTTTTTTGAGACAGAGTCTTGCTCTTTTGCCCAGGCTGGAGTACAGTGGCACAATCTCAGCTCCCTGCAACTTCTGCCTCCTGGATTCAAGTGATTCTCCTGCCTCAGCCTCCCGAGTAGCTGGGACTACAGGCACATGCCACCACACCCGGCTAATTTTTTGTATTTTTAGTAGGGACAGGGTTTCGCCATGTTGGCCAGGCTGGTCTCGAACTACTGACCTCAGGCGATCTGCCCACCTTGGCCTCCCAAAGTGCAGGGATTACAGGTGTGAGCCACTGTGCCTGGCCTCAGATGCTTCTTATTGAGCCTTGAGCCAAGTGACCTCTGGGGTCTTGAGCAAGGTGGTCAGCAATGTAGATGCTAAGAGGCCAGATTTCCCAGCCGACCTGGCCAGCTTTCTTCAGAGCAGTTATCTATTGGACAGATTGGGGTCCATTAAAACCCCAAAGTATTTCCACTGCTAAAAAACAAGCCTAGAATCCAATGGACTATCATTCTTTCTCAAGGTGTAGGGCAGGTCCCACTAGGGAGATACAAGCTTATATGTGATACATGGATGAACATTTTAAGTTTTCATAGTTATATTTGAAGTCTATTAGGAAAAAAATACAACCATCACATCAAATATGTGATTTCATTGATATTATTGATTAAGATGAGGCTACATTTAATTGAATAAGTGAGCTTACTTGAAGGAAGAGAATAAGTAAGTAATAGTACAGGTGGTATAGGATTATGGCCAACATGATTGACATTTGGAAAAATGGGCAAAGTGACCTCCACAGGCCCTCCTGGCTCTGACATTCTAGCATTCCTCCTCCTCCCCATCTTTTCTCTTGTTTCCTCTGTGGTCATGACCTCCTCAGCAGAGAGGGCATTACAATGTGTACTTTCAGATTCAAAACAGTGGCCTTGACATGCACGAGGTCTGCGCTCGGTGTGTCCCCTTGGCCCTCCCTACGAGAGCTTTACTTTGGTCAGGGGGTTTCATGTGCATCCGTGTGAAGAGACCACCAAACAGGCTTTGTGTGAGCAACATGGCTGTTTATTTCACCTGGGTGCAGGTGGGCTGAGTCAGAAAAGAGTCAGCGAAGGGAGATAGGGGTGGGGCCGTTTTATAGGATTTGGGAAGGTAATGGAAAATTACAGTCAAAGGGGATTGTTCTCTGGTGGGCAGGGGTGGATCTCACAAAGTACATTCTCAAGGGTGGGGAGAATTACAAAGAACCTTCTTAAGGGTGGGGGAGACTACAAAGTGCATTGATGAGTTAGGGTGGGGCAGGAACAAATCACAATGGTGGAATGTCATCAGTTAAGGCTGTTTTTACTTCTTTTGTGGATCTTCAGTTACTTTAGGCCATCTGGATGTATACGTGCAAGTCACAGGGGATGCGATGGCCTGGCCTGGGCTCAGAGGCCTGACATTCCTGCCTTCTTATATTAATAAGACAAATAAAACAAAATAGTGTTGAAGTGTTGGGGCGGCGAAAATTTTTGGGGGGTGGTATGGAGAGAGAATGGGTGATGTTTCTCAGGGCTGCTTCAAGCGGGATTAGGGGCGGCATGGGAACCTAAAGTGGGAGAGATTAAGCTGAAGGAAGATTTTGTGGTAAGGGGTGATATTGTGGGGTTGTTAGAAGAAACATTTGTTGTGTAGAATTATTGGTGATGGCCTGGATACGGTTTTGTATGAATTGAAAAACTAAATGGAATAAGAGAAGGAGAAAAACAGATATAAAAGGTCTAAGAATTGGGAGGACCTAGGACATCTGATTAGAGAGTGCCTAAGGAGATTCAGCATAGTCCTGCCAGCAAAGATTATTTATTTACTTCAAGAGTTAAGAGTGGCAGTTTGGGGATAGCACAAGGAGGAATCAGCTGTGATGGCTTGGGGAAACAGTGTAAACCGGCATTGTAAACAAGAGCAGGGCATGTACGAGTAGTTGAGAATGGAGAATAGGAGTATGACTGGACCGAAAATAGTAGGGATGTCAAGTTTTTTGGGGCCACAGCCTACGTTGGTCCGGTGTCTGGAATGAGACTGGGGCCTAATAAAAAGGAGCTCAAATGGTCTGTACTTTGTAGCAGTCCGAGGACAGGCCTGAGTTCTGAGAAGTGAAAGTGGTAAAAGTATTGTCCAGTCCTTTTTAAGTTGGTGGCTGAGCTTGGTGAGATGTGTTTTTAAAAGACCTTTAGTCCGTTCTACTTTTTTTGAAGACAGAGGACCGTAAGGGATATAAAGGTTTCACTGAATACTAACAGCCTGAAAAGCTGCTTGGCTGATTTGACTAATAAAGGCTGGTCTGTTATCAGACTGTATAGAGGTGGGAAGGCTAAACTGAGGAATTATGTCTGACAGAAGGGAAGAAATGACTGCGGTGGCCTTCTCAGACCCTGTAGGAAAGGCCTTTACTTATTCAGTGAAAGTGTCTATTTAGACTAAGAGGTATTTTAGTTTCCTGACTCGGGACATGTTGAGTAAAGCTAATTTGCCAGTCCTGGGTGGGGGCAAATCCTCGAGATAGATGTGTAGGAAAGAGAGGGGGCCTGAATAATCCCTGAGGAGTAGTAGAATAGCAGATGGAACACTGAGAAGTTATTTCCTTGAGGACAGATTTCTACAATGGAAAGGAAATGAAAGGTTCTAAGAGGCAGGCTAGTGGCTTGTACTATTGCATAGCCTGCCTTTGCTGGTGTGTGGTGATTAAGCCTTGTGGAACTGCCATCAATAAATCAGGTGTGATCAGGGTGAGAAACAGGGAAGAAGGAAATGTGGGGAAATGGGATGAACATCAGGTGGATCAGAGAGATACAGTCATGAGGGTCAGGTGTGGTATCTGGAATAATGTGGGAGGCTGGATTGAAGTCCGGGCCAGGAACAATGGTAATTGTGGGACTTAACAAAGAGTGAGTACAGCTGAAGGAGCTGGGGAGCAGAAAGTATATGTGTCAGGTATGAGGAAGAAAATAGATTTTGGAAGTTATGAGAAATGTAGAGAGTGAGTTGAGCATAGTTTGTGATTTTTAGGGCCTCTAAAAGTACTAAAGCAGCGGCAGCCACTGCACGCAGACATGAGGGCTAGGCTAAAACAGTAAGGTCAAGTTGTTCGGACAGAAAGGCTACAGGGTGTGGTCCTGGCTCTTGTGTAAGAATTCTGACTGCACTAACCATGCCTAGGAAGGAAAGGAGTTGTTGTTTTGTAAGGGATTGAGGTTTGGGAGATTAATCGGACACATCAGCAGGGAAAGCAAGTGTGTTTTTATGAGAATTATGCCAAGATAGGTAACAGATGAGGATGAAATTTGGGCTTGACTGAAGTAATGGGGGCTGTCTGTGAGCCTTGCGGCAGTACAGCCTAGGTAATTTGCTGAGCCTAGTGGGTGTCAGGGTCAGTCTAAGTGAAGGCAAAGAGAGGCTGGGATTAAGGGTGCAAAGGAATAGTAAAGAAAGCATGTTTGAGATCTAGAACAGAATAATGGGTTGTAGAGGCAGGTATTGAGGATAGGAGAGTATATGGGTTTGGCACCACGGGGTGGATAGGCAAAACAATTTGGTTGATAAGGCGCAGATCCTGAACTAACTTGTAAGGCTTGTCTGGTTTTAGGACAGGTAAAATGGGGGAATTGTAAGGACAGTTTATAGGCTTTAAAAGGCCATGCTGTAGCAGGCGAGTGATAACAGGCTTTAATCTTTTTAAAGCATGCTGCGGGATGGGATATTGGCGTTGAGTGGGGTAAGGGCGATTAGGTTTTAATGAGATGGTAAGGGGTGCATGATCGGTCGCCAAGGAGGGAGTAGAGGTATCTTATACTTGTGGGTTAAGATGAGGGGATACAAGAGGAGGATGCAAAGGAGGCTTTGGATTAGGAGGAAGGGCGGCAACGAGATGTAGCTGTAGTCCAGGAATAGTCAGGGAAGCAGATAATTTAGTTAAAGTGTCTCAGCCTAATAAGGGAACTGGGCAGGTGGGGATAACTAAAAGGAGTGCTTAGAAGAGTATTGTCTAAGTTGGCACCAGAGTTGGGGAGTTTTAAGAGGTTTAGAAGCCTGGCCGTCAATACCCACAACAGTTATGGAGGCAAGGGAAACAGGCCCTTGAAAAGAAGGTAATGTGGAGTGGGTAGCCTCTGTATCGATTAAGAAGGGGACAGACTTACCCTCCACTGTGAGAGTTACCCGAAGCTCGGCATCCGTGATGGTTCTAGGGGGCTTCTGAGGCGATCGGGAAGCATCAGTCTTCAGCCGCTAAGCCAAGAAGGAGTCAGTCAGAGAGCCTTGGGCCAGAGTTCCAGGGGCTCTGGGAGTGGCTGCCAGGTGAGTTGAACAGTCCGATTTTCAGTGGGGTCACACACAGATGGGACGCGGCTTAGGAGGAATCCCAGGCTGTGGACATTCCTTGGCCCAGTGGCCAGATTTCCGGCACGTGTAGCAAGCTCCTGGGGGAGGAGGTTCTGGAGGAATGCCTGGCTGCTACCGTTCAGGTGTTTGGAAGTTCTTGTGTGCTGGAGATGTGGCTGGGGTTTGTCTTACAGTGGAGGCAAGGAATTGCAACTTTTTTCTGTTATTGTACACCTTGAAGGTGAGGTTAATTAAGTCCTGTTGTGGGGTTTGAGGGCCAGATTCTAATTTTTGGAGTTTTATTTAATGTCGGGAGCAGATTGGGTAATAAAATGTATGCTGAGAATAAGACAGCCTTTTGACCTTTTAGGGTCTAGGGCTGTAAAGCGTCTCAGGGTTGCTGCCAAATGAGCCATGAACTGGGCTGGATTTTTATATTTGATGAAAAAGAGCCTAAACGCTATCTGATTTGGGATAAAGAAAAAGGAGCATTAACCTTGACTATGCCTTTAGCTGTAGCCACCTTTTTAAGAGTAAATTGCTGGGCAGGTGGGGAAGATCTAGTCGAGAAACTAAACTGTAAGCCGGACCGGGTGTGAGGAGGGGAGGTGATAAAAGGATTATAGGGTGGAGGAGCGGAGGCTGAGGAAGAATTGGGACCTAGCTCTGCCTGGCGAGGAGGGGAGAGTTCAGATGGGTCTGTAGAAAAGGAAGATTAGAAAGACTCAGTGACGCTTGGGGTTGGGACTGAGGGGACAGGCGGGAGGGAAAGAAGATTTGAGACGAGTTGCACTGGGCACAGAGACTAGGAAGGGACTGATGTGTAAAAGAAAGCCTGGACGTCAGGCACCTCAGACCATTTGCCCATTTTACGACAAGAATTATTTAGATCTTGTAGGATGGAAAAATTGAAAGTGCTGTTTTCCGGCTATTTGGAACTACTATCAAGTTTGTATTGGGGTCAAGCGGCATTGCAGAAGAAAATAAGGCATTTAGGTTTTAGGTCAGATGTGAGTTGAAGAGGTTTTAAGCTTTTGAGAACACAGGCTAAGGGAGAAGAAGGAAGAATGGAAGGTGGAAGCTTGCCCATAGTGAAGGAGGCAAACCCAGAGAAAAGAGTAGAGACACGGAGAAGGGGTCGGGGGTTCTTGCCCTCCAGAAAAGCAGAGAAGGGGTTGGAGCATGGAAATAAGGGATTGGGGCACAGAGATAAGAGGTCAGCGTGCGGAAATAAGGGATTGGGGCGCAGAGATAAGAGGTTGGGCTGTGGAAATAAGCGATTGGGGCACAGAGATGAGGTCGGGGTGTGGAAATAAGGGATTGGGGGTTCTTGCCCCCTAGAAAAGCAGGACTTGCCGCTAAGGGTGAAGGAAAAGGGGTTGAGGGGTACTTGCCCCTGCCCCAGGAAAGCGGGACTTGCTGCTAAGGGTGAAGGAGAAGGGGTTGAGGGGTACTTGCCCCTGCCCCAGGAAAGTGGGACTTGCCGCTAAGGGTGAAGGAGAAGAGGTTGAGGGGTACTTGCCCCTGCCCCAGGAAAGTGGGACTTGCCGCTAAGGGTGAAAGAGAAGGGGTTGAGGGGTACTTGCTCCTGCCCCAGGAAAGGCAGAGAAGGGGTAGAGACAAGGAGAGAAGGGGTTGGGGTACTTGCCCCTTCCCCAGAAAAGTGGGACTTGCCGCTAAGGGTGAAGGACCAAGGCAGGCATCCCTGCGTGGTCTGACACCCTTGAAACGTGGGTATATAATCAGAGAGGCGTCCCTGCAATGATTAAACACCAAGGGAAGGCTGCCTTCCCAGTCTGTGACCGGCGCCGGAGTTTTGGGTCCACGGATAAAACGTGTGTCCTTTGTCTCTCCCAGAAAATGCAAGGAATTGAAATTAAGAGAAGGGAGAGATTGAAGAGTGGAAAGGAGAAAGTGGTTGAGGGACAGTGAGAGAGGTTGGAGAAGAGAGTAAGAAGAGGCCGCTTACCAGATTTAAAATAGGTGAGATGTTCCTTGGGCTGGTAGATCTGAGGACCTGAGGTCGTAGGTGGATCTTTTTCACGAAGTAAAGAGCAGGAGCACAGGGGATTGATGTCCCAAGGGAGGTCCCCCGATCCGAGTCACGGCACCAAATTTCATGCGCGTCCGTGTGAAGAGACCACCAAACAGGCTTTGTGTGAGCAAAATGGCTGTTTATTTCATCTGGGTGCAGGTGGGCTGAGTCCGAAAGAGAGTCAGCGAAGGGAGATAGGGGTGGGGCCATTTTATAGGATTTGGGAAGGTAATGGAAAATTACAGTCAAAGGGGGTTGTTCTCTGGTGGGCAGCGGTGGATCTCACAAAGTACATTCTCAAGGGTGGGGAGAATTACAAAGAACCTTCTTAAGGGTGGGGGAGACTACAAAGTGCATTGATGAGTTAGGGTGGGGCAGGAACAAATCACAATGGTGGAATGTCATCAGTTAAGGATCTTCAGTTACTTTAGGCCATCTGGATGTACACGTGCAAGTCACAGGGGATGCGATGGCCTGGCCTGGGCTCAGAGGCCTGACAGGGGGCAGCTCTGTTTTCCCGCCTTCAGTTTCTGATGAGGTACATGAAACCCACAGGAAGCAAACCAAAATGAAAGCAAGAAAAACAAGGCTCAGCAGAGAGCGGCTATCTGCAGTTCACTTGGGATTAGAGAATGTGCTTTTGGCTCCATTAGCAGAATACCTAACATGCTTGTATTTGAAAAGCCAATCTGCAGAATTAACAGCCAGTGAATTGTTAGTCTTGCAGGCTGTTGATTCTGTCTTGCTCTTTTTTAACCATCAGAACTCACTTATTTTTATTTACTTTTTGGCATGAAATAATTTCCTATATCCTCTTTTTAACTCACTTCTAATAAGATAACACATCTATTTTTCTCATTCTGAATTCTGGAGGATTTTATTGTTGAGGGAAGACAGTAGATATTGCATATCTACTTTCTTTTTTCTATTGTGTGTGTGTGTGTGTGTGTGTTTACAGTTTTATTTAAACACAAAACATGCACATGAGCTGCCTACTCATTTTCTTCACTGCAGAGCCTGGCATTGGGGTTGGTGACTCTGATGGCCAGCTGGGTGGCCCTTTCCATGATGGCTTTGAGGTTCAATTAAATGTAGCCTCATCTTAATAATATCAATGAAATCACATATTTGATGTGATGGTTATATTTTTTTTCCTAATAGACTTTAAAATAAATATAACTATGAAAACTTAAAATGTTCATGCTTGTGTCACATATAAGCTTGTATCTCCCTAGTGGGACCTGCAACACACATTGAGAAAGACTGATAGTTCATTGGATTCTAGGCTTGTTTTTTATCAGTGGAGATACTTTAGAATTTTAATGGACCCCAATCTGTCCAATAGATAACTGCTCCAAAGAAAGCTGGCCAGGGTGGCTTGGAGGAAACATTGTGAGCAATCTCAGCACAGTAAGATTTGTTGCACATCAGCAGCACTTCCTGCTCCTTGACCTTGTGGACCAGGAACTTCTGGAAGCCACTGGGCAGCATATGCTTTGTTTTTTTGTTGCTCCCATAAGCAATGTTGGGCATCAAGATCTGGAGCTTGAACCTTCTATGAACCCTGTTGTCAATACCTCTGGGTTTCTGCCAGTCACGCTTAAGTTTGACATATCAGTCTGACCAGTGCCCGATGAATTTCTTGGTTCTGTTTTTGACTATTTTGGGCTTCACAAGGGGTATGAAGGTGGCCATGATGCTGAGGAGGAGATGGCTGCCGCCTCCATAGGCAGTGCCAAAGAAGAGAGAACATATCTACTTTCTTAATGTTGGACTTGCACTGGGTGTCCATAGTTGATGAAGTGTGGCGTGCCATGGTGGACAGACATTGGGCATCTGGGGCAGACAAACCTGGATTTAAACTTGGCTTAACCATCTGTCATCTGTGGACAGGCATTTCTTATTTAAATAAGCTTGATTTTTTTATTTCTTAAGAAGAATTATGCTTTTTTCCCCCCACAGATTTTTTTTTTTTTTTTTTTTTTTTTTGAGACGCAATCTCTCTCTGTTGCCCAGGCTGGAGGGCAGTGGTGCGATCTCAGCTCACTACAAGCTCCACCTCCCAAGTTCATGCCATTCTCCTGCCTTAGCCTCCTGAGTAGCTGGGACTACAGGCGCCCGCCACTATGCCTGCCTAATTTTTTTTTGTATTTTTAGTAGAGACAGGGTTTCACCATGTTAGCCAGGATGGTCTCGATCTCCTGACCTTGTGATCTGCCTGCCTCGGCCTCCCAAAGTGCTGGGATTACAGGCATGAGCCCCCACAGAATTTTTTGTGTGTGGATTTAAGAGACAACATGTAAAAAAATCTCCAGCTTCAGTGTGTTGAGTTTAGATGTGAAATAAATATCAGCTCTTTTTTCATTTCTCACAAGCTTGACAAGTGCTTGTACCAGATACTACAGCCAAAGCGAAGATGAATATGACATAGGTCAGGATGGCAAATAAGTTTTCTTTCATGCCCAGCTCTTATGAAGTGGTGCAGCCTCAGGGAGTACTGTGTTGAGATGGATTTTAAGGGTCAGCAGGGAAGAGTGACATAGTGGATTAGCCATATCCTTCAAGGCTCAGGAGGGGGCATTGAGGAACACAAATGTCATAAATTTGTCATCACTGACACAGCTTTGTTTTGGGAAGTCAGAGCTAATGGAGTGTGAAATTTGTCTAGAAGAAACAAATAGCTATTGAAAATAAGGAGAGTGGTAGACACTTTTACACGCGTTATGTCTACACGTGTTATGTCTTGAATGCACTCAGCAAACTGGAGAGGAATGAATTACTCTTTGCAGAACAGTGCTCCAGATGGCCTTGGACCGACCCAGTTTTTACTCCTTTTCCACTTGTAGTTCTCAAGAATAACTGTAGAATGTGCCAGGAATGTAGCATCTGAGATAAAGGAGGAGATGGCTGGAACAGCCTGAGTTCTGTTCCAGTCCTGCCCTGACTTCCTAAAGAAAAAGGGTGTCCTCCGCATGTTCTCACTTGTAAGTGGGAGTTGGAGTTGAACAATGAGAACACATGGACACAGGGAGGAGAACATCACACACCGGGGCCTGTTGGGGGTAGGAGACTAGGGGAGGGATAGCATTAGGAGAAATACCTAATGTAAACGATGGGTTGATAGGTGCAGCAAACCACCATGGCACATGTATACCTATGTAACAAACCTGCATGTTCTGTACATGTACCCCAGAACTTAAAAGTATAAAAACAAAAGAGAAAGAAACAGGGTGTTCTTCAGTGCCTTAGCCCAGCGTGTCATGTGACCATAGGGAATACAACCCAGGGTGGGCTGCTTTCTCTGGTTCCTTAGCTGCGGTGCAACGAGAACACAGGCAGACGAAGCATCATCTGCCTTAGGAAGCTTTTCTGAGCCTTGGGGGCCCGCTTACAGTGAATCCCAGGCTTCTGTTATCCTTGCTGCCTATCTATAAATAATAAATCTGCTTCATGTAACTTGTGTGAGAATGTGTTCTGTCTCACTGCACCCAGACAAGTTGGCAACCAGTGCATAGTGATCTGCTTCCCATTATTCTCATGCTGTATGAAAGAAAATGGAATCATAGACAAGGTAAGTCATTTTCTCAAGATCTTACGAAGTAAGAAGTGGTAAGAAGAACCTGAGATTTGGACCCAGATGCCTGATTCCAGAAGCCTTTTTTTTGTGACTATTTAAACTCGGGTGTTCAAATGGAGTCTTTAAAAAACAAAACAAACAAAAAAAAAAACTGAGGTAAAATGTAGGTACTTTAAGATGTGTCCAAGTGCACTAATCTTAACTCAGCTTGATGAACTGTTTTTTTTTTTTTTTTTTTTTTTTTTTGAGATGGAGTTTTGCTCTTATTGCCCAGGCTGGAGTGCAATGGCATGATCTTGGCTCACTGCAACCTCTGCCTCCTGGGTTCAAGCAATTCTCCTGCCTCTACCTGCTGAGTAGCTGAGACTACAGGCCTGCACCACTACACCCAGCTAATTTTTTGTATTTTTAGTAGAGATGGAGTTTCACTATGTTGGCCAGGCTGGTCTTGAACTCCTGACCTCAGATAATCTACCCACCTTGGCCTCCTAAAGTACTGGGATTACAGATGCGAGCCACTATGCCCAGTCTAGCTTGATGAATATTTAATTAGTTGTATATGCTGGTGTAACCATCACTCACACCATGACATAGAACTTTCTTACCTTTCCAGAAGCTTCTCCTGGGTACCTTCCTGGTCAAAAGTGTCTCCAGGAGGTGTGCTACTACTCTGATACTTACCACCATCAATTAATTTTGACTGTTCTTCAATTTCATATAAGTGGAATTATATAGTATTTTTACTTTTGTGTCTGTTTTCTTTGTCAAAATAATGTCTATGAGATTCATCCATGTTGTCATGTTAGTAGTTTTTTTCAAAAATTACTTTGTAATACTCCATTTTATGAATATGCCATGATTTATTTATCCATTCTCCTCTCGAGTGACATTTGGGTTGTGCAGTTTTTGGTTATTATGAAAAAAGCTTCTATGAACTTGCTTGTAATGTCTTTGGGTGGGCATGTGACCTCATTTCTCTTTAGTATATACCTAGTAGTGAAATTGCTATAGTTTAGGTGAATATTTAACTTTAGTAGATATAAGCTGCTATGGTCTAAATGTTGTCCTACTGAAATTCATATATTGAAACTTAATCATCAGTGTGATAGTATTAAGAGGTGGGGCCTTTTTAAGGTAGTGACATTATAAGGGTGGAGCCCTCACAAATGGGTTTAATGCCCTTAGTAAAGGGATTTGAGGGAGTTCTTTGGCCCATTCCACTGTGTGAGGGCACATAGGAGGTGCCATCTATAAGGAACGGGCCCTCACCAGACACCAAATCTGCTGGTGCGTTATTTGGATCTCTCAGCCTCCAGAGCTAGGAGCAATACATTTCTGTTGTTATAAATTAACAAATCTATGTTATTTTGTTATAACACCAGCAAGAGACTAAGACATAGACATTTGCTTTTTACAGGGAATGCTTCACAAGTTCAGAGACTCAGGTCCTCTTATTCTCTGCTGTGTCCCCAGAATCCACAGCAGTACCTGGCTCAAAGTCAGTGCTAATAAGTCATTCTTGAGTAAATTAATATATCTGTATCTTTGGCATCCTCGTTCTTGGCTTTGTATTAGGGCTATTGTTTCAGTGAAACAGGAGAAAGGTCAGAACCTCTCTCCCTGCATCCAGAAGTGAATAGAGAAGTCAGAACCTCTCTCCCTGCATCCAGAAGTGAATAGAGAAGTCAGAACCTCTCTCCCTGCATCCAGAATTCCTCTTTTGAAACAAGTATCTTATAATACCTCCTTAAATATCTTGAAGTGAAGTTCACAGATAATACAACCCGTTTACACATGTATTTTATTTTTAATCAATATGGTATCCTAACCATTCTACAAAGGAAAACTCTAAAGAAAATAATTTATAATAAGGTAATGAGTGTTTCAACATACAAATAACTGGGGAATACTACACTCAAAGTCCTCATGAAATACAGACATTTGTGACTATATCCATAATCAGTACAAATGCCAAGTGAGAGGTGATGTTCTGCTAATGCATATCATGTTTTGCACTGTTGTTGGTGATATGATTTACCAAATAGTGACCAACTCCTGGTAAAATTTATCATAAAATGAAGTCCAATCTTTCTTCAATTGACTCTGGAAAATTCATTGGATATTAAAATGGTATAAGAATGTTTTGTTTTTAGATGTAAAATGGAGCAAGGTTCTAGGTTCACATAACTTTTTCAACTACACAAATATCTTGTGGGATATGTAGGGCATTTACTCACCTTGGTCCTCAACCATGAAATACCATTGAGTGCCCTCTCATCATAGCACCAACTATCCCCACACTTTTCCAAAATATCCTTGGGTGTGGTGCCACCCCTACAAAAACCCTGATTTTAACTCAGCTCTCTCATTTTACAGATGAAGGAATCATCCGTTTGGGGAGGGAAGAATTACTCTCTGGAAAACATAGGGATTTAAACATAAAGTCTGGACCAGGACCACAGACTTCTGACTCATTAGGCTAAATCCCAATTGTATCCACCATAGCAATTGAAGCCGAGGATTAGAGTCAAGTAGGCTTGGGATCAAATCCTGGCTCTGACCTTGGGAAAACTGCTTCATCTTTTCGAGCCTCTGTTTCATCATTTGCATAAATGAGATTAAAAATAGCATTTACCTTAAAGAATTGTTATGAGGACTAAGAGAGGTTATGACTTTGAATTCCTGGCACATAGTGAATTCTTAATTAATGGTAGCAATTATCATACTGCTTATTCCCCCCTTTAAAGCTCATTCATTTAAGTGCCAACAGAAATTGTCATATCCTAGAGAACTTCTATACTGGAACTTTTTTCTCTGTAGAGAAACACTTGTTTATCATTTGTTTCCAATACGTCAAATCATTCCTTTTCAGGACAAGGCCTCCTTCTAATCTCCCCATTTTCCTCCAAGATGTCCTGGGCCACATTTAAGGGAAAAATGTCTTGAGCAGAGTAGCTTGGAGCATTTTCATACCTTGACTCTTACTTAAAGAAAGGAAGAAGAAACTTTGGGGCTTTGATTTGGTTTGAAAAGGAGGAAGGGAGGTGATGTCGAGCACTTATTTTGAGCACTTATTTTGTACCAAGTGCATTGCAGGTGGTCTATTTTGTTTCATTCTCTCAAGAATAGTCCCTGTGAGGTGGACTGTTTATTATCACCTCCATCTTACAGATGAGAAAGTGGGGTCTCTAAGCTGATAAGACCCTTTCTTGGGGTCATACAGAGCCAAGATTAAAATATAAACAAAAAATAAAATTCTAGAGCCCCTCCAAGCATCTGAATGGACCCCTTCTTGGCCAAGGCACTCCAAAGTTAACCTGAAAAGCTGGTTCAGGCCATGATGGGACGGGGGCGTCAGACATGTCTTGTTATACCCTCCTCTCTTTAGGAATTCAGGAAAAGTGACCAGCATTTAACATCAACACAGACCTTAAGTCTGATAAGAAACATTTACATTCTATTCTCTCTGAAGCCTGCTACCTGAAGGCTTCATCTGCATGATAATACCTTGGTCTCCACAACTTCTTATTGTAACCCGGACATGTCTTTCTAGAGATAATAACTCAACCAATTGACAAATCAGACAAATTTTGAATCTACCTACAACTGGAAGCAGACCCCACCCCTTTCCCTTTTCTGGACTGAAACAATGTATATTTTAAATG
The DNA here is from genome assembly GCF_028885655.2 of Pongo abelii. NCBI lineage: Eukaryota > Metazoa > Chordata > Mammalia > Primates > Hominidae > Pongo > Pongo abelii. The sequence continues at coordinate 12,642,556 of NC_071988.2, forward strand.
TATTTGATTGAAGTCTCATGTCTCCCTAAAATGTATAAATCTAGGTGAAGCCCCAACCACCTTGGGGTCATGTTCTCGGGATCTCCTGTAGGCTATGTCATGGGCCATTGGTGACTCATATTTGGCTCAGAATAAATCTCTTTAAATATTTTAGAGTCTGACTCTTTTTTGTCAACAAAAATCAGATCTGATAGACATTGCTGTGATTTGGGTTCTTTCAAAAGAAGATCCTGAGACAAGGGTTTGAGTGCAAGTGGGACTTTGGGAGGTGTATTTATCTTTTAAAAAAATTTTTTTTTGTGCCTCTCAGCTCTGAATGGACCCTTTATTAATTAATGCTCTGGGACTAACAAAGGCGTGCCTTTCAGTCTGTCTCCTTTAAGTGCGCGCGATGCTAGGCTTCCTCAGTAGAGGGCGCTAGAGGACACCGCAGCTGGAGGAGGGTTCTTTCCGGTTGTGCGGGGAACGTGGCTCAGTAGTTTGGGTGGGCGAGGACAGCGGGTGGAACTGGTCCTTCTGTGACTTTGCAGCCCCGGCTTGGTGATAATTTTTGTGCAGGCTTTTTGACATGGAAAGCAGAGCCCCCCAGCACAGAATGAGCGCTCCGAAGGGCCCCTGCCCTTACCGGTGCCCGGATTACCCTCCCTTTCCCTGCTTGCTGCACTTGGGTCCGGGACTCAGCCTCCCTTTGCAAGCTTCTTCTCGGCCTGTGTGCAGCTGCACTTAGCTGGCAGGGTCACGCGTTGAGTAGCCGCTCCTCTCCTTCTGCAGCCTCCTGCAGCCCCCGCCAGCTCCCGGGCTCCATCCCTCACCAGCTCCCGGGCTCCATCCCTCACCATCAGTTGCTGACTGGCGCCCCCTGCGTGCACAACGGAGGCTGGCTGCACTCTGGAGGTTCCCAGGAATTCCAGGCCGGCTCCAGCCTGGCCAAAGCAGCTAACTTCTCTGCTGTCTCGTGGGCTGAACCTCACCGTTTCCCAAGAGGTCTGAATCCCTCTCAAGTTCGTCTTTTTCTAAGTTCTCCCTCTCAGCTCTAGGGTGCTTTGTAGAGTTTCCTTATATCTATACTCTTCATTGCAGTTAATGACTGTGTTACACTTGTCCTGTTGAACTTACTGTGTAGTTTCTGTCTCTTGACTGGATCAAGGCTCTCACAGGAGTCAATCCCAGAAAATGATGAGAGAGTAGGGAAGAGAGAAAAGCCAATAAACAGTATGTTAATGAGTGGGTCCCACCTGGGGCTCAGTCGCACTGGTGTCCCTCTGAGAGTATGGGCACCACACACTTTGGCATTGCCCCAGCAAGGCAAGGGGCAAGCAAGGGAGCTGGGTGTTTATCCCCCAAGTCATTTCTTGAGGCTTGCTCTTGGGAATGGTAGCTCCCTGGAACTTCTGTCCTGCCTGCATATCTGGACTGTGCAGGGGATACTTCTGTGGCCAGAAAAAGCCCTTGGGCAGAGAGAAGCAGGTTCTTGATGCTCAGATGTCTGCGTGCTTGAGAGCTGACCACTGCAGCTGCAGGTGACCTCTGGGGTGGGCCAAGGGGATGTAGGTGGGCAGTGATACATCTGCTACAGACATGTTGCAGGATGCGGGGCAGCAGAAGGAAACTGATCAGCTGGATGCCAATGAATGGCCCAGACTGATTCAAGGGTAAATTTGCTGGAAGAAGTCCACTGCAGAAGATCAGATGCTTTCCTGTCTGGTGTAATTTAATTGTATAGTTAGTGTTTGCTATGGATAATTGGATTTTTCTTTGACCTTCACAATCTTGCTGGCTCTCTATCCACACTGGAAGACACTTTTCTAACTCTCTCAAATGCAATAAGACTAACCTGGCTTCCATCAGGAACTCGTGGGCTTGCCATTTCCAGGAGGTGCCGATGGCTGTGGTATCCAACCAGCAAACGGCAGTGGTGTTTGTATTTTCTATTTTGCCCTTTACAAGAACATTTCAGCTGAAGCAAAAGGCTTTTTCCTTTACCCTGGGTTTCTTAATAGAAATCTTGGTGGCATTAAGCACTTTTAATTCTGAGCACTAGCCTGTAAAGTTCAAAGCTCTGTTCTGCTCTTGAACACAGCGAATACCAAGGTGAGAGATTCTAATCACAAGGAATACCAGAAAAAAATATAGGCAGGAGACAAGTTTATTACGAAGGGTTGTGAACAGTATTTGTGATTAATGTGGACCGAAAAAGGTTACTTCTACATTAAAATCATTCACATTTGCAATAATTTGAACAATTTATCTGGTTTCCCCAAGTGGGGATGTGTTCTTTCCACATATAACATGCTCAGTGAAGGAAGAACAAAGAAGGTTACGCTGCCCTGAAACATATCTTGGAGAGCTTTTCTGCCCTGGAAGGATCACCAAGTTATGTTGTTAAGTGACAAAAACAATATCCGGAAGAGTGTCAAATAGCTAATTATTGTGTAAGAAGGAAAAAAAGACTACATTGGTCACATTTACTTATATTTATATGAAAAGCTAATAAAAGTAGCCACGTATATGTAACGTAGTCAGAAACAAGACTTTTCAATTGTAACTTTTATATCATTTTAATTTAAAAGTTACGCTGATATATTTCCTGTTAAAGAAACAAATAACAACATGCCCAGTGGAAAGCATCATCATTGTAATAATGTCCTAAGATCATTTTTTATGACCTTTGAAGGTAACTTAGGATAGGAAAATGCATTCCATAAAATTCAGCTACCTGCACATAGTGAATCCTTTGCAAACCCTCGGAATAGGGTGAGGGTTTTTATATGACCATGGAATTTTTTTTTTTTTACATCTTTGCTGCTATTCGCCATCCAGGCAGCAGGGGGAGGTGTTTCTCTGTTTTTCTTTGCGCCGCCCACGCCTTCTTCCCAACTTCATATGCAAAACTGACCAAGAATTCTCTAATTCAAATCTATGCACGAAAGGCACCACATTTTCTAGATTCATGTTGTTACTCTCTCATATCCCAAATCTGGGAGACTTGGAGCTTCCAGCAGGCTGCTAATGATTATTCAAAAGGGGCTGATTGTTGGATTTGCTGGTGTAAAGTTTGTCTTCCCTCTTCTCTGTGCCCCTCCTTGTCACTCCACTCAGCCTTTATACATCACTTGCCATAATCGAGTCATAGAAAACGAAACTTACATTATGGAAATTCACAGCCTTTTTTTTTTTTTTCCACTTTGTAGATGAGACTCACAATTTAGAAGGCAAAACAAACAACCAACCAAACAAATAAAAAGGGGATTAATTTTGGACCTTCATGAATGGTGCCAAAGTAAAAACAAACAAACAAAAGGTAAAAGAGGAAGGGACTGTTAGATGAATGTTTATCTTGGTGCCTGGTGCCATACTTGCCTTACACACTCACAACGCAAGGAAGGGTGTGTCACTAGAGCCATTTTGCTAAGGAGGAGATTAAAGCTCAGAGGGGCTGAGCAACTTGCCCAAATTTATGTTGCTAGAAAATGATAGAACTGGAATCGGAAGCCAGACTGTGTCTAAAGTAGAAACGTTTAAATATTTTATTCCTATACCACACAAAATAAGCAGAAGGCAGTGTCTCTCTCTCTCTTGTCCCTGTCCACCCCCCCCAGTCGCTGTACCTGTTTTCTCACAAGGGTGTACCACCTGCTCCCTACTCCACATCGCGTCTATAAAGAGAGAAAAGGAAAAAAAGGAAGTCGCTTCAAGAGCTCCCCAAATGCTCAATGGAAGCTGCTCTTTGTTGTACATGGGCAGCGATTTCTTTAGAAAAAGTGACGTAGACCTGCCCGAGGTCAGCAATTCCTAGAGCTGTGGACTTGGGGAAGTGCCAGGGAAGCATTGTGTTGTTTAAAACATTGTTTTGGAGCATGTGCTTGTGCGTGTGTGTGTTTCTGAACGTATCTGTTTTCTCACAGGAGCTGCCTGGCAATGGTAGCAGGTGAAGGTCATGGTGAAGAAGATGCAGATATTGGCAATTTGGAGCATTAGATGAACTAATTACAATGTTAACCTAAGGAACAGTGGTGAGAACATTTTATCCAAAGTGAAGTTCTTGAGAGAGATCTTGGGTGGCACCTAGCCTCTGTATGAAATAAAATGGACGTCCCTTGGGAGAGAATGTGGCTCTTTGCTATTCTGATTAGGGCAAAAAGGGTCTCCTTTGATGCCAACATGACCTTAGTGCCTTTAAACATATACTATGCTGCCATTTCCACAGAAATGGACAAGCAGCAGCCTGGGGTCCTTGGGCAGGCAGTGGGGCCCAGCCAAAATTTTCTTAGATTGCTTTATTTTCCTTTAATTATGATTACATGTATAGCAAATGATTATGGTTTTCTATTTGTGATAGTGATAAGGGATGTCTTTTAAATATATGTATTTAAGTAAAAAGGTTAATTTACCCGGCACTTTGGGAGGCCGAGGCGGGCGGATCACGAGGTCAGGAGATTAAGACCATCCTGGCTAACATGGTGAAACCCCGTCTCTACTAAAAATACAAAAAATTAGCCGGGCGTGGTGGCGAGCACCTGTAGTCCCAGATACTTGGGAGGCTGAGGCAGGAGAATGGCGTGAACCCAGGAGGCGGAGTTTGCAGTGAGCCGAGATCATGCCACTGCACTTCGGCCTCGGCGGCAGAGCGAGACTGTCTCAAAAAACAAAAAACAAACCAAAAAAAGGTTAATTTAAAGAAAAACCAGTTGAGTGAATGATAGTAATGTGGAGATGTGGCAAAAAGGATGAAAGTGTCACTAAAATAATTGAAATATGTGGGCTGGGTGCAGCAGTTCACACCTGTAGGCCCAGCCCTTTGGGAGGCCGAGGTGGGTGAATCACTTGAGCTCAGAAGTTCAAGACCAGCCTGGGCAACAAAGTGAGACCTTCTCTGTACAAAAAAAATGAACAAAATTAGCCTGGTGTAGTGGTGTAGTGGTGAGCACATGCAGTCCCAGGTACTTGGGAGGCTGAGATGGGAAGAGCATTTGAGCCCAGGAGGTTGAGGCTTCAGTGAGCCAAGGTTGTGTCACTGCACTCCAGCCTGGGAGACAGAGTGAGACGCTGTCTGAAAAAATAAGAAAGAATTGAAATATGGGGATATTATAGTGGATTAGTTTTCAGCATGTCTTCCATTTCAGACATTTTATAATTCTAATTCCATCACTTAAGAATGATGGGAAAATTAGAATCATACAATATTAGAAAAGAAAGGGATAACTGAGTCTGCCCTCCTCATTTTACAGCTGATGAAATGGAAGCTTAGAAAGATGTGACTGGTTCAAGGTCACACAGTGTTCTGTTGGCTCACATCCCATGTGTGTGCACGGGTGTGTGCACACAGGTGTATGTGTGCATGTGTGTTGATGGGAATGGGGTAAGGGAGAGAGGAGGAAAGTAGCCTAAATATCGAGCCGCCTGGGCTTTAATGTAATTCAGGTTGTCTCGGCACCACGGAGGGAAAGAGGGAAGACAGAGGGAACATTCTTTGAACAAAATGAGAACTCCTAGGTAACATGGGGGTGGGGGATTATCCTGAAAATCTAAGTTTCCTGTGCGTGCTACAGCAACAAGGGTAAGAGCTGGCTAATTTCCCCCAGTAAACACAGCAGTGGCTTTTTGCTGCAGAGTGTGGCGTTAAATTCAATAGGTCAGCATTAAGCTTGAACAAAATGTGATGACTGATTAGGAAATGAATGGTAAGTCATGGACAGCAGATCCTGATTATGATGATGCTTATCAACACCTCCCTCCCCCACACTGGAACAAACAAAGCTGCACAGTGTCCTTGCAGGCTGACGAAACTGGACCCACATGTGCTGGTCCTGGGACAATTGGATTCTGGCTATGACAGTCATCTATGAGGAAATCAGATGTCAAAGGGAGAAGGGACACAACGATGCTTCAGGGCCTGTGCTTCTGGGGAGGGGGTGCCCCTGCCTCCTTCTCACCGTGAGGTCTGCTCTGAGACCTGCTTTCTTATTGAGATTACAAAAGTGAGATGTAATCCAGGATTAAAGCTCCTCTTTTCGGATGGGGCTAGGGGCCAAATGCATGGCCCAGAGTGGAAACTTAATATGTTTTTGTGGAATGAATGACCAGAGGCCTGGATAAATCAATGGGTCTCTCGCAGTGCTTGGTGTAGAGCCAGAATTTGATAAGGGTTCATCTCCTGCTCATCCTCATCCTGTGTGAATAAGTCACTCAATGTTTTCAGGGTCACTATTTCTTCATGCCTAAAATTCAGATAAGAAAGTGTCTCCTACAGATAGGTTATTGGGATATGGGACAAAATGAGTCTGCTGAGTGTGATAGTTGCCTATTCATTCACTCATTAAATCATTCATCCAACCAACTGTTATTTGTTAAGTACTTAGTAGGGATTAACATAGACACCTCCATATAGAGGTTAATATCTAGTGGGGAAGTCAGATAACAATTACGTAAATAAATAGATAACCAAGATAATACTTTTAGAATATCATACATGCTAGAATGAAATAGTAATTAGATAAAAATAGTAACAGTAATAATAATGATAAAAGCTAACATTTATCAAATACTATAAGCCACACACTGTTTTAAACCTTTACCTGTATTAGGCATTTAATCCTTATCAACATCCTATTCTTTCAAAGCATAATAAACTTATTATTACATTTTATAAAGAGCTGGAAAGCAATGGGGAGCAGTTGGCATTTTTGACAGTGTGGCCAAGAAAGACTTGCGTGGGAGGTGACAGATAAGCAGGGCTGGAAGTGTTCATTTCTCATGTATCTCTAAGATCCATGTTCCTCTTTCCACTCACCCCACCCCTGCACCATGATTGTTTGGTGAAAACCACCATATTGCTCATTGTCGTTGCAACTACCTTCTAACTGGATGCCCTTCTAGCAGCCAGAATGGTGTGAGAGTGACTGGAGGTGCAGACAGGTTGGCTATATGCATTTGGTCCATTTATTTCCCTGCTGACCTTTCTAGGATGTGGCTTATTGATGTTCCCTGAATTTGAAGACTGCATGGTTCAGACTCTGGGATGACATGACATGGAGTAATGACTCACTACCATGTATTCACCCATGGGGAATTTTTTGTCTTTTAAACATTAAGTTATGCCATTTACTGCGGGAATGGGGCAGAAAATTACCCAGTGGTGGAGGCAGAAGCAAGAATAACATCAACAAACGATAAGTTCCACAGCTTTTCACCTCCAATATCCCACCTGCGTCTCCCAACAACCTTGTAAAACTGATTGCTATGCATGTTGCATGTTTGGGAGATCAGAGAAACAAAGACTGAGATGCTTCATAAGTTTAGCCAAAGCCATACGGCTAGTGCTTGAGCGTTTTCATAAATAAAGAACCTGTTCATTCACCTGACCATAGCCTATAAAGATAGTGTCTTTCTTAAAAACAAACCCAACTACCACCACCACCACCACAATTACTACTACTTATTGCTATACATATTTACCCTGTGCCGGTGTCTTAATTCTGGCTGCTATAACAAAATATTATAGACTGGGTGGCTTATAAACAATAGAAATTTTTTTCTCCCAGTTCTGGAGGCTGAGAAATCCATGATCAAGGTGTTGGCAGATTCAGTGTCTGGTGAGGGCCTGTTCTCTGGTTCATAGATGGCACCTTCTCACCATGCCCTCACGTGATAGAAGGAGTGAGAGGTCTCTCTGGGTCCTTTTTCATAAGGGCACTAATCCCCACTCCTAAGGGCTTTAAACCCATCACCTAATCACCTATTCACCTCCCAAAGGCTCCACCTTCAAATACCATTACTTTGGGAGGCTAGAATTTCAACTTATGAATTCTGGGGAGACATAAACATTCAGTCCATAGCATTCTATTCTGGCTTCCCCCAAAATTCATGTCTTTCCTACATGCAAAATACATTTATTCCATTCCAATAGCTTCAAAAGTCTTAACTTGTGCCAGCAGTGACTTTAAAGTCTAAGTCCAATGTCTCATCTAAATATGATATTTAGATATCGATGTGGGTGAGACTCAAGATATGATTCATTCTGAGACAAATTCCCCTCTAGCTGTGAGACTATGAAACCAAACAAGTTATATGCTTCCAAAATGCAATGGTGGAACCGGCACAGCAAGACATTCCCATTCCAAAAGAGAGACATAGAAAAGATAAAACGAGTGACAGGTCCTGGGCTAGTCTAAAACCTCAAGGCTTGGGAATGATTTTCTTTGACTCCAGGCTCTGTCCTCTAGTGTTACTGGGATGGTGACCCTGATCCCATGGCTCTATTGAGCATTGCTCTAGTCGAGGCGCTCTGTGATGGCTGTACCCCATGGCAACTCTCATGAGTCATGAGCCTGAGGCTCTGGGCAGCTCCATCTTTCTAAATCTGGGTGGAGGCAGCCATACACCCATGGCTCATGCACTTCGTTATTGGCAGATATGGTACCTTGTGGATGCTGCCAAGATTTATCCTTTGTGCCTTCCAGAGGGGCAGCCACAGTGACCTGCACCACACCTTGTTGGAGGCTGAAAGAGTGAGGGTCGTGATCAACTCAGTATACCACTGGAGGCTATATGAGTAAGCAGCAAACTGTTGCTCATAAATGCAGAATTTTGGCAAACTGACGAACTGCGTATGCTACCCAGAAGGACTGCTGAAGGCAGTCATGACCCAGGCGCAAGTGTTTCTTATGGTTAGGCATAATTGAAGCCTGTTAGTAACAATATGAACCTATGATCAATTAAGCAGCTGACCAGTCATTACCTCCTTCCTGCTTATTCTACCCAATAAATAAGAAGGGCTGTGGAGGCTTGGGTGGCTGCCTTTGCTCTCTAGAAGCAGGGAGCCCCTTTCCTCTTCTCTTCTTCTCTCTTCTTCTTCCCCATGCTAACCTTTCCTTAAAATAATTACTTTTGTTTTTTGTTATCATTTCTACGTTCGTCCCTTCGTTAAGTCATAATGACGGTCTCAAGCAATAACAGTAGTGAGTGCTGTAATGATGGTCTCAAGTAGTAACTGTGGCAGTCATCACACACCTGGCCTCACTGGAGCTGCACCTGGGTGGCTGAGACTTGCCACCCAGGAATTGCCACTGGAAAGTAGGGAGTAGAGCCTAAGATAGTGCCAGGCAGCCAGTGCTGAGGGCCCACAGGTGTCTGAGACTCTTTCTTTAAAATTGTTCTGTCCTCCAGGCTCTGAACTCTGGGCCTGAGAAGGTAAAGGCAGCCTTGATGATCTTTGAAATGCTTTTGGGGTTACTTTTCCCTTGTCTTAGACAATAGGTCCTGGATGATCCATACTAATCTTCTTATCAAAAGGTTACTTGGCCACACCCTATTCCTGAATATACTTTCTGATACTTTTAATACAGGTAGGCTGTGAAATTTCCTAACCTTTAAATTCTGTTTCCCTTTTGATTAAAAATTCTGTCTTTACATCATTTTTCTTTTCTTATATTTGACTATAAATATTCAAGAGGAGCCAAGCCATACCTTCAACACTTTGCTTAGAAATTTCCTCAAATATCCTATTCTTTGTGTGCAAATTCTACCTTTCACAAAACATTAAGACACAGCAATTCAGCCAAGTTCTATGCCACTTTGTAACAAGGATAACCTTTCCTCGGGTTTCCAATAACATGTTCCTTATTTCTATCTGAAACCTCACCAGTATGGCCTTTACCATCCTTATTTCTACAAAGATTCTGTTCATGACCACTTAAGTATTTTCTTAGAAGGTTGAGGCTCTTTATACAGCTTTCTTCTTTTCATCCTGACCCTCACAAGGGTCACCCTTAACAGTCCACCTGGCAATGTAGGCTATTTTTTAGCTTACCCCTCAAAACTTTTCTAGCCTCTACCCATGATCCCATTCCAAATCTGCTTCCATATTTTTAGATCTTTGTTACAGCAGCACCCCCAATTCTTGGTTCCAATCTTCTTTGTGAATTTGAGCTGTTATAACAAAATACTACAAGTTGGGTAGCTTTGTAAAGCAGAGAAATCTATTTGTTACAGTTTAGGAGGCTGGGAAGTCCAAGGCCAAGGTGCTGGCAGACTTGATGTCTGGTAAAGGCTTGCTCTCTGGCTCATAGTGCTTTCTTGCTGTGTCTCCACATGGTGGGAGGAGTGAGGGGTCTCTCTCAGGTCTCTTTTTTTCATTAGGACACGGACACCAACCCCACTTATGAGGGCTCTGTTCTCGTGATCTAATCACCTCCCAAAGGCCCCACCACTTAATACCATAGCCTTAGGGGTTTAAAATTTCAACATATGAAATTTGAGGGGACAAAAACATTCAGACCATAGCAGCCTGATTCTGAATCAAGAGATTTATATATATTAACCCATTTAATCCTGTTGCATGCTGTGTAGAAATAATTTAGCAGTATCTGGCATATGGTAATAATTTAATTAATGTTAACTTATATGACTCTATTTTTGGATAAGGAAGAACTGAGGCCCACAAAGGTTAAGTATCTGTACAAAGTTGCACAGTTGGTAAACAATGGGCCTAAGATCTGAATACAGGCTATGTGGTTATGTGGTTTAGCTCTTATCCATGATGTACTTTGCCTACCTGTGTAATGGTTGGGTTGTCTCAGTGTGTGTTTGTGGGCAGTACATGCTGAGTTTTAGTCTTTTGCAACTTGTTTTTGGCAATACTTAGAGGTTCTTTCTTTTTTATTCAAATTTCTATTTGAAGTCATTTTAGCTTTGGATCTCCAGCTGTGATTCCTAGAACCAATTCATATCTTTCTCATTTAGGAAGGTCTGAGGATCTGGGATCTTGGAGGAGGAGGATTTTTTACTCATGGTGCCTGAGTGATGGATGCTTTTTCAAAGAGTTTGTAGAATTCCATCCTCATGAGCACAATTGGATTTGAAATTTAAATCACAGGGGTTTTCTATTTTGCATTTTGTGAAAATTTCAAATATAAAGCTATTCCCTAAGTAGATAATGTATTGGCATTCCCTCTTCTCTAGTCCAGGCTGCAATTTTTTGTTCACTTTGCTTTATTCCGCAAAGATTTTGTCTGTCAGGCTCTGTGCCCAGTAACATAGAGAAAGCAAACTGAAGGGAACTCAGACTCTATATTCAAGTCTCTGGGATATGGCAGATAATTCTTTCATGAAGGAGGTAATATTTTACCCATGACTTGAAAGATGCTTGGATTTTGATAGAAGGAGAAGGAAGTATAGCTCAGAAATCTGGAACCACCTGAGCCTAGGCATGGAGGTGAGAAAGGTCAAGATGAGCAGAAGGAGGCAGAGGACATTTCAGATAAGCTTAAGATTTCTGTTTGCAGCAGAGGAAAATGTGACTCTTTAAATTTTTGGATGCTCTTCTCTGAAGATAGGGTAGCCTCAGCAGGGGCTTTCCACTCAATCTCACCGTTGGAAACCTTTTTTTTTTGAGACAGAGTCTTGCTCTGTCGCTCAGGCTGGAGTGCAGTGGGGTGATCTCGGCTCGCTGCAAGCTCTGCCTCCTGGGCTCACCCCATTCTCCTGCCTCAGCCTCCTGAGTAGCTGGGACTACAGGTGCCCGCCACCACACCCGGCTAATTTTTTTTGTATTTTCAGTAAAGACAGGGTTTCACCATGTTAGCCAGGATGGTCTCGATCTCCTGTCCTCGTGATCCACCCACCTTGGCCTCCCAAAGTGTTGGGATTACAGGCGTGAGCCACCGCGACCGGCCCGTTGGAAACCTTTACCTGTCACATCTTCTCAGAGGATGAAGAGACCCTTCGTGTCTCACGAAGTTAACAGTAAAAGCCAACCTTTATTGTTCACTGTCTTAGCCCGTTTAGGCTTCTATAACAAAAACACCATGGTCTGGGTGGCTTATAAACAACAGAAATTTATTTCTCACAGCTGTGGGGGCTGGGAAGTCCAAGCTAAAGCACCAGCAGATTTGGAGTCTGGAAAAGGCCCATTCTGTGGTTCACAGATGGTACCATTTTGTGTAACCTCATGTGACAGAAGGGACAAGGGAGCTCTCCAGGGCTTTTTATAAGGGCAGTGAGCTCATTCATAAAGGCCTTGCCTCATGACTTAATCATCTCCCCAATGCCCCACTTCCAAGTACCATCAGATTAGGGTGAGAATTTCAATGTATGATTTTGGGGACACAAATATTCAGTTTATAGCATGCACTTTCTGTGTGCTAGGGACAACGGTAAGCACTTTATATATGTATTGCCTTTGAGCTAGTGTTGATTATTCCCATTTTGCAGGGGAGAAGTCAGTAGGCTCAGAGAAGTTCCAGGTCACAGGCCAAGTAAGAGGTGAAGTAGGCTTTCAACTTCAGGTGTGTTGGACTCTAAACCTTCTGCTTTTTTCACTACCCTTTGGTACTAGAGGGAGATTTTCCAGGAATTGGCAGTGGAAAGAACACTGCTGTTGGCCTTAGAAGGCAAGCTTGGAGCTGTGGTGGTCAGTTCCCATTGAAGGCTTTAGAGCGGCACTGCTCTAAAATATGATTCAAGCCACATAGGCAATTTTAAATTTACTATTAGCTCCATTAAAAAAGGAAGAAGAAACATGTGGAGTTTGCTTTAATCATATATTTGATTTAACTCAATATATCTAAAATATCATTTTAACAGCAATCAATACTAAAAAAGTTATTAGTGTAAATATTTATATTTTTGTAGCAAATCTTTGAAATCCTATGTTCATTTTACGCATAAAGTACATCACAGTTTGGCCTAACCATGTTTTGAATACTCAATACACACATGTGAGCAGTTGCTGCCTTCCTGGATGTCACAGGTTTACAGGAAGCTTTAGTCATCATCGCCATGATAACAACAATTGCTAACTGTAATCAAACATTTATTAGGTGTTGGAACTTGTATTAGTTTGCTAGTGCTGCCATAACAAAAGACCACAGAGGAGGTGGTTTAAACAACAGAAATTCATTTGCTCAAAGCTCTGGAGGTGACAAAACCAAGATGAAGTTGTTGTCAGGTTTGATTTTTCCTGAGGCTTCTGTTCTTGGCTTGCAGATGGCTACTTGAGTCTCACTGTGTCCTCACATGGTCTGCCCTCTGTGTAAGCACATCCCTGGTTTCTTTCTGTGTGTCCAAGTTTCTTTTTATAAGGACACCAATCAGATTGGATTAGAGCCCAGTCTGACAGCCATGTTTTAACTTAGCCACTTCTTTAAAGGCTGTCTGCAAATACAGTCACATTCTGAGGTACTGGGGCTAAGCTGTCAACATATGAATTTGATGGAGAGGCACAATCCAGCCTATAAAAGACATCAAGCTATATATTTTATATAACGAGTTTAAATTTTCATAATTTAATGATTAGTACAATCAGTAAATGTATTTTACAGATATAAAATTTGAGGCAAAAAGAGATCAGGTATCTTCTTTAAGGTCATACAACTGGTAATGCAGAGCCAGAATTTATTTATACACAGTTTTATCTGATAAGAGTCTTCATTCCTTTGCAAAATTCACTCCAGAAAATTAAAATATAATTGGAAGCCTTGATAAGAGACTAGACAAAGCAGAGGAATGAATTTCATAGCCTGAAGACTGGTCTTTTGAATCAACCTAGTCAGGCAAAAATAAAGAAAAAAGAATTTAGAAAAATGAATAAAACCTCTGAGAAATATGGAATTATGTAAAGTGACCAAACCTATGATTCATTGGCACTCTTTAGAAAGAAGAGAAAGTATGCATCTTGGAAAACATATTCGAGGGTATAATCCAGGAAAATGTCTCCAATCTCGCTAGATGGGTTGACATGCAGATACAGGAAAGCCAGAGAATTCCTGAAAGATACTATACAAGATAACCATTCCAAAGGCTTGTACTCATCAGATTTTCCAAAGTCAACACCAAAGAAAAAATCTTAAGGGCAACTACAGAAAAAGGCCATATTACCTATAAAAGAAATTCCATCAGACGAACAGTGGACTTCTTAGCAGACACCTTACAAGCCAGAAGAAATTGGGGGCCTATTTTTAGCATTTTAAAAGAAAAAGAATTCCAACCAATAATTTCATATTCTGCCAAACTAAACTTCATAGAGAAATTATAGTCTTTCCCAGACAAGCAATCTCTAAGGGAATTTGTCACCACCAGACTGGCTTTACAAGAGATGTTTAAGGGAGTTCTAAACATAGAAACAAAAAAATGATACTTTCTACCACAAAAATACATGTAAGTGCATTACCCACAGACCTCATAAAGCAACTGCACAATCAAGACTACACAGCAATTAGCTAACAACACCATGTCAGGAACAAAACTTCACATATCAACGTTAACTTTGAATGTAAGTAGCCTGAATACTCCACTTAAAAGATATAGAGTGAAAAATTGGATGAAGACCAAGGCTCAACCATCTGCTATCTTTAAGAGACCCAGCTCACATGTAATGACAGCCATAGGCTCAAAGTCAAGGGATGGAGAAAGATGTATTATGCAAGTAAAAAACAAAAAAGAGCAGGGGTTGCTATTCTTGTATCAGACAAAACAGACTTTAAACCAATAACAGTAAAGACGAAAAAAAGAAGGAAATTTCACAATGATAAAGGGTTCAATTCAACAACGTTTAATCATCCGAAATATATATGCACCAATATTGGAGCACCTGGATTTATAAAGCAATTACTACTAGACCTAAAAAAAAAGACTTAGCCACACAATAATAGTGGAGGACTTCAATACACCACTGACAGCATTAGATAGATCATCCATGAAGAGTCTTCATTCTTGCCACCCAAACTGGCCAAATGAAACATGGCTGCCTTCATGATAGGTATATTTGGGTGCAGCTAAGAGCCTGTTGCACTTTATTATCAGCTCCTCCTAATGGCGTATGGAAAAGCGGCACCATCAGGGAAAGGGATCCAGAAGGCTAGAGAAATTGAGAGCACACGCGGGTTTTTATTTTTATTTTTCTGACAGACACTTTGATCTTGGAATGGAGATACAGGTCTGGGAGGAGAAGGGCTGGCTGCGCTGATGCGGTTGAACAATAGGATTTGACATCCTGAGCAAAGGAGGAGATGGCGATGGCTTCTTGGGCTGGCTACATCACTGAAGATGAAGAATACACTTTTCCCCCTGAAGTCTAGTTGACCAAACACGCAAGGATATGAAATAAATATGGATGGCATTGTAGGAGGAATTGTGTCCCCCAAGATAATATGTTGTAGTCCTAACCCTGGAACCTGTGAATGTGACTTTATTTGGAAATAGGGTCTTCATAGATGTAATTAGTTAAGAAGAGATTATACTGAGTTAGTGAAGCTGTAAGTCCAATAACTTGTGTCTTTATAAGAAGCCATGTAAAAACAGAGACACACAGGGAGAGAATTATATGAAGATGGAGGCAAAAATTGGGGTGATGCATCTATTAGTTTGGTACAAAAGTAATTGCATTTTTTGCCATTACTTTCAATGGTAATACATGCCAAGGAACACCAAAGATTACCAGCAAACACCAGAAGCCAGGAGAGAGGCGTGGAACAGATTGTCCCTCAGAGCCTGCAGAAGGAAACAAGCTTGCTGATATCTTGATTTTATACTTCTGGCTTTCAGAACTGTGAAAGAATACATTTTTGTAATTTTAAGTCACCAAGTTTGTGGAACTTTGTTACAACAGCCCTAGGAAACTAGTACAGATGGGAAGGGAGAAGCATTGATGGAAATAATTGCTTTGGATGATAATAAATATGACTCAGAGAGAAGAACAGAGGTGCAGGATGTGTCTGGGGACTTACAGGAAAGAACACATTTAGAGGAAGATAGAAATTATGGTCTTAGAATCTTCACACAATTGGCTAGGGCATAATATATAAAATAAAGTAATGACAAAAGGTGGTAGGTGTGATATTTCAAAGTCACCAGAAAGTGGGCTGGAAATTACTATTTGGTATAAACGGAAACAAGAATATACCTATTACATGGGGAGGAAATTGTGTCAACAAGAACAAAAGACAGATTTATGGAAATCAGAGGGCCTGAGAGGGGAATCAGGCCAGCAAAGCTTAGGGTGAGGATATTAATAAAGATGCATTGAAGTGATGTTCTTAAAGGTATAATAAAAAGCCATGTGAACCTTGGAATGAACTGATGTCTTTGTTTCCTGTATCACAAGCTGGCTCAAAAGTAAGATTTTGTAGTAATGGAAACCATGTTAACTGTCCAGATATCTGCTATATGTTTTATCTGACCGAAAGTGGGAAAGTGTGACATGACTTTTTTTCTTTCTTTACTGATAATTTCATTTCACAATGGCCAATGGCAAAATAAATTTCTACTCTGGACTTAATTATGAGCTGTTAATTGGTTGGTGAAATGGAGGTGACAGGAATCTTAAGAGAGCCAGATGGGATTTCCCCTTTTGGGGTGATATGACCTTACTGAATTTTTGAGCACTAATGAGAAGATAAGATAAACTTAGTCAGGATTGCACCCTAGACTTTGGAAAGAAAGGTTTAAAAAACTTTCAGAGAGCATCCTTATCTTTACTTCTTATTGGTGGATAATGTCAGATTCCATAGGCTTTCTTTCCCTCCCTCCCTTCCTCTCACATACTTCTACTTTCAAGTGAATCATTAAGGAATATTAAACTTTAGCATTTAAAAGTTGAGATTTGTCAGGACTGGCATTTGAGGAAAAATGAAATGGGTGCTCAGCCAAAAGTCAGGCAGCCTCATGAAGCTTCTGTGCATGGCTGCATCCAGGTGGTGGCACTCCCACTGGATGAACTCTTAGTTGCTATATATCAAGGGTAGATGGTTGTGCTTGTCACATGCTGCTATCATGCTTGTTAGAGATAAATGGCAGCTTGTTTGTTTCATCATTGTTAATTTAGATTGTTGTACATTGTTAGCAAAATTTTATAGTGGTTTGTTAACTTTTATTATGGGAAATGAAAAGATTTTTGTCGATAATATTTTGAAACTATAGTCCTCCAATAACTATACATTATTATATATATTACTATAAATTAGAATGTGAAATAGCAAGCTGCTATGGTTAAAGCAAAGGAATGCATCATCTTCACCATCCATAAATATTGTACTGTACACATTTTGTTGCTAACACTAGAAGCAGATTAACAAGTGTGAATGTTGATCCCACCTAAGCTATTTAAACCTCACCTCTTTTATCACTAAAATGGGAATAATAGGACCTATTTTAGTGAGAGTTAAATGACATCATGCATATGCACTGTAGAAAATGTTCAATAAATAGCTAATAATTACTACTAGTTAAAGAGTGCTTATAATTGGCTAGGCACTATATGAAGTGTTTTGCATGTTTTGACTAATCCTCAGAAAGCCACATAAGGTAAGTACTACTATTATCTCTAATGGTAGTTAATAGTTGTAGATAATGGTAGTTTTATAAATAAGAAAAGCCCAAGGCACAGGGCATCTAGGTTAACTCTCAAAATCACAGTTAGTAAGTGGCAGATTGGGTATTTGGACCCAGGAAGCCTGCTAGTAGGCATCTTACTGGTAACTAGTATACTGCCTCTGATAATAACAAGAGCACACCCCTTTTTTTTCCAAAGGCGTCATACAATAAGTTGAAAGTGATGGCCAAGTGAATGGTCTCTATTCATTTGCAAACCATTTCTCTCCCTACTTTCTGTGGGCATCTGGAGGGGATGTGTCTTACCCTAGTTTTCAACGCTAAGCTCAACCCTTGCTCAATGAGTGGCTGTCAATCTCATCCCCTTATTTACCTTTTTGATCATGGTATTTTTGTTGATGATGCTAATAAAGCATTGTTCCATCTGGGAACACCACCTGGTTGGAAGTCTTTCTAGATTCCACTTTGAATCCAATGCTTCTTGCTTGAAGTATACTTTGTTGAAATTCCAGGACCTTAGGCTGCCTCTAGAACGGAAGCCATCCAGCTGAGCACCTGGAAAATACCATTTTCCACTTGTGTTTATCAGGAGCTCCCCAGTCATAGGTTTTTTAAAAATGTAGGAGGTACAAAGGAAGATTTCATATATGCATGTATTTTGCAGTGGTGAAGTCTGGGCTTTTTGTGAACCCATCACCCAAAGAGTGAACATTGGACCCAATAGGTAATTTTTCAACCCTCACCTTCTTCCCACTCTCTCACCTTTTTGTAGTCTCCAATGCCTATTATTTGACTCTATATCCATGTGCACCCATTACTTAGCTTCCACTTATAAGTAAGAATGTGCAGTATCTGACTTTCTGTTTCTGAGTTATTTCAGTTAGAATGGTCTCCATTTCCATCCATGTTGCTGAAAAATACGTAACTTTATTCTTTTTAATGGCTGAGTAGTATTCCATGGTGTGTGTGTGTATGTGTATATATGAACATGCTATAAATATCCTTATGTATGTCCTAAAAATGTTCATTGTTAAAATAACCTTTTAAAAGTACAGTTTCCACTTGTTAACAAAGCAACAGATGAGTATTTGTTTAGATTTTTCAGCTTTAATTCAAATATATGACATATTAGTAAAACCCACATTGTAAAATTCATAATATTCTGTTTTTTTGTATGTGCAAGCTGAAAAGGACATGTACAGTGTACATGTATATATGTGTATGTACGCATATATACACACTGCACATATGTACACACATATATGTACATACCATACATATGTGCACACATATGTACACACTGTGCATGTATAACATGGTACATATGTACACACATGTACACACATATACACACTGTACGTATATACACACATATATACACATACTGAACTTGCATATATATACACACACTATATATATATACTGTACACACACACACACAAACACACCCTGTATTTTCTTTATCTAATCCACATTGATGGAAATTTAGGTTGATTCCATATCTTTGCTATTGTGAATGGTGCTGTGATGAATATACAAGTGCAGATCTGATCATAGATTTTTAGTCTTGAAATGAATCTTAGTGACAGGCCACAAGAGATGAAATAGAGATCCAAAGATGTGAGGTTACTTTCTGGAGCTTACACAGTCAGGGGAAGATTACAGACTAGAAGCCAGGATGCCCAACACCGTACGTGTCTTTTTCAACTTACATATAGAAAGAAAACTTGGAATATTATGAACTTTACAAGATGAGCTTTACCAATACATCACAGAACATTTGAATTAAAGCTGAAAAATCTAAACAAATATTTGTCTACTGTGTTGTTAACAAATGGAAATCTGTAGTTTTAAGAAGGTATTTTAACAACATTTTTAGGGCTTATATAAGGACATTTATAGAATGCTTATGAACAATAAAACTGAGACATTACAATTTAATGGCACTTGATGGGACCTCAAGTGAAAGTTCTGTACAATTAGCTTTGTTTTGCACATCATAAATCACGTAAGTGTTCTATGAAAGATCAAAGGAATTCAAAACATTTAAACTGTATCATTTGTTGAAATCTGCAACTATCTAAGAACCAAACTAGACAGTGCTTTAGGCAAACTCAAATTATTCCACTAAAGGAAACCATAGAAAAGACAGTTTGAGTCAAGGACTCTGAATCAGGACCCATTAAAATAGTACTTTAACAAATGAGCCATTTGTGAAATTAGATTTCAGGCAAATGGCTAGTCCATATTTTAAAATAAGTGGCTTAAGATTTTCCTTAGAAAAGAAGAGATTTGTGAATTTAGGGGAAAGATATCTTCTTGATGAATATGTTAATAGTGGTCAAAGATAATAATTGATTAATCAATGCCAGGCATTTACTAGATAAATGACCCAGATACAATCTGTCATTCTTTCCTTAGAGCTGCCTCTGTCCTTTGCATATACTTCAGATATGGCAGTAATCCTACCCTGAAAGTGTATGTATATGGCCAATGAGCAAGTACGGGCAGGGCTACTACCTCTTTAATTTTTTGTTTTAACAGTCAAAGTGAATTATTCATGTCACATGTGGAATCTGTGGCAGACCCAGGATTAGGACTCAGCTCCTTTGACTCAAAGTTCTGTGGAAATAAATGAAGACCCCTCAAATGATAATAAGCAAAGGCTATTTATTCAGAGCTTGCAATAGCAAGGGAGTCAACAACCATTGTCACTTGTTAAAGACAGGCAGATTAATGAGAATGTTTAATAGTGGAAAAAAGGGAAGACTTCAGATATGCCCTGACTGGAGACTGTTGGCCCAGAAAAGCTGGAAGTGGCTAACCAGAAGTGAGCATCCTATGAGATTGGTTAGGGGTATGTATTTGACTTCTTTGTTTGGTCCTAAGTTGGAAGCAGGAATAAAAATTAGAGAAGCTGTCAGTTATTAATCAAGTCCTAGTTGTTTTGGGCCAATTGTTACAGGGGTTATTATTTGGCTTCCAGGACTGGTTGGTAGAGATATTAGGTTGGTGCAAAAGTAATCACGGTTTTTGCTATTGAAAGTACTGGCAAAAAACCGCAGTTACTTTTGCACCAATTTAATAGCTGTCTGACTTCCTGTAAGTGTGACTCATAGATGGCAGGCTGGCTTCCTGGGCTGCTTACTAGAGATAATGTGTTGATTTCCTGAGCTGGTTGCTGCAGATTGTGGGTCAGAGTTCATATGGGCTTGTAGGACTCATTTTATCTACAGTCTGGCCATTGATTGCATATTCTGTCAGTTCAATTCTCTTCCTTCTAGATCAGGAGGCAGTAAACTTTCTGTAAAGAGCTAGATTAAAAAAAAATATTTTCAGCTTTGCGAGCCTTACAATCTCAGCTGCAATTACTAAACTCTGTCACTTAAGCACAAAAGCAGCAGCAGACAATAGGTAAACAAATGGATTTGGCCATCTTTCAATAAAACTTTATTTTCAAAAATAAGCAGCAGGTTTGATTTGACCCTAGGGCCGCAGTTCACTGACCTCTGTTCTGGACTGAAGAATTTGCACAAAATCAACAAATGTGCAAATAGCAACTCTCTCCTCCTATGTTGTGATTCATTCCCTTTTGGCCTGTCTTAATGCTACTGAAGCTGTGATCATTGTAGTCTAGTTTCAAAGTGGCATCATATTCGAAAAACATAGTTCAACAACCAAAAATTTTTAAAAATATTATTATTTTTCCCCTCCTCTCAAAAGGTATTAGCACTCATTTAATTACTAAAGCAATACTTCTCATCATAGTTTCCTTCTGTCTCATTTCTCTATAGCCCATACTCCCATTTATAGCCCATATTCCCATTTAATATCCTCTTAGTTGCTAAAACCCCCCAAAAAAGCCTCCGCCATGCACAAGGAATCATCTTTCCCTCAACACATCACATGGCAGGCAAGAGTAACATTGTCAAATTGGCAAAGGTGGTCTGTCCTTAGCCTTGAACCCTTGTGTGTGCAATATGGCTGCCATAGTTCCAGGCATCACAAGGAGAAAAAATAGTATCCAGAGAAAGTAGAGGCCATTTCTTGCTTGTATCTCCTTAAGAGTGAAGAGCTCTCTCCCAGAAGCTTCCCAACAGACTCATCCTCATGTCTCATTTAGCCAATTGCATTACCTACTCACACCTATGTCAACACTGCCAAGGGCAATGGAATCACCATGATTGGCTTAGATCAAGCAGAAGTCACCTGCTGTGGCTGGGGATGCATCCTGTCTTCTCTGATGTACATAGTTTTACAGGGGAGGGTAGATGTGAATGAATGAATTTGAGATTCTTTAGGAAGGTTGAGGAAGAGAGGGTTGATATTGAGAAGGCAACCAGTGGTATCTTCAGCAACAGACGAAGGGGTAGGGAGAGAATAGGGAGCAGGAGAAAGCAGAGGATTTATGAAGAATCTGTCTTCAGGTTTTAAAACATTTTTCAAAGTAGAAACAATCAAGGATATCCTTTTTGTGGCAGACGGAAGGCCTGGCTGTGTTGATAAAGAGTTGACTCCCACCTTCCTCTCAACACATTATGTCATGCAAGAGCAGGTAAGAGCAACATCGTCAAATTGGCAAAGATTGTCTTTCTTCTCTCCAGCCCAAATTTGATGTCTACTTTTACTCTTTCCATAAATCTCGCCCTATTGTGCACTGAGTACCTTGCACACCCCACTGTGAATGTTTTGAGTGGAGGGAGCTCTGGATATGGAGATGGAAAGGCCATGGGCATGAATCCTGGCTCTGACACTTACTAGGTTATGACCTTGGACGAGTTACTTGACCACAATGAATATTAGTTACCCTGCATATACAGGGAAAAGATGTCTGCCTTCCTAGCTCATGCAGTTGTTATGAAGATTAATGAATGAAATCATTTTTCTTAAAGTACCTGGCACATATGCACTAAATAATATTTTCATTTTTCCTTTGGGTTAACCAAACCTGTCTACTCATTGTTCCCTGAACTCCCTCATTTTGTGATTTTCTATCTTCACATGTAGCTTATATCATTTTTTTTCTTTCTACTCTACAACTCTCTCCACCTGCAATGTCTTTGCTCCTCTTCTCCATCTTGGATCTGAACCAGTTCAGAACACAACAACACAAAACAGGAGTGATGATAAGGCCTGGTGTACTAATTTATGATTAAAGATTAAGAACCAAGTATGATCTGAAATGTGAACAAAGAACTATAGGCAGACATCTTAGTCATCTATAATGTAACTGTTGGAAGTCTGGCTTGATTCCAGATTATTTATAAACCCTCTTTCCCTGTTTCATACCAGGAGTACCATTCTCTGAAGGAGCTGCAGGACTTGTGGAATGGAGGGCATCATTGGAGAGACCTCATGGTACCATGTAAAGCTCCCAAAAGTCAATATTGTCCAAAAGATACCAGAGTAGTGCAGTCCAGAAGCTGTCAGTCTGAGATCAGGGGCCACATGAGACAATGGAATAGGAGCTCAGGATAACTAAGTGGAAGAGAAAAATTACAGTGGGAGCTTTTGGCTGCAGTATTGATCCCTGCAAGTGTCATTTTTCTTCATGGGTGACTTATGTGTTATTTGAGCATGAATTTTCTCATCTTCAAAAGGTAGTCCATACCTAACTTTTATTTCTTATCTTCCATGATAATGTAAACCCCAGAGAGGTAGAGTCAATATTTATTTTATTTATTAATTTACCAATTACATCTAACTCATAGTATACTACCTGGCATGTAATAAACACAATAAATACTTGTTGAAAAATGAAATAGTGTAAAATAAGAGGACATAGATGCAAATCTTTGTAAACTTAGGGTATGATACAAATTAAATATATTCTCTTCTGCTCACCTCCAAGAGCTTAGCATAAATCTCTATATAGAACAGGTATGCAGCTGATGTTCACTGATAGGTCCTATGTCTTGTAAGGAATGTAGAGCATACTGTAAGGTTGTTTTCATCAAAATCTGAAATCTTTTAGAGCAGGAGAAGGCCTGTCCTGTGTAAGACCATCATCAATATGTGTTGCCTTCAAGTTGTTTACTGGCAAATGGCTTCCTCCAAATGCAGGGCAAACATTATTAATTGATTGTGATACTTTCCTTTACATGGCCTTCACATTATTTTAAAACCATTTTTTATAGGCAGCCAATACCAGTTGTTCAAAATTGGCACTTACATTGAAGATTATTTGCCATCCATAGTCTTAATTCAACAGTACTCTTTTTTATTTTGCATGTGTGTTTATTTTCCTGAGGATCTCCATTAATAGAAACTCCACAGTCTCATTTGCTGATTATTTCTTTGTTCCCAGTTTTTTTGGCCATCAGAAAGTTTTAGTATCCAAGTATGAGCTCTCTTGCTGTAAAAATGGGGCCGTCCTTGTCCTTCAACTCAAACAAGTATTGCAGAGAAATATGATTTGCTTTGCTTCTAAGAAATAAGGGAGATATCAATGGGGAAATGAATCAATCCACCTCAGTGAGATTACGGAGAAATTTCTGAGAAAGAAGCCCCCATGCATACAAGGGCCACACCTAGAACACCAGATTCACTTTTAAGTGCACTTTTCTGTTTCCATAACCTGCTACTCTTATCCACACTTTTCATCTTGTAAAACACTTTATAAACATTTACTAATTGATTTATTATTCTGGAACCAATTCAGAACGCAACACACCAGAATGATGAAAAGGCCTGACATACTAATTTATGATGAAAGATTAAGAACTGAATATGGTCTGAAATTTGAACAAAGAACTACAGGCAGACATCTTAGCCATCTATAATGACTTAGGAGTCTGTGAACTCCAAAGCAAGAGATAGATTATTTCACTTGGCCATCAGAGGTTTCAAAAGGGAAAGTTTATTTATTTCTTAAATGAAGAAAAATTTAGTCAGGCAGATTGATTCATTAGGGTTATGAGGTGTCCCAGGAAGCTGCAGATTCAAGGTTGCTGCAGAACCAAGGTTGAGAGCAGAGAATGAAGCTCATTTACATTCAGAAATAAAACCAAAGCCTCTTTCTACTCTGCTCTTCCCATTCTCGCTACACTGACCCATCTGTTGTTAATATATAATTTTGAGAAACTTTACCATCCTTATGTTTCTGGAAATAAACTGAGAATATGCAACACTAAACCTAAGAAAGACTACAATTTAATACACTGTTAAGAATACTCCCTGTTGGGGAACATCACACACCGGGGCCTGTCTGGCGGGGTTGGGGGCTAGAGGAGGGATAGCATTAGGAGAAATACCTAATATAGATGACAGGTTGATGGGTGCAGCAAACCACCATGGCACGTGTATACCTATGTAACAAACCTGCACGTTCTGCACATGTATCCCAGAACTTAAAGTATAATTAGAAAGAAAAAAAAAAAGAAAAAAAAGGAATACTCCCTGTCAAAATGATTGTGTCTGTTGATTATAGGCTTTAAAATGGGCATTTATATGACTAGTTCTTCCAGGGTTTTGTTAGCAACTCTGATCTCAGGCCTACAGAAAATGTGTAATAATAGTATCAACAAAACTAGCTCATAGATTCTTTTTTAAATTTTTGTTTTAACTTATTATGTTATTTTCAATTGGCAAATCATAAATGTATACATTTCTGGGGCACAACGTGAAGTTTTGATATATGTATACAATGTGGAATGATTACATCAAGCTAGTTAAGATATGTATTACCTCCCTGTCTTTTTTATGGTGAGACATTTAAAATTTACTCTTAGTTAGTCTGAAATATACAATACATTATTATTATTGATCTATTACCCTACTGTGTAATAGGTCTCAAAACATATTCCTTCTGTTTACTTTAAACTTTGTGTTTATTGATCAACAGCTCCTCATTCCCTCCCTCTCTTGTCCTCTAACCCCTGGTAACTCTCATTCTACTCTCTACTTCTATGAGTTGAACTTTATTACATTTCACGTATAAGTGAGATCATGTGATATTTTTCTTTCTCTGCTTGACTTATTTCACTTAGCATACTGTCCTCCACATTCATCCATGATGTTAGAAATGGCAGGATTTCCCCCATCCCCATTTAATGCTAAATAGAATTCCATTCTGTAGATATACTGCATTTTAAAAAGTCTGTTCAATTGTTGGACACTTAGGTTTATGCCATATATTGGCTATTGCGAATATTGCTCCAATGAACATGGGAGTGCAGATAATGCCTTGAACATATTGATTTCATTTTTTTGGCTATATGCCTAGAAGTAGGATTACTAGACCATAATTTAGTTCTATTTTTAGTTTTTTGAAGAACTTCCATATTGTTTTTCATGATGGCTATACCAATTTACATTTGCACCAACAATGTATAATAGCACCTTTTCTTTGCATCTTCTCAAACACGTATCTTTTATCTTTTTGTAAAAGCCATTCTAACAGGTGTAAAGTGACATCTTACTGTGGTTTTAGTTTGCATTTCCCTAATTATTAGTGATGCTGAGCATTTTTTCAGGTACTTATTGGCCACTTGTATGTCTTCTTTTGAGAAATGTCTATTCAAGTCCTTTGCCCATTTTTCAATCAGGTTTTTTTGTTCTTACTATTGAGTTATTTGAATTATGTTACCGTTTGGCTGTGTCCCCACCCAAATCTGATCTTGAATTGTAGCTCCCATAATTCCCACATGTTGTGGGAGGGACCTGACAAAAGATAATTGAATCATAGGGGCTGTTCCCCTATATTCTTCTAATGGTAGAAACTCTCATGAGATCTAATGGTTTTATAAGGGGTTTCTGCTTTCACTTGGCTCTCATTCTCTCTTTTGCCTGCTGCCATGTAAGACGTGCCTTTTGCCTTCTGCCATGACTGTGAGGCCTCCCCAGCCATGTGGAACTGTGAGTCTACTAAACCTCTTTTTCTTTATTAATTATCCAGTCTTGGGTATGTCTTTATCAGCAGCATGAAAATGAACTAATACAAGTTCCTTACATATTTTAAATATTAACCCCTTATCTGATGTATAGTTGTGAATATTTTCCATGATTCTTTGGGTTGTCTTCACTTTGTTAATTGTTTTCTTTGCTTTCTAGAAGCTTTTTAGTTTGATGCCATACCATTTGTCTATTTTTGCTTTTGCTGCTTGCACTTTTGGGGTGATACCAAAAAAAAGCATTTCCCAGAGCAATGCCATGGAGCTTTATTCCTATATTTTCTTCTAGCAGTTTGAGTTTCAGAATTTATATTTAAGTGTTTAATACATTTTGAATTGATTTTTGTATATGGTGTAAAGGTCAAAAATTGTTTCCCCATTGTGTGTTCAAAGGTTGAAAAGAGTGTGCATGGCCTTTATAAATTTGGAAAATCAATGTTTTTCCATCAATTCCAAGGTTATATATAATTGTAAACTCTTTTTTTCCTAATTGGTCTAGCAAAGGATTTGTTATTTTTGTTTATGTCTTCAAAAAACCAATCTTTAGTTCTGTTGACTTTTCTATTTTTTTCTAGTTTCTTTATTTCTGCTCTGATCTTTGTTACTTCCTTTCTTCTGTTAACTTTGGGCTTAGTTTATTCTTCCTCTTTCAGTTCCTTAAGTGTAATATTATCTGTAATCTTCTTGTTTGATATAGGCATTTATTACTGCAAATTTCCCTCTTGGGAATGCTTTTGTGGCATGTCACAAGTTTTGGTATGTTGTGTTTCAATTTTTGTTTAAGTTTCTTTCTTTCTTTTTTTTTTTTTTTTTTTTGAGGTGGAGTTTCGCTCTTGTTGCCCAGGCTGGAGTACAATGGTGCGATCTCGGCTCACTGCAACTTCTGCCTCCTAGGTTCAAGCAATTATCTTGCCTCAGCCTCCAGAGTAGCTGGGATTACAGGCATGCACCACCATGCCTGGCTAATTTTGTATATTTTAAATAGAGACAGGATTTCTCCATGTTGGTCAGGCTGGTCTTGAACTCCCAACCTCAGGTGATCTGCCTGCTTCAGCCTCCCAAAGTGCTGGGATTACAGGCTAAGTTTTTTTTTTTTTTTTTTTTTTTTAATTTTCTTTTTGCTTTCTTCTGTTGCCTGTTGGTTGTTTAGGATCATGTTTAAGTTTTACATATTTGTGTATTTTCCAAGATTCCTTCTGTTACTGATTTCTACTTTCATGCCACTGTGATCCAAAAATATACTTGATATGATTTCAATCCTCTTAAATTTGTTAAGATTTGTTTTGGGGACTAAGAGAAGATCTATTCTAAAAAATGTTCCATTTACACTTGAGAAGCATGTGTGTTCTGCTACTACTGGATGGAATGTCCTATATATGTCTGTTAGGTCTATTTGGTCTAATTCAAGTCCAATGTTTCTGTATTGATTTTGTGTCTTATGATATATCCATTGCTGAAAGTGGGGTATTGAAGGTGTCTACT
Organism: Pongo abelii; assembly: GCF_028885655.2. Lineage (NCBI taxonomy): Eukaryota > Metazoa > Chordata > Mammalia > Primates > Hominidae > Pongo > Pongo abelii. The sequence continues at coordinate 12,670,254 of NC_071988.2, forward strand.
ATTATAATAATGCAGTCTATCTCTCCCTTTAAATTATTTAATAATTTGAATTATTTAATAATGACTTTAGGTGCTCTGGTGTTGAGTGCATATGTATTTACAATTGTTATATCTTCTTAGTTAATTAACCCCTTTATTATTACATAATGACATTATTTGTCTCTCATTATAGTTTTTGACTTAAGGTGTATTTTTATATGATGTAAGTATAGCTACCTCTGCTCTCTTGTGGTTTCCATTTGCATGGAATGCCTTGTTTCATCCCTTTACATTCAGTCTGTGTGTGTCCATACAAGTAAAGGGAGTGTCTTGTGGGCAGCATACATTGAATTTTGTTTGTTTGTTTGTTTCATTTATTCACCGTATATACTTTTGTTAGATAATTAAATCCATTTACATTCAAGGTAAATATTAATAGCTAAGGTTGTGCTACTGCTACTTTGTAATTTGTTTTCTGATTGTTTTGTAGGTACCTTGCTTCTTTCTTCCTCTCTTGCTGACTTCCTCTGTAGTTTCATGATTTTTTATGATGATATGCTTTTAATCCTTTCTTTTTATATTATGCAACTACTATAATTTTTTGCTTTGTGGTTACCCTGAGGCTTACATGAAATACCTTATCTTTATAACAGGCTACTTTAAGCTGATAACAACTTGCCTTTAATCACATACAAAACTGATATCTTCCCTCCCTTCCTCTCCACCATTTATGATTTTGATGTCAAATTTACATTTGTTTTTATAATTTATATCCTTTAACAATTTATGTAGCAATAGTTGTTTTAAATATTTTAATCTTTTAACTCTACTACTAGGGATAAAATTGCTTTCCACACCACATTTATAGTATTAGAGAATTCTGAGTATGACTATGTACTACTTATACCATTAAGTATTTTTACCTTCATTTTCTTTGTTATTAATTGGCAGCCTTTTTTTTTCAGCCTAAAGAACTCCCTTTAGCAATTCCTGTGAAGCAGGCTTAGTAGTAATAAACTCCCTTAAGTTTTGTTTTTCTAAGAAAATTTTTATTTTTCTCTTATTTCTCAAGGACAGATCTGCCCAATAAAATATTCTTGGTTGGCAGTATTTTTTCCTTTAGCACTTTGAATTTATTATTCCACTCTCTCTTCTCCTAAAGAATTTTGACTGAGAAATCCACTAAAAGATGGATTGAGAGTCCCCTAAATATAATGTTTCTTATCTCTTGCTGCTTTTAGTATTTTTTTTTTTTTGGTCTTTGATTTTTGCTAATTTGACTATGATGTATCTTGGTAAACTCTTTGAATTGAATTTGATTGGCAACATCTGAGCTTCCTGTACCTGGATATTGCCATGTTTCCTGAAATTTGGAAAACTTATTATTATTATTTACTTAAATGTGCTTTCTAGGCTTTTTTCTTTCTTTTTTTTACTTCAGAAACTTGTATTGTTAATATTTGTTCACCTGATATTCTATAATTCCCACAGACTTTTTTCATTCTTTTTTTTTTTGCTCTTCAGATTGAATAATTTCAAATAGCTTATTTTCAGGCTCACTGATTCTTTCTTCTGCTTGATCAATTCTACTATGGAAGCTTCCAATGAATTTTTAAATCCAGTTATTGTATTCTTTATTTGTAGGATTTCTATTTGTTTTATTGTTATATCTACTTCCTTGTCAAGCTTCTCATGAATAATTTTCCAAATTTTATTTAATTTTCTATCCATATTTTCTTGACATTTTCTGAACTTCCTTGAAATAATTATTCTGAATTCTTTGTTAATCATTTCATAGATCTCCATATTCTCTGCAGATTTATGTTTCTTCTGGTGGCATTGTAGTTCTCTGATTTTTTCATAATCTTTATGTCCATTCATTGATGTCTGGTCATTTAAAGAGGTGACCACCACTTTTGGCCTTTGCAGGTATTATTTGGTGGTGATAGACCTTTACTGTTTAGCCTAGCCTGAAATTTTGGATAGGCCTCTAGTAGCAATCTAAGGAAAGCAGACCTTGGTGTCAAGCTCTCTAGCTGGGCTTGGTTGCTTTCTGTGTTCTAAAGTTGATTGGTACTGTTTATTGTGCTCCATGGTCTGGTGAGAACACTGGCTGGACTCTGTGGTGAGGTGGAACTATTGCCTGGACTTTTTGCTAATCTCGGCTGGGACAGGGTTGCATATTGGGCAGCTTGTCTTCCTGGCTGGGAAGTGCTGTTATTTGGAATCTGTAGTTGGACAGGGCTATGTGCTTGGCTGTAAGGCTGGGTGAGGCCTCTGGGATTGATGCTCAACCACATAGAGTGAGCAGGACCAAAGGCTATGCTCCACAGTTTATATGTAGACTTGGGCTTGCCTCCCAGCCTAGGGTAGGCATAAGCAGAGCACCATGGATTGGTGGTCATTACTTAGCAACTTGGGTTGGGTGAGACCATATGTTCCCTCTGTGGGTAATCACTAACCTGTTGTTGCCTCCTAATCTGGGGAAGACTTTGTTTATTAGTTGATACATAATATGGGTACATTTTTATGTGGACATATGTGATATTTTGATACATGCATACAATGTGTAATTATCAAAGTATGGTATTTAGTTTACCTACCCACCATATCAAACATTTATTCTTTTTTTGTGTTGAGAACATTTCTTCTCTACTAGCTATTTTGAAATACACAATCTATTATTGTTAATGATAATCACCCTATTGTGTTTTGAACACTAGAACTTATTCTTTCTACCTAACTATGTGCTTGTACTCATTATTGACCTCTTTTTGTCACCACCCCACATCATTCCTAGCCTCTGGTACCTCTCAGTCTACTCTCTACCTCCATGAGATCAATATTTTTAGCTCCTGCCTATGAGTGAAAACTTGGTATTTGTCTTTCGGTGCCTGGATTATTTGACATAATACAATGACCCCCAATTCTAACCATGTTGCTGCAAATGATAGAATTTCATTCTCTTTTATAGCTTAACAGTACTCCATTGTGTATATATACACCACACTTTCTTTATCCATACACTCATTGATAGATACTTAAGTTGATTCTGTATTTCGACTATTGTGAATAGTGCTGCAGTAAACATAGGGGTGCAGGTATCCCTTTGATATACTTATTTCCTTTCTTTTCGATAAATACCCAGTAGTGGCATTGTTGGATCAGGTAGTAGCTCTATTTTTAGTTATTTGAGGAGCCTCCATATTATTTTATTTAATGGCTATACTAATTTACATTCCCACCAACAGTGTAGAAGAGTTTCCATTTCTCTGCATTATTACCAGGATTTGTTACTTTTTGTCTTTTTAATAATAGCAATTATTTATTGTAACATTTATTTTAAGTTCAGGTACATGTGCAGTTTTGTTACAAAGGTAAACTCATGTTATGGGGGTTTGTTTTATAGATTATTACTTAACACTTAGGTATTAAGCCAGTACTCATTAGTTATTTTTCCTGATTCTCTCCCTCTTCCTACCCTCCACCCTCTAATAGGCCCTAGTGTGTGTTGATCCCCTCTATGTGTCCATATGTTCTCATCATTAAGCTCCCGCTTGTAAGTGAGAGCATGTAGTATTTGCCTTTTTGTTCCTGTGTTAGTTTGCTAAGGATAATGGCCTCCAGCTCCATCCAAGTCCCTGCAAAGAACATGACCTCATTCTTTTTTATGGCTGCATAGTATTCCATGTTGTGTAAGAATCACATTTTCTTTATCCAGTCTATTATTGATGGGGATTTAGGTTGTTTCCATGCCTTTGCTATTGCAAATAGTGCTGCAGTGAACTTACACGTTTCTGTATCTTTATAATAGAACACTTTATATTCCTTTGGTTATATACTGAGTAATTGGATTGCTGAGCCAAATGGTATTTGTGTCTTTAGATCCTTACATAATCAGCTCACTGTCTTCCACAATGGCAGAACTAACTTAAACTCCAACCAACAGTGTATAAGCATTCCTTTTTCTTTATAACCTCGCCAGCATCTGTTATTTTCTGACTTTTTATTAATTGACAGATAATAGCCATTCTAACTGGGGATATCGCATCATGGTTTTGATTTGCATTTCCCTTATGATTAGTGATGTTAAGCATTTTAAAATGTGAGTTGCCCATTTGTATGTCTTCTTTTGAGAAATGTCTATTCAGACCCTTTGCTCACATTTTAATGAGATTATTATTATTTTTTCTTGTTGAGTTGTTTGAGTTTCTTTCATATTCCAGAAAGTAGTCCCTTGTCAGATACATAGTTTGGAAATATTTTCTCCAATTCAAAAGATTATCCCTTTATTCTGTTGATTGTTTCCTTTGCTGTGCAGAAGTTAGTTTAATATAGCCCCATTTGTCTATTTTTGTTTTTTATTTCTTGCACTTTTGAGGTCTTAGCCATAAAATTTTTGCCCTGATCAATGTCTCAACCTTTTTGGCACCAGGGACCAGTTTCATGGAAGGCAATTTTTCCATGGACCTATGGTGGCAGGGGGTGGGAGGGTGCATTAGATTATCATAAGGACAGGAGGAGGAGCCAAGATGGCCGAATAGGAACAGCTCCGGTCTACAGCTCCCAGAGTGAGCGACGCACAAGACGGGTGATTTCTGCATTTCCATCTGAGGTACCAGATTCATCTCACTAGGGAGTGCCAGACAGTGGGTGCAGGACAGTGGGTGCAGCGCACCATGCACCAGCCGAAGCAGGGCGAGGCATTGCCTCACTCGGGAAGTGCAAGGGATCAGGGAGTTCCCTTTCCTGGTCAAGGAAAGGAGTGACAGACGGCACCTGGAAAATGGGGCCACTCCCACCCGAATACTGCGCTTTTCCGATGGGCTTAGGTAACGGCGCACCAGGAGATTATATCCCGCACCTGGCTCAGAGGGTCCTATGCCCACGGAGTCTCGCTGATTGCTAGCACAGCAGACTGAGTTCAAACTGCAAGGTGGCAGCGAGGCTGGGGGAGGGGCGCCCGCCATTGCCCAGGCTCGCATAGGTAAACAAAGCAGCCAGGAAGCTCGAACTGGGTGGAGCCCACCACAGCGCAAGGAGGCCTGCCTGCCTCTGTAGGCTCCACCTCTGGGGGCAGGGCACAGACAAACAAAAAGACAGCAGTAACCTCTGCAGACTTAAATGTCCCTATCTGACAGCTTTGAGGAGAGCAGTGGTTCTCCCAGCATGCAGCTGGAAATCTGAGAATGGGCAGACTGCCTCCTCAAGTGGGTCCCTGACCCCTGACCCCCTAGCAGTCTAACTGGGAGGCACCCCCCAGTAGGGGCAGACTGAAACCTCACATGGCTGGGTACTCCTCTGAGACAAAACTTCCAGAGGAACGATCAGACAGCAGCATTTGCAGATCATGAAAATCCGCGGTTCTGCCGACACCGCTGCTGATACCCAGGCAAACAGGGTTTGGAGTGGACCTCTAGCAAACTCCAACAGACCTGCAGCTGAGGGTCCTGTCTGTTAGAAGGAAAACTAACAAACAGAAAGGACATCCACACCAAAAACCCATCTGTACATCACCATCATCAAAGACCAAAAGTAGTTAAAACCACAAAGATTGGGAAAAAACAGCAGAAAAACTGGAAACTCTAAAAAGCAGAGTACCTCTCCTCCTCCAAAGGAATGCAGTTCCTCACCAGCAATGGAACAAAGCTGGATGGAGAATGACTTTGACGAGCTGAGAGAAGAAGGCTTCAGACGATCAAACTACTCCAAGCTACAGGAGGAAATTCAAACCAAAGGCAAAGAAGTTGAAAACTTTGAAAAAACTTTAGACGAATGTATAACTAGAATAACCAATACAGAGAAGTGCTTAAAGGAGCTGATGGAGCTGAAAGCCAAGGCTCGAGAACTACGTGAAGAATGCAGAAGCCTCAGGAGCCGATGCGACCAACTGTAAGAAAGGGTATCCGTGATGGAAGATGAAATGAATGAAATGAAGCAAGAAGCGAAGTTTAGAGAAAAAAGAATAAAAAGAAACGAACAAAGCCTCCAAGAAATATGGGACTATGTGAGAAGACCAAATCTGTGCCTGATTGGTGTACCTGAAAGTGACGGGGAGAATGGAACCAAGTTGGAAAACACTCTGCAGGATATTATCCAGGAGAACTTCCCCAATCTAGCAAGGCAGGCCAACATGCAGTTTCAGGAAATACGAGAACACTACCAAGATACTCCTCGAGAAGAGCAACTCCAAGACACATAATTGTCAGATTCACCAAAGTTGAAATGAAGGAAAAAATGTTAAGGGCAGCCAGAGAGAAAGGTCGGGTTACCCACAAAGGGAAGCCCATCAGACTAACAGTGGATCTCTTGGCAGAAACTCTACAAGCTAGAAGAGAGTGGGGGCCAATATTCAACATTCTTAAAGAAAAGAATTTTCAACCCAGAATTTCATATCCAGCCAAACTAAGCTTCATAAGTGAAGGAGAAATAAAATACTTTACAGACAAGCAAATGCTGAGAGATTTTGTCACCACCAGGCCTGCCCTAAAAGAGCTCCTGAAGGAAGCACTAAACATGGAAAGGCACAACCGGTACAAGCCGCTGCAAAATCATGCCAAAATGTAAAGACCATCGAGACTAGGAAGAAACTGCATCAACTAACGAGCAAAATAACCAGCTAACATCATAATGACAGGATCAAATTCACAAATAACAATATTAACTTTAAATGTAAATGGACTAAATGCTCCAATTAAAAGACACAGACTGGCAAATTGGATAAAGAGTCAAGACCCATCAGTGTGCTGTATTCAGGAAACCCATCTCACGTGCAGAGACACACATAGGCTCAAAATAAAAGGATGGAGGAAGATCTACCAAGCAAATGGAAAACAAAAGGCAGGGGTTGCAATCCTAGTCTCTGATAAAACAGACTTTAAACCAACAAAGATCAAAAGAGACAAAGAAGGCCATTACATAATGGTAAAGGGATCCATTCAACAAGAAGAGCTAACTATCCTAAATATATATGCACCCAATACAGGAGCACCCAGATTCATAAAGCAAGTCCTGAGTGACCCACAAACAGACTTAGACTCCCACACAATAATAATGGGAGACTTTAATACCCCACTGTCAACATTAGACAGATCAACGAGACAGAAAGTTAACAAGGATACCCAGGAATTGAACTCAGCTCTGCACCAAGCGGACCTAATAGACATCTACAGAACTCTCCACCCCAAATCAACAGAATATACATTTTTTTCAGCATCATACCACACCTATTCCAAAATTGACCACATAGTTGGAAGTAAAGCTCTCCTCAGCAAATGTAAATGAATAGAAATTATAAAAAACTGTCTCTCAGACCACAGTGCAAACAAACTAGAGCTCAGGATTAAGAAACTCACTCAAAACTGCTCAACTACATGGAAACTGAACAACCTGCTCCTGAATGACTACTGGGTACATAACAAAATGAAGGCAGAAATAAAGATGTTCTTTGAAACCAACGAGAACAAAGACACAACATACCAGAATCTCTGGGACACATTCAAAGCAGTGTGTGGAGGGAAATTTATAGCACTAAATGCCCACAAGAGAAATCAGGAAAGATCCAAAATTGACACCCTAACATCCCAATTAAAAGAACTAGAAAAGCAAGAGCAAACACATTCAAAAGCTAGCAGAAGGCAAGAAATAACTAAAATCAGAGCAGAACTGAAGGAAATAGAGACACAAAAAACCCTTCAAAAAATTAATGAATCCAGGTGCTGGTTTTTTGAAAGGATCAACAAAATTGATAGACCGCTAGCAAGACTAATAAAGAAAAAGAGAAGAATCAAATAGATGCAATAAAAAATGATAAAGGGGATATCACCACCAATCCCACAGAAATACAAACTACCATCAGAGAATACTACAAACACCTCTACGCAAATAAACTAGAAAATCTAGAAGAAATGGATAAATTCCTCGACACATATACTCTCCCAAGACTAAACCAGGAAGAAGTTGAATCTCTGAATAGATCAGTAACAGGCTCTGAAATTGTGGCAATAATCAATAGCTTACCAACCAAAAAGAGTCCAGGACCAGATGGATTCACAGCCGAATTCTACCAGAGGTACAAGGAGGAGCTGGTACCATTCCTTCTGAAACTATTCCGATCAATAGAAAAGGAGGGAATCCTCCCTAACTCATTTTATGAGGCCAGCATCATCCTGATACCAAAGCCAGGCAGAGACACAACCAAAAAAGAGAATTTTAGACCAATATCCTTGATGAACATTGATGCAAAAATCCTCCATAAAATACTGGCAAACAGAATCCAGCAGCACATCAAAAAGCTTATCCACCATGATCAAGTGGGCCTCATCCCTGGGATGCAAGGCTGGTTCAATATACACAAATCAATAAATGTAATCCAGCATATAAACAGAACCAAAGACAAAAACCACATGATTATCTCAATAGATGCAGAAAAGGCCTTTGACAAAATTCAACAACCTTCATGCTAAAAACTCTCAATAAATTAGGTATTGATGGGACATATCTCAAAATAATAAGAGCTATCTATGACAAACCCACAGCCAATATCATACTGAATGGGCAAAAACTGGAAGCATTCCCTTTGAAAACTGGCACAAGACAGGGATGCCCTCTCTCACCACTCCTATTCAACATAGTGTTGGAAGTTCTGGCCAGGACAATTAGGCAGGAGAAGGAAATAAAGGGTATTCAACTAGGAAAAGAGGAAATCAATTGTCCCTGTTTGCAGATGACATGATTGTATATCTAGAAAACCCCATTGTCTCAGCCCAAAATCTCCTTAAGCTGATAAGCAACTTCAGCAAAGTCTCAGGATACAAAATCAATGTACAAAAATCACAAGCGTTCTTATACACCAACAACAGACAAACAGAGAGCCAAATCATGAGTGAACTCCCATTCACAATGGCCTCAAAGAGAATAAAATACTTAGGAATCCAACTTACAAGGGATGTGAAGGACTTCTTCAAGGAGAACTACAAACCACTGCTCAATGAAATAAAAGAGGATACAAACAAATGGAAGAACATTCCATGCTCATGGGTAGGAAGAATCAATATCATGAAAATGGCCATAGTGCCCAAGGTAATTTATAGACTTAATGCCATCCCCATTAAGCTACCAATGACTTTCTTCACAGAATTGGAAAAAACTACTTTAAAGTTCATATGGAACCAAAAAAGAGCCCGCATCACCAAGTCAATCCTAAGCCAAAAGAACAAAGCTGGAGGCATGACGCTGCCTGACTTCAAACTATACTACAAGGCTACAGTAACCAAAACAGCATGGTACTGGTACCAAAACAGAGATATAGATCAATGGAACAGAACAGAGCCCTCAGAAATAACGCCACATATCTACAACTATCTGATCTTTGACAAACCTGAGAAAAACAAGCAATGGGGAAAGGATTCCCTATTTAATAAATGGTGCTGGGAAAACTGGCTAGCCATATGTAGAAAGCTGAAACTGGATCCCTTCCTTACACCTTTTACAAAAATTAATTCAAGATGGATTAAAGACTTAAACGTTAGACCTAAAACCATAAAAACCCTAGAAGAAAACCTAGGCATTACCATTCAGGACATAGGCATGGGCAAGGACTTCATGTCTAAAACACCAAAAGCAATGGCAACAAAAGCCAAAATGGACAAATGGGATCTAATTAAACTCAAGAGCTTCTGCACAGCAAAAGAAACTACCATCAGAGTGAACAGGCAACCTACAAAATGGGAGAAAATTATCGCAACCTACTCATCTGACAAAGGGCTAACATCCAGAATCTACAATGAACTCCAACAAATTTACAAGAAAAAAACAAACAACCCCATCAAAAAGTGGGTGAAGGAGATGAACAGACACTTCTTAAAAGAAGACATTTATGCAGCCAAAAGACACATGAAAAAATGCTCAGCATCACTGGCCATCAGAGAAATGCAAATCAAAACCACAATGAGATACCATCTCACACCAGTTAGAATGGCAATCATTAAAAAGTCAGGAAACAACAGGTGCTGGAGAGGATGTGGAGAAATAGGAACACTTTGACACTGTTGGTGGGACTGTAAACTAGTTCAACCATTGTGGAAGTCAGTGTGGCAATTCCTCAGGGATCTAGAACTAGAAATTCCATTTGACCCAGCCATCCCATTACTGGGTATATACCCAAAGGACTATAAATCATGCTGCTATAAAGACACATGCACATGTATGTTTATTGCGGCACTGTTCACAATAGCAAAGACTTGGAACCAACCCAAATGTCCAACAATGATAGACTGGATTAAGAAAATGTGGCACATATACACCATGGAATACTATGCAGCCATAAAAAATGATGAGTTCATGTCCTTTGTAGGGACATGGATGAAATTGGAAATCATCATTCTCAGTAAACTATAGCAAGGACAAAGAAACCAAACACTGCATGTTCTCACTCATAGATGGGAATTGAACAATGAGAACACATGGACACAGGAAGGGGAACATCACACCCTGGGGACTGTTGTGGGGTGGGGGGAGGGGGGAGGGATAGCATTAGGAGATATACCTAATGCTAAATTATGAGTTAATGGGTGCAGCACACCAGCGTGGCACATGTATACATATGTAACTAACCTGCACATTGTGCACATGTACCCTAAAACTTAAAGTATAATAATAATAAAAAAAAAGAAAAAAAAAGATTATCATAAGTAGTGCGCAATCTAGATCCCTCACATGCACAGTTCACAATAGGGTTCATGGTCTTATGGGAACCTAACGCTGCAGCTGATCTGATGGGAAGTGGAGCTCCGGCAGTAATGCTCACTTGCCTGCTGCCCACCTCGTTTGTGACAAGCGAAGGACTGGTATTGATTCATGGCCTAAGTGTTGGGAACTCCTGTCCTAGAGCATTTTTGCTATGCTTTCTTTTAGTAATTTTATAGTTTTGGGCTTTATGCTTAAGCCATTAATCAATTTTGAGTTGTTTTTTTTTTTTTTTTTTGAGATGGAGTTTTGCTCTTGTTGTCCAGGCTGGAGTGCAATGGCAGGATGTCGCCTCACTGCAACCTCTGCCTCCTGGGCTCAAGCGATTCTCCTGCCTCAGCCTCCTGAGTAGCTGGGATTACAGGCGCCTGCCACCACTTAATTTTTTGTATTTTAATTAGTTAATTTTTTGTATTTTTTGTTAATACAGTTAATTTTTTGTATTTTTATTAGAGACGGGATTTCACCATGTTGGCCAGGCTGGTCTTGAACTCGTGACCTTAGGTCAGTTGATTTTTTTGTGTGTGGTGAGAGATAGGCATCTAGCTTCATTCTTTTGCATATGGATATCCATTTTTCTCAGCAGCATTTATTGAAAAGGATGTCATTTTGCCAATTCATGTTCTTGGTGCCTTTGTTGAAAATCAGTTGGCTGTACATCTGTAGATTTATTTCTGGGTTCTCTAATGTGTTCCATTGGTTTTGTGTCTGTTTTTAAGCCAGTGCCATGCTGTTTTTGGTAGTATAGTTTTGTAGTTTATTTCGAAGTCAGGTAGTGCAATGTCTCCAGCTTTGTTATTTTTGCTTAGGATTGCTTTGACTATTTGGGCTCTTTCATGGTTTGATACACACTTTAGAATTATTATTATTTTTAATTTCTGTGAATAATGTCATTGGTATTGTGATAGGGATTGCACTGAATCTGTTGATTGCTTTTGGTAGTTTGCACATTTTAACAATATTAATTCATCTGTTCTGTGAGCATGGGATGTCTTTTCATTTGTTGGGTCTTCAATTTCATTCAACAGTGTTTCATAGCTTTGCTTGTAGAGGTCTTTCACCTCTTTGGTTACCTTTATTCATAGGTATTTGTTGTTGTTGTTGTTGTTACTGTAAATGAATTGCTTTTTAAATTTCTTTTTCAGCTAGTTCATTATGAGTGTATGGAAAGACTACTGATTTTTTATGTTGATTCTGTATCCTGCAACTTTTCTGAATTCTTTTATCAGTTCTAAGAGTTTTTATGTTGGAATTTTTAGGTTTCTGTCTCTATAACATCGTGTCATCCACAAATAGGGACACATTGACTCCCTTTTTTTTTTCCAATTTATATTTCTTTCTCTTGTCTGATTGCTTTGGCTAGGACTTCTAGTGCAACATTAAATAGGAGTGGTGAAAATAAGTATCTTTGTGTTGTTCCAGTTCTTCAAGGAAAGGCTTTCGGCTTTTCCCCATTCAGTATGATGTTACCTGTGAGTTTGTCATACATGGCCTTCATTATATCGAGGTATGTTCCTTTGATACCTCAGTTGTCAATAATTTTGTCATGAAAGGATATTGAATTTATCAAATACTTTTTCTGCATCTATTGATATCATCTTATTGGTTTTCTACTTCATTCTTTTGATATGATGTAGCACATTTGTTAATTTGCATACGTTAAACCATCCTTGCATCTCTGGGATAAATCCCACTTGATCATGGCCTATTATCTTTTTGATGTATGTGGGGTTTGATTTGCTAGTATTTTGCTGAAATTTTAGAACCTATGTTCATCAGAGATATTGGCCTGTAGTTTTCTCTTTTTCTTGTGTCTTTGTCTGATTTTGGTATCAGGGTAATGCTGGTCTCATAGAATGATTTAGAAAGAATTCCCTCCTCTTCAATTTTTTGGAATAATTTGATAATTGGTGTTAATTCTTCTTTGTAAGTTTGGTAGAATTCAGTAGTAAAGCTATCTTGCGCTTTTCTTTTTTGGGTAATATTTTATTCAGTCTTATTACTCATCATTGGTTTGGTCAGATTTTTGACTTTTTCATGGTTAAATCTTGATAGTTTGTATGTGTCCCATTTCTTATAGGTTTCCCAATTTGTTAGTGTTTATAGTCTTTATAATGATCCTTTGTATTTCTGTGGTATCAGTTGCAATGCATCTTTTTTTCCATTTCTGATTTTATTTTTGTCTTCTCTCTTTTCTTGGTTAGTCTAGCTAGCAGTTTATTGATTTTGTTTATCTTTACAAAAAACCAACTTTTATTTTGTTGATCCTTTGTATTTTTTTAGCATCTATTTTGCTTTGTTCTACTGTGACCTTTATTATTGTTTTCTTTTGAATTTTGAGTTTGACTTGTTCTTTCTTTTCTAGTTCATTGAGGTGCACCATTAGGTTATTTGAAATCTTTCTGCTTTTTTGATGTGGGTGTTTATTGCTTTAAACTTCCATCTCAGCATGGCTTTTGCCATTTCCTATAGGTTTTGGTATGTTGTCTTTTAATTTTTTTCAAGAAATTTAAAATTTTCCTTTTTAATTTCTTCATTGACCCAATAGTAATTTAGGAGCAAATTGTTTAATTTCCATGTGTTTATATAATTTCTAGGTTCTTCTTGTTATTGATTTTTAGTTTTATTTCACTGTGGTATGAGAAGATATTTGATATAATTTCAATTTTTTAAATTTGTTGAGACTTATTTTGTGGCCTAACATATGGTCTGTCTTGGAGAATGTTCCATGTGTTGATGAGAAGAATGTGTATTCTGCAGCTGTTTTTTAAAACATTCTGTAAATGTCTGTTGGGTCCATTTGGTCTAAATTGCACTTAAATCTAGTGTTTCTTTGTTGATCTTCTGTCTAAATAATCTGTCTAATGCTGGCAGTGGGGTGTTAAGTTTCCCAAATATTATTGCATTGGAGTGTATCTCTCCCTTTAGATCTAATAATGTTTGCTATATATATCTGGGTGCTCAAGTGTTGGGTGCATATATATTGAGAATTGTTATATTGTATTGCTTAATTGAACCCTTTATCATTATAATATGACCTTCCTTGTCTTTTTTTTTTAACTGCTTTTGACTTAATTCAATTTTACCTGATATAAGTATAGCTACTTCTGCTAGCTTTTGGTTTCTACTTGTGTGATATCTTTTTCCATTCCTTTATTATCAGTCTTTATCTGTCTTTACAGGTGGAGTAAGTTTCTTGTAGTCAGCATATACTTGGATAATTTTTAAAATTCATTTAGTTTACATCTCTTAAATGGGATTGTAATTCATTTATATTCAAGGTTATTATTGGTAGGTGATTTATTTCTGTCATTTTGTGAATTGTTTTCTGGTTGTTTTGATTATCATTTGTTCCTTTCTTTCTCTATTATAATCTACCACCACAGTTTGGTGACTTTCTTGTTGTTTTGGATACCCTTTGTTCCTTTATTTCTCTCTTATTAGGTTTCATTGCAGTTTGGTGGTTTTCTGTAGTACTAACATTTGGCTTCTTTCTCTTTCTAAATTGTGTGTCTGATCTACTGGTGTGTTTTATATTTTCCTTTGTTTTTGTGATGATAGGTTTTATCATTTTTCTTCCAGATGTAGACCTCCCTTAATGAGGAAGACTTAATGCAAACACCAGGACTTAATTGGATCACCTCTCCACTGCTAGGATTGGGAAGGGACAGATGCTCCCTCTGTGGGTAGTTGCTGACCAGCAGTTGCCTCTTGACAGGGGAAAAGTTAAAAAGAGTACCCCAGGCTTTGTGGGGAAGCTGGCTAGAACAAACCTGGAAGACTTGTGGACCATGTTTCTTGCAGCGTGATGCTGTTGGTTAGTTTCTCTGGTATGGTGCCTTTGTTGGCCAGAATGCAAAGCAACTACTAAGGTCTGCATTCTGGTCTTTTGAACCCCACATCTGTTTTTGGTTTCTAACTGACCCCATGTAATCTGGACATGCTGGTCTTGGGCATGGTCTGATGAATGACAAGAGGAAACACCTGGGTATAGAATTAGAAGTGACAAAGAGGTAGGTGCTGCTCCATGGAGAGCCTTTAACAGCATGTTGGAGTGTGGCCATCATTCTGCAGACATGGGGAAGCCATTGCAGAATTACCAAGGAAGTTCTTTGATCAGAGAATAATTTAGAAAGATCACATTGTCAGTGGTATGAAGGATAGAGGTACGGGGAGATCAGTGGCAGGGGAGTAGGTAGAAGTCAATTGAAATAATCCAGGTGAGAAGTAATGAGGGTCCAAACAAAGCCACTGCATTGAGACTGGAGACTGGAGACTGCAGGGACAGGTTTTCATAACTATTTCCTTCACACTCTTGCCTATGTGTGTCTCCTTCTGGATGAGTCAAGTTAGATATCTTTCACATTTATGCTGTCAAGGTCACTGCTGGCTAGCACATAGGAATACCTGGAAATGATTTATTTTTAACTTGCTTTGGCACAGAGATTGACGATACGTAGAACAACAGAACCTGGCACATTCTACATCATCTGGTGAAATGTGGCAAAGAATTATGAACTGCCTCCCACTATTAATAAGTGGGAGGCAGTTCATAATTCTTTGCCACATTAAATTTTTTCATTAATATTTTGCTATATTGTCATAACATATGTATATATTTATGGATACATACATATATATTTAACAGAGTTGAGAATATACTGCAAAAACTAGTTTGCATTCTATTTTTCCCCTTAAACCTTCTATTATATTTTTCATTCCACAAAGAATTTTTAGTAATGTAATTTTTAATGATTTAAGTTTTTTTTTGTATTACTGTATACTGTTTTAACTAATCCCTTATTGCTGAATATTCAAGTCATTTCTGGTTTTTAGCTATTATAAATAATATTATAATGTATATTTTTTACAAAATTGTTATAGCAGCTTTATTAATAATAGCCCAAACTGGAAAACAGCCTAAATATCCTTCCACAAAAGAATAAACACATTGCTGTAGATTCAGCATCACTGAATCCTATTCAGCAATATAAAGGAACAAAATACTGATAAACAAAACAACATAGGTGAATCTCAAAAACATGATGTTCATGGAAAGATGCTAGACAGAAAAAAGGACATACTATATGATTCCATTTACACATAGTTCTAGAATGGGCTAAAAAGCTATGGTAGTAGAGATTAGGACAATGGTTGCTTCTTTAGGGTGCGACTGACTGGAATGGGAGAGGTGGAGTTTTCTGGAATGGTACGATTATCTATGCCCTTATTGGTATGGTGGTGACATAGGTATATACATTTGCCAAAGTTCATTGAACCATACATTTAAAATCCATGTACTTTATTACATGTTAATTTTACCTTAATTTAAAAAATTCATAATAAACACTTCTCCTTTCTCTGGGTTGATGAAGTTGATACAAATTTGGAGTAGTAAAAAACAGTTATGTGGAGTGTATCACACATCTTTTAAGTTGACAAGAATGGATTTTAAGTCATAGACTCTAATAATGTATAATATTATGGAGAAGAAGACACAAGAAAAATATTACAGCAGCCACAAGACTATATCTAACACAATCTCCTGAGTTTACAGCCCTCCCACAAGATACCTAATATACAAGATTTCTGTGCAATGCTATAAAAGGTCTTACACAGTCTATTCTGAAAAACTGGTACTTCAATAAATAAGATAAGTGGAGGAGCCAGGATATAAGAAAACATATAAAAACTTTTAGAAGGTCAACAAAGCCTGGGGAGATAAAACTCAATAGTTCAGGAACAGAAGTGGAATGGAGTTTTCTTTGTTTTAGACAGAAAATTACAAGGTGCTGTTTGAGATTATAGCTGGAGTTGGAGTAGTCCCTTGCAGGAGTGAAATTTAACAAGCATCTAGGAATCTGAACCCATCCACATAAAGGAAATGGAAGGATAACTTTTCGTTGGCTTTTCACTGTGATAAGAAATGTTCCACCAGCAATGGAAATTCTGAGGGGATGAAAAATGTTCTGTCTTGTTTTGGGTGGTAGTTACATGACAGTATACAATTGTCAAAACTCATCCAACTGAACACCTAAGATCAGTGCATATTGTTGATATCAGTACCTCAATAAAAATAATATAAATAGTAAAAAAGCAAAGAAGAAGAGGAAGATTATTCTTCTCTTTGCCACTATTTCAATGACAAATTAACATCCACTAGGTAGTGGAGCAGATCAGATCTGGAGTTGTCAGGACCAGACCTACTGCTTGGAGGAATGGCCAAATTCATTTAGTGCAGTTGGGTGGGGGCTGTCCAGGTCATCTCTGAGTAGCAGATAGACTGGCTAGAGTAGAGATATCATCTATGCCTTTGGCATAAAACCAAGAAAGTCACTGTAAATTTGCAACCCAGTGTGGTGATAACAAATAGGTCTCATCTTTCATTCATGAATCACACAGGAAGCCTTGTGTACATGAGGATAAAGGCCTCAACCCGTGCTCAAATGGAAGAGTCAGCATTGATTAGCAATGTCTGTTAGGGGTGGCAGGTGGATTGGAGACGTATGCCAAGTATTTACTAAGCACTCCTTGCCCAATTTTTTGAAGGAAGGAGGAGGATGGGGGCTGGATGCTCAAGACCGCAAGGAAATTTATTTAGTGACTGTGGTGGTGCTGTTCATGTTTAGATATACTGGATTTGGAGATCATATTCCATTTCTTCCAGAAGCTTCCAGGAGTGAAGCCAGCTTAAAAGAACCAAACAGCTTGACCGAAGCATCAGTCTGAAGGGGCTTGGCAGAGGTGGAAGCCAGGCCTGTGAAAAGATGACTGAAGCCAGAGAAAATCGGGGCAGAGGAAGTGAGTGTTGGCTAGTGTAGGAGGTGGCCCTGGACTCCCTGACTGGATGGGGTTTAGCTCCAGAGGCTTTGTGGGTGGGGTGCTGCTGTCAGGGTGCACAACTGGATTGGACCATGAATCCAAGGCCATGGATTGCTGAATTCCAGATCCTTTAACTAGTCTTCCTTCCTTGAGAACAGGTCTGGTGCCAGATCCTGGAGTCCAGTGGTCAGATGTGAGAGAAAGTCAGAGAAGGTAGAGATGAAAGGATCCACTGAGAGCCTGAGAAAATGCCCCTTCGTGGTGCCCATCTCCTCCACTCTTGGCCCTCTCATTCCTGCAACTGCTCACCCTTTTAAGGCCCAGGTCCTTTCTTGTTTTTAAATCAGTAATATCATACATACTGTAAAGTGAGTAAAGTGCTCTAATCTTTGATGAGTACTTTTATCCATGATGAATTTGACACATGTATACAGCATGCAAACCACCTCCTAAATCAAATTCTACATTTCTAACCATGCCACTCTCCACCAGAAGTTTCCCCTGTGTTCCTTCCCAGTCTCTAACCTCCACTTCTGGGGAAATCACTAGGGGGAACAGTTATCACAGTTTGCCTGAGACACGAGTTGCCTAGGATTAAGGGGTTTCTTGGAATGTGGGAATTTCAGTGCTAAAATTGGGAAAGTTCTGGGCAAAACAGAACAATGGGACATCCTAGTCCTCAAAATTCTGACCTTAATCATCATTGGTTAACCTTGCCTAGTTTTGAACTTCATTTAACGGAGTCAGACTTTATGTACTCTTTTGTATCTGGCTTCTGTTATGTAACACTGTATTTCTGTGTGTTCAACCCTACTGTTACATATAGCAGCAGTATTCTTTTCAATTGCTGAATAATATTCCACTGTATGAATATACTTTAATTTGTCTATTGTCCTGTTGAAAGGCATTTTGGTTCAACTACCTTCTGATATGAATAATAATCACACTGACCAGCCTGCTAAGTATACCTGCCTTTATTGTAAGTCTTCTCAAATTTTTAGGAACTAGGTGGAGGGGTAAATTATAAGCATGTTTTCTTGGCCCATTTAAGCTGCCATAACATAAACTGGGTAGATTATAAACAACGAAAACTTATTACTTACAGTTCTGGAAGCTAAGAAGTCCAAGATCAGGGTGCCAGTATGGTTGGATTCTGGTGAAAACCCTCTTCTGGATTGCAGACTGGCAACTTCTTGCTGTGTACTCACATGGTAAAAGGGATGAATGTTCTTCCTTGGGCTTGTTTTATAAGGGCACTAATCTCATTAATGATGGTTCTGCTTTCATGACCTAATCACCTCCCTAAAGGCCACAGCTTCTAATACTATCAGGTTGGCAGTTAGGATTTCAATACACGAATTTTGAGGGGAGACAAACATTCAGACTATAGCACGTGTCTGTAATCAAATAGGTGTTGGTGATTATTCCATTTCCCTAAAACAATTTCAGGGACTATGCCAGGGACTAGAAAAATAGCTTAATTATATGATTTTCTTCTTTTTAACTTTTATTTTAGGTTCAGGGGTACATGTACAGGTTTGTTAGATAGGTAAACTTATGTTGTAAGGGTTTGTTGTACAGATTATTTCGTCATCCAGATACTAAGCCAATAGTTATTTTTTCTGATCCTCTCCCTCCTCCTACTCTCCACCCTCAAATAGGTCCCAGTGTCAGTTGTTCCCCTCTTTGTTTCCATGAGTACTCATCATTTAGCTCTCACTGATAAGTGAGAACATGCGGTATTTGGTTTTCTGTTTCTGTACTGGTTTGCTAAGGATAACGGCCTCAAGCTCCATTCATGTTCCTGCAAAGGACATGGTATCATTCCTTTTTATGGCTGCATAGTATTCCATAGTGTATATTTACCACATTTTCTTCATCCAATCTGTCTTTGATGGACATTTAGGTTGATTCCATGTCTTTGCTATTATGAATAGTGCTGTAATGAACTTTCACGTGCATGTATCTTCATGGTAGAATGACTTATCTTCCTTTGGGTTATATACTCAGTAATGAGATTGCTGAGTTGAATGGTAGTTCTGTTTTCAGCTCTTTGAAGAATTGCCACACTGCTTTCCACAATGGTTGAATTAATTTACACTCCCATCAACAGTGTATAAGTGTTCCTTTTTTTCTGCAACCTCGCCAGTATGTTATTTTTTGACTTTTGTATAATAGCCATTCTGACTAGTGTGAGATGGTATATCATTGTGGTTTTTATTTGCTTTTCTAATATCAGTGATATTGAGCTTTTCTTCGTATGCTTGCTGGCCATATGTATGTCTTCTTTTGAAAAGTGTCTGTTGATGTTTTTTGTCCACTTTTTAATGGGGTTGTTTTCTGCTTGTAAATTTGCTTAAGTTCTTTATAGATGCTGGATATTAGACCTTTGTCAGATGCCTAGTTTACAAAATTTTTCTCCTGTTCTATAGGTTGTCTATTTACTCTATCGATAGTTTCTTTTACTGCGCAGAAGCTCTCGTTTAATTAAATCCCATTTATCATTTTTTGCTTTTGTCATGATTGCTTTTGGCATATTCGTCATGATACATTTTTCTATTTCTATATCTAGAACGGCATTGCCTAGGTTGTCCTGCAGGGTTTTTTATAGTTTTGGGTTTTACATTTAAATCTTTATTCATCTTGAGTTAATTTTTGCTTATGGTTTAAGAAAAATGTCCAGTTTCAATTTTCTGCATATGGCTAGCCTGTTGTCTCAGCACTGCTTATCGAATAGGGAGTCCTTTCCCCATTGCTTATTTTGTCAGCTTTGTTGAAGATAGATGGCTGTAGGTGTGTGGCCTTATTTCTGGGCTCTCTATTCTGTTCCATTGGTCTATGTGTCTGTTTTTGTACTAGTACCATGCTGTTTTGGTTACCATATCCCTGTACTATAGTTTGAACTTGGCTGACATGATGTCTCCAGCTTTGTTCTTTTCGCTTAAGATTGCCTTGGCTATTTGGCCTCTGCTTTGGTTCCACTTGAATATCAGAATGGTTTTTTTTCTTCTAGTTCTGTGAAGTATGTCATTGGTAGTTTGATAGAAATAGCATTAAATCTGTAAATTGTTTTGGGCAGTATGACCATTTTAAGGATATTGATTTTTCCTATTCATGAGCATGGAATGTTTTTCCATTTATTTGGGTCATCTCTGATTTCTTTGAGCAGTGTTTTATAGTTCTCATTGTAGAGATCTTTCACCTCCCTGGTTAGCTGTATTACTAGGTATTTTATTCTATTTGTGGCAATTGTAAATGGGATTGCATTCCTGATTTGGCTCTCGGCTTGGCTGTTGTTGATGTATAGGAATGCTAGTGACTTTTGTACATTGATTTTGTATCTTGAAACTTTGCTGAAGTTGTTTATTGGCTGAAGGAGCTTTTGGGTCGAGTCTATGGAGCTTTCTAGACATAGAGTCATGTTGTTGGCAAACAGGGATAGTTTGACTTGTCTCCTCCTATTTGGATGCACTTTATTTCTTTCTCTCGCCTGATTGCCTTGCCAGGACTTCCAATACTGTGTTGAATAGGAGTGATAAGAGAGTGCATCCTTGTCATGTGCTGGTTTTCAAGGGGAATGTTTCCAGCTTTTGCCCATTTAGCATGATGTTGGCTGTGGGTTTGTCATAGCTGGTGCTTATTATTTTAAAGTATGTTCCTTCAATACCTAGTTTATTGAGGGTTTTCACTATGAAGAGATGTTAAATTTTATTAAAGGCTTTTCTGCATCCATTGAGATTATCATGTGGTTTTTGTCTTTAGTTCTGTTTATGTGATGAATCACATTTATTGGTTTGCATATGTTGAAGCAACCTTCCATCCCAGGAATGATGCCTACTTGATCATGACGAATTAGCTTTTTGATGTGCTGCTGAATTCAGTTTGCAAGTATTTTGTTGAAGATTCTTTCATCAGTGTTCATCAAGGATATTGGCCTGAAGTTTTATTTTTGTGTTTGTGTCTCTGCCAGGTTTTGTATCAGGATGATGATGGTCTCATATAATGAGTTAGGGAGGAGTCCTTCCTCCTCAATTTTTTGGCATAGTTTCAGCAGGAATGGTACCATCTCTTCTTTGTACATATGGTAGAATTTGGCTAGGATTCTATCTGGCCCTGGGCTTTTTTTTTGGTTGGTAGGTTATTTATTACTGATTCAATTTTGGAGCTCATTATTGGTCTGTTCAGGGAATCATTTTTTTCCTGGTTCAGTCTTGGGAGGGCGTATGTGTCCAGGAATTCATCTATCTCTTCTAGGTTTTCCAATTTGTGTACGTGTTAGTGTACATAATAGTGTCTGATGGTTATTTTTATTTTCGGGGGGTCAGTGGTAACATCGCCTTTGCCATTTCTAATTGTGTTTATTTGGATCTTCTCTCTTTTCTACTTTATTAGTCTCGCTAGTGCCCTATCTATTTTTATTTTATTTTCATGATGACCCTGTGTAGTACCACCATCACCCCCTATTTAACACATGAGAAAATTGAGGCACATAGAAGTTAAATAATTGGTACATGACAGAATCAGAATTTTAACCCAGAGTCATAATTTTAATCTGGCCCCAGAACCTGCTTTCTCAACACTTCACTCAGTGCCTATCACAGAAATAAGCAAAATCTTAGAAGGAGGGGATTCAGCCTTAAACCTCCCTGAATCTCTTATTGAAATTTGCATGGCTCCTGTAAATTTGGAAAATTAATGCAGTACTGCCTACTCCAAAGTTATATATAATTGTAAACTTTAAAGCAGTCTGTACAAATAAGAAATTGAAAATATTTCTTTTTCAGATACTACAATGGTCCAGTCATTTCATGGCTTCTAACTAAAGATCTGCCATACTGTGTTCCTTAATTCTGATGGCCTTCTTATTTTCCATGAGGTTCTCTAGGCTTGAAATATCATAATTATCCTAGAGTTAAGATATTTACTGAATGTATTCTATGTTTCAAACAGTTGAATGCTGTAAGGGACAAAGAGAGACAGAATATGGAGATCTTAATTTTATCAGTAGAGTGAGAATTACGGTTTCCCACATTGTGCCTCTGGGAATATTGAGGCCTTGGTAGTCATCAGTTTAGACAAGAGGAAAGTTTTGTCCACAAGTCACTATGTAGTGCCTAGGGGTGTGGAAAGAAGAGACCTCTGAGTGTTTGGTAAACTAGAGTTAATCAGTACCATCTTTAACTGAATTGTTTTCCACATAAACCAAGGGCTAAAGGTGAATTGGGCAGATAACACAAATAATTGCTTTATTTCAAAGGTAAGTCATTTCTGGCCTGGGGCACTTGATCCAGATTTCAGTTTGATTTCATCACATTCTTACAGTCACTTCTGCTTTAGCCTAGAGATTAATTTCTATCCTGGTGGACTTGTATGAA
This sequence comes from Pongo abelii, assembly GCF_028885655.2. NCBI lineage: Eukaryota > Metazoa > Chordata > Mammalia > Primates > Hominidae > Pongo > Pongo abelii. The sequence continues at coordinate 12,693,176 of NC_071988.2, forward strand.
GAAACTATTCCACAAGATGTCTGAAGGTTTAATAATTAAAGCAGATGAAGATCTGTAACTAATCGAAGGTTCAAAGTACCAGGAGTTTTAAACACAGAGCCCTGATGAATAGCATGCAGTCTCTTACAATCAGCATTCACCTCAAAAACTTCTGAGTTCACACCTCTTTTCTAAGCATTCCCTTTCTTTTCTCTGTTGGAATCCTTCCCATCCCCTCTCCCTTCAATTTTTTTTCCACATTTCTTCCTCTCACTTACATTCTCTAATTGGTCACAGTGAATAATGGAAGCACCAAACCCTAGATATTAAGAGCAAACCCTGGGTTTTGCAGATGAGGAAACCGAGGCACAGGATGGAAAAGGGGTTTGAAGCAGTCAGAGTAGAAACTTGGCTCTTTGGATTCAGCATCCGAATATTTTTATTTAGCATTTACCTAAAGTATTTAAAAATATTTTTTTTGTCATTATAAAATATTTCATGGCCATTGTAAAAGATGTTCAAAAGTACAGAGACTGTAAAGAAAAAATAAAAATCACTTACTATGTCTTCACCCAGAGATAACCACTATTAACAATTTGGGTATATTTCCTTTCAGTCTCTTTTCCATTCAAATGAGCAGACATTACATTTATTTTAAAGAAATAGGATTCTACTGTAAGGGCAAATTTGATCCTGTATTTTATGCTTAATTTTTCTTGTTAGCATTGTCTCATTGATACAGGAGTTAAAAAGAAATCATTGAGCAGATGTGAGGGTATGGAAGTCCTCTGTAAGGCTTTTCTTTTTAATGAAAAGCAGCCCCAAATTATTTTCTAACAAAGAGCAGCCTGTAAAATCGAGCTGCAGACATAAATAAGCAAGCTGGGAGCTTGCACAGGTGAATGCCAGCAGGAACTAGGGACTGGACATGTTTAAGATGGCAGCTCCATCTTTCTTTGTCTGCCAGCCACATGAACAGTAAGGAGCAGACAAGATGGGCCGGCCAAGGATAATTCATTTGCATAATAAGATTAGGATGCGGCCACCAGCCTTCCCCACACACTATGTAAATGTCATACGTGATCGAACCAATCTGTAAGCCCTACGTAAATCAGACACTGCCTCCTCAAACCCGATTACAAAATCCAGCACGTCCGGCCAGTCAGTCTTTTTTTTTTTTTTTTTTTTTTTGAGATGGAGTTCTTTTGAGCCTCCCGAGCAGCTGGGACTGCAGGTGCCTGCCACCACGCCCTGCTAATTTTTTGTATTTTTAGTAGAGACGTGGTTTCACTGTGCTAGCCAGGATGGTCTTGATCTCCTGACCTCATGATCCGCCCACCTCGGCCTCCCAAAGTGCTGGGATTACAGGCATGAGCCACCGCGCCTGGCCCTGGCCAGTCAGTCTTTTCCACTCGGAGACCCCTCTCTCTATAGAGATAGCTGTTTTTTGTTGTTGTTGTTGTTGTTTTGTTTGTTTTGTTTTGTTTTGTTTTTTCTCTTCTCTTGTGCCTATTAAACCTCCATTCCTAAACTGCTCGTGGATGTCCGTGTCCAGAATTTTCTGGCACATGACAATGAACCCCAGGGTATATACCCCAGACAACGTAGCTGCTTCATCATGGCATTAAATATTCTTAAAAATATGACTTTTGATGGAGGCATACTATTTCAATCTATGGCTGCTGCATGATCTGTTTAACTACTTGTGGTACTTATTGAATAATGTTCTCTGTTTTTGATTTAAAAGCAGGTGAGTGAGACATTTCATATGTCCCAAAGGAGGGGAGAGAACTCCAACAATTCTGAATGAGTTGCTTTTCCTTCATAGCTTTCAATTTTTCTTCCCATTGTTTTTCCTTCCCATGGTTTATAGACCCTCACAAGGGAGAAAAAGGATGCTCTTGCACTCTGACTGTGCTGCTTTCATTACCATCGTTGTCTAGTGACTTCCGTTGCTCTTATGTTCCCACATTGATTGGGTACAGAGTCCACTTCATTCTGTGCTTCCTCCCCTTGCAACCAATCTCATTGTAAGAACCAATGGCTGCTCATGCTGCCTGCCTTATGTGGATCACCCACCCCACTGGCTTTGCTCAAAATACTTCTCCTTTTTTGTTGTTAGTTTTGTTAACTCGTTCTTTCCCCCTCCTTTCTCTTTTCCTTACCTCCTTCCCTCCTTCCATTTTTTTCTTCCCTTTCTTCTCTCTCTCTCTTTTCCCAGCTTTCCTGAGATATAATTGACAAATAAAAATTCTATATATTTATGGCATACAATGTGATGTTTTGATGTCTGTGTATATTGTGAAATGTTTATGCAATTAGGTTATGAACACATCCATCACCTAGCATTGTTATTATTATTTTTTTGGTGGTAAGAACATTTATGATCTACTCGCTCAGCAATTTTCAAGTATGTAATAGATTATTATGAACTAGAGTGACCATCCTGTATCAACATCCTCTTGAAGCAGAAAAAGTTCCTGCTGGGCATATGCCAAGCATAGACAGAGAAGGCTAAAGAGAAACGTGTTTATTGTTGGAGCATAGTATTTTACAGTTTATAAGTCCTTACCTGCTCTGGGAAAGGTAGATAGAGATGTCTCTGAGGTGTTGGAATTACAAATTAGACCCAGTGTTTGGAAATCTTTTCCATTTTGAAGATGCCGCAGTATAGGTAGTGCAGTGGATAAGAAGGCAGACTTTGATGGCAAACAGACCTGTGCTTGAATCTCAGTTTTGTCTGAACTTGCTGTGGGACTTTGGTTAGATCATTCATGTAAATCATCCGAGCCTCATTCTTCATCTGTATTTGGGAATAATAAAGGGCCCTAACTCATAGGCCTGGGCAAGGATTGAAAGACATAGTCTACCTGAAGAGTTCAGCATGGTGTCTGGAATGTCAAAGTAGTAAACAAATGGTAGCAAGGAACATCATTTATCCTATTTGTCTTGCCCCGGTGTTCTTACATTCAAGGTCAATGTTTTATCTTTTCAGTGAATAATAGAAAATGAAAATTGAAGTGATAGCCAAAGAATGATCCCTTACATATATACATACACACACACATATGTGTTTCTGTGTATGTTTGTGTAAAATAAACATACTTGGTTTAAATTAAAAATGAGAGTTTTAAATTAAAAAATGAGAGCTTTTGATTTTTAGAACTTGTTGAGAAGTTGGAGATCAACTTTAAGAGCATCTTAATAGACTTATTTAAAGGAAGGTATTTAATTTTTCACTTTCTCAATGCTTATAGCCTTGTGAAATTCTACAGGGACCAACTTTAAGGGTCTGGGTTCCATGCACTGAACTTCCTGGATAATGGTCTGTTTCTGGGAAGCTGCATGATTGAGCTTCCTGGTTCCAGGCAGGCAGACTGGCCGCCCTCTGGCTTTGGAACCGGATTGGAGCTGTCACATCCACTTACTGGGACCCACATGACCTTTGTTCCACACCTGAGGCTGTTCTCTGTGAGCCAAATATGGATGCACCTGGCACAGAATAGATGTTCTTTGCTGTGAGAACAATTTGGAGTAATATTTGCTCATAAATGCAGTCGTTTCCTCAGAAAGTAATGCATTAGCAGCTTGGCTGGCCGATTCCTGCTGTTCTTTCAGGCTGAACAGCAGCAGTGTCTGAATCACCTTCCGGAAGCACCTTGTGTCAATTCGCTAATTATTTTTATGATGCCAGGTCAGCAGTAAAGGTGGCCTTCCTGCTTCGCTCTTTCTCCAGAGCCACATGACAGAAGAGACTATTTTTCAAACCTGAGTTTGAGTGCCCAGCCTGCCAGGGGAGGAAGGCACTGAATATTCAGGCTGAGTTGCCTTGTACCCTTTTCCCTTTGCATGTCCTTGTTCTGGTCCTGGTATTTTTTCCGCAGAAAGTGTATTATTTTCTGAGGGCTGCTGTAACAAAATACCACAAAGGGGGTGGCTTAACACAATAGAAATACCTTCTTTCATAATCTGGAAGCTAGAGGTCTGAAATCATGGTGTTGGCAGGGCTGTGCTCTCTTTGAAGGGTCTAGGGGAGAATCTGTTCCATGCTTTTTTTTTTTTTTTTCTTTTTTAGCTTCTGGTGTTGCCAGCAATTCTCAGCATTCCTTGGCTTGCAGCTGCTTTGCTTCATTCTCTGCCTCTGTCATCACATGGCATTGAGACATGTCATTCTCCTAGGTGTCTGTCTCTGTGTCTCTTCTCCTTATAAAGACATCAGTCATACTGGATTAAGGGCCTGCTCTACCCCTCTTTGACCTAATCTTAACTAATTCCATCTGCAATGAGCCTATTTCCAAATAAGGTCACATTACAAGGTACTGGGGGCTGAGGATTTTTACCTCTTTTAGGGGGACATGATTCAAATGATAACAAAACATATCCAAGAATACCTTATTTATGAAAGCTGGGGCATTGTTCCTAATTATTTTTCAGGTCTGAGACTGGTTGGGAGCTGTTTTGTTTCCTTTGTAGGTAGGAAGAGGGTGGCTGAGCTCTGAACTCAAGGTAGTTGTGTGCACACATGTGTTTTTTGAACATGCCATCTGTGAGCTACAATCGTTTGGGTGAACAAAACTCTTTTCTTATTTTTATGAGATTATAGTGTTCCAACAAATAAAGAAAAAGAAGACTCCTTTCTCCTTGCTGAGTCAAGGCTTGTATTCTAGGACTCCTTCATCCATGACAAAACTCTTGTTTCCAGCCTGGAGGGAAAAAAATTACAGTCGTATTAAAAGTACCACAGGAAAGTGAAAACCCTGGAGTCAGTCATTTCAGAAAAGGCTGAACTCTTTTAACTAAACAGAGCAGCTTTGAAATTTAATAGAAATCTTGTGAGGTGTACTATAATGTGAAACAGTATTTCTTTTAGTTATTTCATGAAAAGATGAGCATTTCTGTGGTGACTTTCATCTGAAGTACCTCAAATGCCACACTAATTTGATAAATTATGCTGTCTGTGGGGGGTTTCTGCATCCTGCCCACTGTTCTTCCCAATTTCCAAATCCTACAGAGGCACAACCACCTCTGGAGTACAGGTTGAGGCTCTGCGTGGTAGCAATTCTACTTAAACAAGGTGTATTGGGATTTTGAGAATTTTCCATTCCTTATTTGTATTTCAGGGAGATACTTGCCATCATAGAAAGAACTGTGGATTTAAAATTAGCTGTGTGAGGCCGGGCACGGTGGCTCACACCTGTAATCCCAGCACTTTGGGAGGCCAAGGTGGGGGGATCACGAGGTCAGGAGATTGAGACCATCCTGGCTAGCACAGTGTCTACTACTACTACTAGCACCATGTCTCTACTAAAAATACAAAAAATTAGCCAGGCATGGTGGCAGGCGCCTGTAGTACCAGCTACTTGGGAGGCTGAGGCAGGAGAATGGTGTGAACCCGGGAGGCAGAGCTTGCAGTGAGCTGAGATTGCGCCACTGCACTCCAGCCTGGGCGACAGAGCGACTCCATCTCAAAAAAAATAAATAAATAACTAAAAAAAACCGAAATCAGCTGTGTGAATCTAGGCCTCAGTTTCCTCAAGTGGAAAATGAAGCATTTGGACTTACGACTTCTGAGGTTCTCTTCCAAGTGTAAATATCTAGGAGTCTATGGTTTGTGAAGACTTTTCTAAATTGCTTCGAGATGTTGACCAGGGAGTTAAGTGTGCTTTTAGGGAACCGTCTGTGACTTGGTATTCTGCTCAGTTCTGCTGACAAAATCTTCTGTTGCATGAAGGATTTCCCTGGTATTTGACCTCCATGTTCTTCAGGCTTGTCAATGTTTATAGCACAGCAGTGACCTTGCAAAGTGAAATAGCCACTTTGTATTTCTTTCTGCCAGTGTACATGCTCTCCAAAGGCTGCCCCAGAGATTATTGATGAGGAGTATGGCCCATTGTGATTCCTAGTATTTCTGTAGCTCTTTATAGTTTTCACAATGAATTCATGAACATTCATTTATTGAATTCCCCCTGATAGTCTAGAGATAAGCTAGACTGGCATTATTATTCTCATTTGAAGGATGAGGAAGCCAAGGAACATTGAGGCTACATCACCTTAACAAGGTCACAGAGTAAATTAGTGGCAGAGGAAGGAATGGATACAAATATTCTGGCTTCTAGTTTAAGTTTTCTTTTACTAGATTACATTTGAATCAAACTGTCCAGATGGAGAAAGAAAATAATGTAACATATATACCTGCTATGTGCTGGATATACTAGTCAGGATTCAAACTACCATGTATTTGATTCTGAGGATGAAATTCTTTACATTGCCCGATATTTCTTCCTTGATGACTGGAAGCAAATGGTGAATACCAAGGGCCATTATATAAAATAGATTAAATTAGTTTGGTTTTATAGGCAACTTGAACACACTCAATTCTATTTTATTATACTTTAAGTTCTAGGGTACGTTTGTACAACGTGCAGGTTTGATACATAGGTATACATGTGCCATGTTGGTTTGCTGCACCCATCAACTCTTCATTTACATTAGGTATTTCTCCTAATGCTATCCCTCCCCCAGCCCCCCACCCCCCGACAGGCCCCGGCCCCGGTGTGTGATGTTCCCCGCTCTGTGTCCAAGTGATCTTTGTTCATTTCCCACCTATGTGTGAGAACATATGGGAACACACTCGATTTTGATGTGTACACATAACAGAACTTCCCTAAGCTATGTGCTTAGGGATGTGAATAGCACTGGGCTGGGATCATTCTCCTAGTGCCTTCCAGGGAGCTTCCATGGGAAGTGAGTGGGGAATGAAGAAAGCTGTGTAGGAAATATATTGTTTCTTTGTAAAAGACACCACTAGAAAATGGGAGGAGCCAGGAATGACATTGCTTTTGTCTTGAATGGATGGTGTGATGTTCAGAGATGCCAAGAATTCCTTGTGGATACTCTTAAGTCTTTTTCCCTGATAGCTGGGACCACAGTGATAGCTCTAGAGACTGACCTGGAGGAAGTATTGTCAAATAGCTATAATAGTGCTGCCTTAAATTCCTCATTTTCTGTTGTGAGGACAAATGAGAAAACTTATGTGACTGTATTGTGGAAATACGGTCAACCGGTCATAGTAAGAAACCAACATTGTGTTTCATGAGAGAATAGACTTGGGGTGCAAAAGCTGTTCTGCTACTTGCTAGTTTTGGGCTCTTGAGCAAGTGCCTCATCCTATTGGGCTTCAGTTTTCCCATCTTGCCTTCTAAGGCTTCAATGAAATGATCTCAGTAAAATCCCAGACCTAATACCTGGGTCTTTTCTAGTCTCAGATGAGAAATTCCTCTTTCTTCTCACCTCTCTTTTGAGTTAGTGGCTTGATTCCTATTAAAATATTCTGGGATAAAACCATTTCTTTTGTTTTGTTTTTTGAGACAGAGTCTCACTCTGTCACCCAGGCTGGAGTGCTCTGGCGTGATCTCAGCTCACTGCAGCCCTGAATTCCTGGGTTCAACTAATTCTCATGCCTCAGCTTCCCAGGTAGCTGGGATTGCAGGGGTGTGCCACCACACCTACCTAATTTTTGTATTTTTAATTTCATCACATTGGCCGGGCTGGTCTTGAGCCCCTGACCTCAAGTGATCCATACACCTTGGCCTCCCAAAGTGCTGGGATTTCAGGCATGAGTCACCACACCTGGTCAAAACCCATTTTTTAAAAAAGTAATGTATGCTCTTATTTAACAGGCCTAAAAAAAAAAAAAAAAGACAGGATTAGCAAACATAATACATTTTTTTAAAACGAGTTTTCCAAGTTATGTCCTCACATCAAGCTCTATCAGTTGTTCCATTTTTTTTTGTATACTCAACACTCCTTCCTTCTGGGAACTCTCTTCCCTCTCCTGTATTTCTGGTGGCTCTGCCTTTCTTGCCAAGTGATTGGCTCAAGGATGGAGATGTGATCCTAGAGGAGCCAATCACAGCCTTTGAGTTTGCTTTGGTCACTGGTGGATAAAGAGCAACACTATTCTCTGAGATTGCTCCCTGTGGGTAAGGTTGAGCCTGGGCTGCTAGTGGCTGTCTTTGATGCCATGCTGAAAGAGCCTCTTGAGGATGAAACCCCCATGTTGGAAAATGGAAAGAAACATTAGAAAGAGAGATTTTTCTTGACGTATTTGAACCTCTGTATCTATCTGACCATTCTTAAATTCAGCTCTTTTGTCTGACTGATTACTTCCTTAGGATAAGAACTTCTGTTATGGTGCAAGCTAGTTATGGTGCAAGCCTAGTGGGTACTTGGAGTGGGTGGAGGAGTCAGTTGTTCCGGGCTTGTTAGGAAGCATGTAGTGTAAGGGGTCTGTATAGAAAGCCGGTGAGGTGTTAAAGTGGGTCCCTGATGACCAGCTCTGCCAAATCTCCATGGTAAGGATCAGGCTTGCTTTTCAAAACAGACTTGCAAGAGAGAATTCAGGGCATAGAGATTGATTCTTGATGCTCATCCAACACAGCTGGACTGTTGACTTTTTGAGGAGACTGGTTCCAGGCCAAAATCTTATGTGTGATCTTTCAGGCCCAACTCGAGGCCGTTACAAGGCTTTGTCCGGCAGGCCTCATGGCGGGAAAGCTACCTTCTCCACACCAGACTTGGTGAACAGCCAGAGCATTGCAGTTCTCTGGAGGGAGATGCAGTCAAGAACTCAGGCTGGGCGCGTTGGCTCTCACCTGTAATCCCATCATTTTGGGAGGCCGAGGCGGGCAGATCACGAGGTCAGAAGATCGAGACCATCCTGGCTAACATGGTGAAACACCATCTCTAGTGAAAATACAAAATATTAGCTAGGTGTAGTGGCACACGCTTGTAGTCCCAGCTACTCGGGAGGCTGAGGCAGGAGAATCATCTGCACCCGGGAGGCGGAGGTTGCAGTAAGCCGAGATCACGCCACTGCACTCCAGCCCAGGTGAAAGAGTGAAACTCAGTCTCAAAATAAACAAATAAATAAAATAATAATAAAGAACTTAGCCCCCCTTGGGCCAGCCACACTCACCTGAATATCTGCATTTCTAGACAGGTACATCCATTCAGAAGCCTCCTTGCTGAAAGCCTTGACTGAGGCATTTTCTCTACTTTGATTCAGTATTTTTCTACTCCTAGCCCTTCTTCTCCTAGCTGACACGTTCATAAGAGGAAGGAGGCTTTTGTTTAGCGCTCCTCAGTTGTGAGACAACCTCCCCCATCTGTGCTGCATCCACTCGACTGTTGCCCAGTGCCATTCTATAGGGAAAAACGGACCACAGGGGAGCCAGCACCTCTTTTTGCATCTTGCTTGCATTGTCGTAGTAAGTGAATAAATGCTTGGTTGTTACTTTCAGTTTGGCTCATTGTCCTAATTGACCACCTGGACACCTGGCAACTAGACAATTTTAAATTCATTCCTCTGGATTCTTCTAAACATTATCATGCATAATTATCCAGACTGGCAAGGAGCGGTAGAAGCATGGCTGAGAGTGGAACTCAAATGTCAATGTAGGATTTTCAATCCCAGCTGTCTGTTTAAAAGAAACTGATGCTCATGTCTCATCCCAGACTATTTATATGAAAATTTTTGTGGACGGAGCTCAGGCATGAGTTCCAGGTGACCTAAGATGAGCCAAAATTGTGAACATTGCATTAATAGGCATCAGAATCCTAATCCTGGAAATTAGTAGCATAGATTTCTAAGCTCTCTTTGACCTGTTGGATGAGAATAATCTAGGAGTAGGGCCTGGGAAACCGGGGAGTTTAGGTGATTTTGACACAGGTGGTGATTAATTTGAGGAAGATTGAAAAATATTGGTCCAGTGTATGAGAGTGTGTGTGTGTGTGTGTGTACTCTTTCTATGGAGAGAAAGAATCATGGAGAAAGGGAATAAAAAACCTCAGAATCCAAGGAATAACCTAAAAAAGAACTTTATATTCATCCACTTATCCATCTATCCAGGTTGGTGGCAATGTGGCACAGCCACAGCCATTAAAAGCATAGAATGGTTCTGTCATGTTGGGCAAATTATCTAATCTCTTTCAACCTCAGTTTCATCATCTGAAAAGTAGGAACACATATAATGTCCCCTTGCAGGTTATTATGATGTTTAAATAAATTATGCTTGTAAAGTATTTAACATAGCATCTAGAACTGCACTGTCTAATACAGTAGTCACTAGTTGTGTGTGGCTGCTGAGCACTTAAAATGTGGCTAGTTTGAACTGGGATGTGCTATAAATATAAAATCCACACTGAATTTTTAAATCTTAGGATAAAAATGCAAAATGTCTTATTAATAATTTTAAAATATTAAAATTATAATTTGACTATACTGTATTGAAATAATATTTTAGGAATATTAGGTTAAATAAAATATATTGTTAACATTAGCTTTATTGGTTTCTTTTTACTGTTTTACAAATGAGGCTACCAAAATATTTGAAAATAACATATGTGGCTCACATTTTATTTCTACCGGACAATGTTGATCTAGAACATAGCAAACTCTCAGTGACTATTAGCATGTTGCTATTGGCGTTGTTTAATTCAAATGCACTTAGTGAACACTTGCTATGAAGGATATAAACATCAGTCATTGATTAGCTAGTGTATCTTTCATTGAGGTAGTTAAAGTCTTGTTAAGGCAAACGGAGTAACCAAGAATATTTGGGATTTGATTCATCTTAGAACTGTGGGGTGTGCCTGGCATAGTCCACATTTCCACAACAAATGCAAGATGAAATGCTACCAGAATTATTAATGAGACATTACAAATTGGGGTGATTGACTCAGGTACCTTAAAGCATATGCCGTGTCTGCTGACAAGAAGGTGTCTCAGAGAGGACGCTGGAGCTGAAGAACTTCATCAGACCTATAAAACAGTATTTGACAAATTAGATTCTAATACACATCATGTAGCCCATCATCTCTCCCTTTCCTGCCATTATAAAGAGGGGAATCAACACTTCTGGGAATATTGGGTCAAATAGTGTCCCCCTAAAATTCATGTCTACCTGGAACCTCAAAAATGACCTTACTTGGAAATAAGGTCCTTGGAGATGTAATAATTTAATAGAAAGTCATATTTGATTAGGATGGGTTCTAATCCTATGTTGGTGTCCTTTTAAGAAGAGAAAACAGAGACAGACATACAAGAGAACATATGTGAAAATGCAGGCAGAGATTGGAGTCATGCAGCTATAAGCAGATTATTGGCAACCACCAGAAGCTGGAAGAGGCAAGGAAGGATTCTTCTCTAGAGCTTTTGGAGGGAGCTTGGACCTGCTGACATCTTGAATTTGGACTTCTTGCCTCCAGAACTGTGAGAGAATAAATCTGTATTATTTCAAGACACTCAGTTTGTGGCAATTTGTTATGACAGCCCAAGGGTATGGACACATTGAATATTTACTTAAGCCAGGTTTTGCCTTCTTAATTCTTTGGGAGACAAATATTAACTTCTTTGGTTTTCTGGGATTCACTTGTGGTTCTAGGGAGAATGTGGATCCAGGGAGACATGAAGGTCTTGGCAAAGGTAGAAACAGAGTCTGAGAGAAACCAAGGCATGTCAAAACAATATAGCCAGATGGAGTCTCCAAAATGAGGATGAAGGGGCAAGCTAAAGGTCAAAGTTAGAAAACAGTGCCCAGAACTGGTTTAAAGTGAAGTCATGAAAGGAAGAGAAATGATGGATTAGAAATGGATTAAATTGTGGATAGACTGGCAAGCAGAGAGTAAGATGGGTCTGGATGAAGAGATTGGGAATAAGGCTGATATCAGTATGGGACAGGCGAAGCCCCATGTCTGTGTTGTGCCAGCTGTGTGGCAGAGTGGCATCTTTACATAAACTTGAAGTCATTGTTCCTTACACTAAGATATGGCTACATCTGGACACATGGTGATGTGACAGGAGTTATATAAACCTATAGCACAAGGGTGGTGCATCTTCTTCTATCATCATAATACAAAAAACCAAACACATGTTTAGAAGTATAATATACAATTTTCCTGAATGTTAATCTAAAACATGAGATTATGAAAGTTTTTCTTTTGCGGCATTCACTTCAGGCTTTTAGCATTTCCCAGCAGTACACAGCCCCTTTCTTGTGCTCTCATGGCCATCTCCACTGCTGGAAAGTTGGAGAATCACTGAAGGAAAAGACTTGTAAAGAACTGGACAATATTCCCATCATTTCTAAGATATGTCCCTTGCCCTAAGCCTGCATATATAGGTAGTCATTACACATTTGGTAGTTCTTTTGTGAGAGTAAAAGTCCAAAAATGTGGTGCATTTTTTTGGGTCTGCGCCTTGGCCCATGTGTTTATAAACAAAGAAAACTTATAAAGGGAGGGTGTTTTCAGGAGTGCTAGGGGGGTGTGCATAGTAAGCGGTGCTTGATGATTCTCAAACTTGCAGACACTTTGGGCGTATCAAAGCAAGAAGAAATTAAACCAAGTGCAAATATGCAAACTTTACCTTTATCTGTACAAGGCTTTCTAACTAAGAAATGCATGGCATTTAAAAAGCCTGAAATTACAGTGGACTTTCTTGTGTAGATTCCTCTGGTTCAAGTTAGGTGTCTATAACTTTTCTGCTACAAACCTATGTTCATATTCATATTACTCTTCTTTTATTTAATTATATGTAGGTGTGTACTATTTTATCTTCTGGATCATCAAGGACAAATGGAACTTTTTTGAGGCTGGTTTCCTGTGCAGATTTAGAGCGATTGCTTGTTCCTGATGTGCTAAGCACTGGGAAGACGAGGAAGTTCATGGACATGCCCAGTTGCAAAAAGTGGAACCTGGGAGTCATCCTAGATTTTTTTCCTCTTCCTTGTGGCATCTCATCCATTACCAAGTCCTAAAGTCTGCATCTGGAGAGCTCTCAAATCTACCCAACTTCTCTTTGTCCTTTTGCCTAGGTAAGAGTAGAGTCTAATCCTACACAGGAATGAACGTAGGGGTAGAAAAGAGTTAAAGATTCTAGAATTGGCTTATAAAGTGAAAATCATTTATAGTTAAAATTACCCTTGGGAGAAAAACATGGGGAAACCATCCCTTAAATTATACTTAGATTACCTGACCTGGGCCCTCTATAAATAAAAGCTGTCACATAAACTGTTATTTCTCTTGCTTTTCCAGCTGAGGCCATCCTTTATCTAATAGGACTAAAGGCTGTTTTGGACAGGGGGATGGCTGATAAGGTAAATGAGGAAATTTTTCTGTTTATTTCATTTTATTTTAGTTAAACAATTATAGATGAAATGATGTTATGGCACTGGGTTGCATTTGGATGGCCAGTCATCAGCTGTTTCAGGCAGACCTTGCTAACCCAGTTAATAAATCCTGTTAACCAAACAGGATTTATACTTGCTACAGCTTCATTTCTGCCACAAAGTGTTGTCTGGGGCAGTAACGTAAAAGAAAGCCAATGTTAGACTCAGCTGGTTAGAAACACAACAAAGCAGAATGTGGGTCTTCTGGGAAAGAAAGTGAATGGGATTATTGAGAAAGGGAGACCTGGTCTTCTCCAGTCCCGGGAGGCTGCCAAATGCTCATTCCCAAGGGCCAACTCTTGGATTTTCTCTCTTTTTTTCTCTTGCAAAGTAACCACCTGTGGGAAATTCTCCTGCTTATCTTATTTTTTCTTACCCAGCATTCTAGACAGGCTTTCCTAACAGAGACCACCAAAGGTGTGCGAGGTCAGTGGCTGGATTGCACGTTGGAGTGGACAAAACTGGGTTCATATCCTGGTCTTGCCGCAGAGCTGGACATCTCTGGGAAAGTTACTGAACAAATCTTTCCCTTGGTTCCTCTCATCTGTTAAATGGAGATGTTCCTGCTAACTTTACAGAGCTGGTGGGAAGATGGAACATGCAGCTCCTGGATGGCCTAATAATGAAGTTCATTCCCTTGCTCTGGGAGAATGTTCTTGCAGGTTTCTAGAAGAGGCAGTAGCTAGGGGGAGCCCATCGTCAATGCACCCTGTGTATTATACTCCTAGAAGGTGCAACAGGGCAAAAAGGACTTTGAAAGTGGCTTTGTTTGAATGCTTTTCAATCCTAAGATTATTTTTCTGTTTGATTCTTGTACACACTTGCTCTCAGATAATCATACAGATGTATGAGCTGTTAGGTCTTGGGTTTAATTCATCATGACGAGGTCACTTTTTGCCACCATACAGTTACATATGAACATCTGCTTGGCCATCCTGCCTGGGATAGAGAAAGAATATTCATTTTTCTAATTCCAGACTAACAGATATTTCTCAATTACTTTCTAATGTGTGGCCACCTATAATAATATCAGGATAAAGAGAAGAGGGAAAATCTACCTTCTTACTCCTCCCAATGTAGCCATCCTTCAACACAACTGCATTCAAGATCTAGCCCTCTTGGGAGGGCAAATAGTTCTTAACTTGGAAGCCAAACTGAACAAGTGGTGGTGGGACCTGTGATGCTTTGTTGAGAAGGTGTCTGAGGTTGCATCTGGAATTCACAGCAAAAAGGCCATGATCAATGTATGATGTCTGCTGTGGGTTTGGATTGAGGCATGGTGCCACTTGGTTCCCATAACAATCTACCATTCATTTTATTGATTCTCCAGCTTTCTATCACAGTGCCTTTTTCTTCATTCCACCTTTTACTTTCTTGTAGGATATTGGTAGACCATTGCCACATTGTAGAAGTCTTGAAGTTAGGTAGGGACTGTCAGTCTTTATTACTGTACTCTCCCTACCTCACACCTCCCACTTTAAAACCTGGTACAATGCTTGACACCTTATAGTCATTCAACTATATTGCCCAGTTTAACTTTCAACCTTACTCCTTTAAGCCACTTTCTACACTGCCAACAGAAATATATTTCTAAAATAAACATATAATCTTGTTCTCTTTTTCTATTTCTATTTAAAACTCTTTCTGACCCCAACTAGCTCAAGGATAAAGTCCAAGTTCTAAATCCTTTATTTTGGCAAAACAACTCTTTGGAGGTTTTGTTTTCACCTAGTTCTCTGACTCACCATCCACTCTTCCCTCCTCCATCTCTTATGCATCATTTTATTTTGTACTTTGGAGTCTTTACATCTGTAGGTTATTAGACAAAGAATGCCCATTCTCCATTGCCCATCTCGTGGGCTATTCTTCATCCTTCAGAATTCCGTATCTTGAAGGGCTGAGATATAATATAGTGGTTAAACATATGGGCTGGACATCAGGATGCTTAAGTTCAAATCTTGATTAGTTGCATAACTTTGTGCAAATGCTTTGACTTTTCCCAATCTGAGAAATGGGAGGTAGTACTGAGTTGTGTGCATAGTGGGAGAAGTCAATGAGCAGTATGTGCAGAACTTAGCGTGATGCCTGGCACAGTGTGAGTATTCAGCTAAATTTATCTATTTTCTTAACTGGGACTCAGAACCAAGCTCACAGTCATTGGGGGAAATGGACAAAATTGCAATATAATGTGAAAAGAATTGTAATCATGGCATGAATAAGAAGCAAAGGGAGCCCAAAGGGCAAGCCCAGGAAAAGAGCACCAAACCCAACTGGAGGAAAGGTATGTTTGAGGAAATACTTCTGGGAAGTGGATGCTTGAACTGAGAACTAAGAAATGGGCTAGAAGGGTGGCACAATGATGAGGATGCATGATGTGTAGGAGTTGGGGCTTCATGGACCATATCTGGCCCCCTGCAACTGTGTCGGGGGAGAGACAATCAGCCACAGGTGAATGACATCTTTTGGTTACTTTTGGATGCAGTGTTCTGGTTAGCCCACTGGCACTTCAGGTGCCTTGTCCCTTTCTCATATACAGGAGAAAACTGGGGAGAAAGAGGATTTAGGCAGCAAAAGCTTTTCTCCTGATGGAAGGGCAGATGAGAGAGAGCTATGTGTCTCTCTTTGTAAGTTACATTGTGTGATTGTTGCTCACATGGAAGCCTCCCCTTAATCTCTCTCCTTGATCTTAATCTCTTACCCTTGATAAATTCAGATGGGGTGTGTGGAGCATCTTTTGTCCCTCCTTTGTGGAGAGAAAGGCGAGGATGGATATGCCAGAGCTGCATGGCCCTCTGTGAGCAAAGAGCAGGCTGTTTCACCCTTGACATCCCAGGGTTAGACCAGTATCCTGGGATGGCTGATGAGAGCTCCAACTCTATAGTTGCCTTTGACACGTTGGAAACAAAACTCTTGATCTCCCCCTGCCCATGAGGATCATTCATGATTGATCAAAATCACTTTCCCAACTCAATGGAAAAAGTAGGGGAGTTATTTTTACTATAGGCAGGGAAGTCCGAAAAAAGGTGTCGTTATGAGGTTTTGCATTCTGGCTGAATTTAACTGGTTAAGAATTTGGCAGGTAGCAGAGTGTAGGTAGGGTCAGGTTGAGGGAGGGCATTGGGAGCAGACAGCGTGGCATGAAGAAAAGTATGGCACCATATTAAGTTAAGAATTAAAAGAGGCAACATGAATTCATTTTTGTTTCAAAACTGAAACTGATTAATATCAATATCTCTTAGTAAAACTCAGGAGAAAAATCAAGTTAGACATGCAAAAACGTGATCTGAATGTGATAGATGTTATTCTGTGAAGCTTAATTTCATCTGAAAGAAATGTAAGAGAAAATAAAAAGCATTGTATTGCTTAGTAATTATCCTGTGGCTGATAGGGATATTTCATTAAAAAGTGGATAGAGTGCTAAATATCCCCTAACACAGCTATATAAGTGAAGTATCAAAGTGTTGAAAGAGCGCTCATTGTTTAGTATTCCTTAGGTAGGCTAAGGTTTTCCTGTTTTAATTGTTGACAATGTGTGTGTGTGTGATCTATCTGGTTCCAAAAGTGGACATGAATATTGGATTCCTTTTCTTTCTAAACAATACTTAAGTTACTTGTGAAATGTTATAGTTCTCTTTTCAGTAAATGAAAAAATCAAGGCCTACTATTTAAGTGACTTAACCAAATGTTATTTAGCACACCTAAGGTTTGAACCTAGCTGTTGTTGGCATTTCTGCTACATTATGCTGATCCTGTTTGGAGAATTAAGCAGTAAACATGGTACAGGTGAATCCTGTTGGTTCTGGGGAATAGTAAACCTCTTCAAATTCCATTTTTATTGCAATCAAGAATGTGAAAGAAAATGGCATTCACCCCTAAGCATTACCCCACTTGAGAATTTTAACAATTGCTAATGTCATCTCTCTTTTTGCAAATAAAGACTATGTTTCCCTATTCTAGATGTCCACATGGAAACTTAAAAACCAGTTAATAGTCCATATTGTCTCGAGATTGAGACAATATATCAGGTGGGTAGAGTAACTAGATCTTTTTACCTGAATGCTTTGGTTTTCATCAGACACTTGAGTGTCATGGGGATATGGCCAAAATGATCTCTTGTTTCATTCTCTTTCCCAGTGATCAGGCTGAGGACCAATGCTCTCTACAGGCAATGTCCATCTGTCAAGGCTAGTGACTACTGCTTAGTTGGTTCCTTGTGATGAGTTTGAATTTCAGGGCCAATTTACTCAGCCATGAGTATTACTTCCCAATGCTAGTCAATATTTTATTTTCTTATTTAAATTAGTTCAGATTTCTTGGCTTTTTTCTTTACAAAACATAATCTTTTCTATTATTTAAAAATAATCAAATAAATGAATAGGGCGAAACATTTAAATAGTCCAAATTTCTTTTTCTTTTCTTCTTTTTGAGACAGAGTCTTGCTCTGTCACCCAGGCTGGAGTGCAGTGGTGCGATCTCGGCTCACTGCAACCTCCACCTCCTGGGCTCAAGTGATCCTTCCACCTCAGCCTTCCAGGTAGCTGAGACTACAGGTTCATGCCACCACGCCTGGCTAATTTTTGTATTTTTAGTAGAGACCGGGTTTCGCCACGTTGCCTAGGCTGGTGTCAACCTCCCTGGTAGCTGGGACTACAGGCATGTGCCACCGTGTCTGGCTAATTTTTGTATTTTTAGTAGAGACTGGGTTTCCCTATGTTGCCCAGGCTGGTCTTGAACTCCTGAGCTCAAGTGAGCCATCCCTCTCAGCCTCTCAGAGTGCTGGGATTACAGGCATGAGCCACTGTGCCCAGCCCCAAATGGTACAAAATTCTGAAAGCTAAAATATGAGTCTTCTTTATATTTGAGAAGTGCATTTTCCCCCTACCCATGGCCCCCAGAGAAGAGCTAAATACTAAAAGTTTATTTTGTATTCTACCAGAAACTTTTTGTGTGTGCATTTATGCAAAAAAACAAAGTTGGTGGTTCCCATGTTTGATAGTTTACTAAAATGGCTCCCAGAACTCAGGAAAGGACTTTACTTGTTCCTCTCAGTTTATTACAAAGGGTACAACTCAGGAATCACCAAATGGAAGAGATGCATAGGGTAAGGCATAGGGGAAGAACTGCAGAGCTTCCATGCCCTCTCTGGGCACACCACCCTTCTAGCACCTCCACGTCTTAACCAATTGGGAAGCTCTCTAAACTTTAATTTTTAGACTTTTAATGGAGGCTCCATTGCTATAAGCATGATTGGTAAAATCACTGGCCATTGGTAATTAACTTAATCTTCATCCCCTCTCTCCTCACTGGAAGTTGGGGAGTGGGACTGAAAGTTCTAACATTTTAATCTCATGGTTGGCTCCTCTGGCAACCAGACCTGATCTTGAAGCTCTCTAGGGGCTCAGCAAGAGTCCCCTCGTTAACACAGACTCAGATATGTTGGAAATGATGCAAGACAGAGGCTTCTGCATCATTTTTAATCAAGGGGAGGAGAACTGGGAATATGGAGGAATAAGACGCTTCTCCAGGCCTGGAGTGGTCAGGAGAATCTGGAAGTTCAAGATTTCTGAGTGTATTGACCTGAGTCTTTTTATCCCACATCTCCTTTCTAATCAGAGCTCTCACCTAAGAGGAGCAGACTTGCTGGGGTTGAGAATTCAATCTTCTCGGGATCTCCGTTACCACTATGCTTAAATGCTGGGTCTGGGCTCTAGTTTTTTTCTGTCCTCTAGCTATAGAAGTAGGAGAGTCTCGTTACATGCTGCCAGGGAGGCCTTTTGTCTTTGGTACTCTGTCTTACATTTGTGATTGATCATCTTAGCCTTTCATTGTATTTCTTTAGTGCATCAATATTCCCCACCCCCAACCTGCAAAATCTACTTACTTTTATAATCCTTGAAATTATTGCATTTTCTGAACATCTGCAACACTTGAGATATTGCCCCTACTTGTTTATTTTCGTCCACCAATATTCCATCTCAGTTTTCCACTAGTGAAAACTGTAACAATTGCAGCTATAGTATACTGAGGGCTATTAGCACTTCATCTATCACTTGTGATGAAGTCCATAGTGTCAACCAGCTGGCAGGTGATATAGCTCCAAAATCCCATTTAAAAATCTGCTCTTTACAATGAGAACACATGGACACAGGGAGGGGAACAGCACACACTGGGGCCTATCTGAGGGGTGGGGTGTGGGGAAGGATAGTATTAGGAAAAAATAGCCAATGCATGCTGGCTAATGCATACCTAATACCTAGGTGATGGGTTGATAGGTGCAGCAAACCACCATGGCACACATTTACCTGTATAACAAACTATACATCCTGTACATGTACTCCAGAACTTAAAACAAAAATTAAAAAAAAAATCTATTCTTTAGACTACTCCTAGCACTAACTATCTCTGGGTTCCTTGGGAAATTCTCTGAGATCAAGATGTATATGTAGGGAGTTTACTGAGGAGTAGTTTTTGCAACAACATTTAATAGGGAATGAGGAAAACATAATTGGTCAGATGGAGAAGTTAGTGCACTTGCAATAGAGGTTTTAGATGATTCCATGGAGTTTGGAGCTGGGATGGCCCTTCAGAATTGTGCCAAATCTAGGTGGGGTTGGTCTTTGTACTTGCCGTGGTTTGAATGCTTCCTCTAAAACTCATGTTGAATTTAACTGCCATTGTAACAGTATTAAGAGGTGGGGCCTCTAAGAAGTGAGGTTATGAGGGCTCTGCTGTCTTGAATGGATTAATGCTGTTATCACTGGTGTGGGTTAGTTACTGTGAGACCTGTTATAAAAGTGAGTTTGGCCCACTTTCCTCTCTCTGTCTTGCCTTCTTGCTTTTGCCTTTTGCCCTTCTACCATGGAAAGACCTTTGCTAGCTACTGGTGCCATACTGTTGGACTTCCCAGCTTCCAGAACTATCAGAAATAAATTAATTTTCTTAATAAATTACCCAGTCTGTGTTATTCTATTATAGCAACAGAAGAACTAAAACAGCACCCTCACATCACCTGATGTCCCTAAGAAAGAATATAACATGGGGTAAGGCCACTCAGCTCTGCCAAGGGGTATGGAGAAGGATTCAGCTATGAGACATCAGCAGCCACTACTCACAGAAGCTGGGCAGGGGATGAAAAATAAGTGCTTCTGTTGATCAGGAGGATCTGAGCAGTGTGCAGATCACACCCATGGCCTCTTTAAAGTCATTGTATTAGTTGATGCTCAAAACTTTCTTATAGGACAAGTAAGGAATTACTAAGGTAGAAGAACATAGAGATAATTTCAAGACACCATCAAAAGACAGTGTGCCAGCTAGAAGTATATAAAAGATAGAGTAGTAGCACAAAGGAGCTAATGATTTACTATGCTTGATGTGTGTAATACATCAGTTACATAAGCTGTGTCTTTAATCACAAGGCGAAGCTTGATGGAAGAATGTGAGTGAAGGTACAATCTGGGCAGAAGAATCAGTAAGTATAAATCCATGACATTCTGGGTGTAGTTAAGTGGTCAAAAGGGTGGTTGTCTCATCCAGATATCTTATTTAGAGAAAATTAAACCAATGCAAAAGAGGTCACAAGAAGTGGTCTATACTATTAGTAGAAACCCAAACTCTGACATCCTCCTGAATATTGTTCTATTTTTTAAGCTTTTTTCCCCACTTCTATTTTTTAAATTAAGCATTTTATTTTGAGATAATTGTAGATTCACATGAAGTTGTAAGAAATTCCTGTGTTCCATTTATTCACCTTCCCCTAGTAATAATATCCTACAAAACAATAGTACAATACCACAACTAAGATTACCATTGACAGAGTCAAGATGCAGAATATTCCATCACCATAAGGATTCCTTGTGTTACCCTTTAGTAGCCACGGCCAGTTTCCCCTACCCTTGTCCCTTCCATAAACCCTGGGAACCACTAGTCTCTTCTCCATTTAGATAAATTTGTCATTCAAGAATGTTATATAAATGGAATAATATAGTATGAAACCTTTTGGGATTGACTTTTCTACTTAGCATAATGCTCTGGAGACTCATCTAGGCTGTTGTGTATAACAATAATTCATTCCCTTTTATTGCTAATTATTAATTCCTTTTAATTGCTTTGTATTCCATGGTATGAATGTACCAGTTTGTTTAACCACTGAAGGACATTTGGGTTGTTTCCAGTTTTTGGTTATTATGAACACAGCTGCTGTAAACATTTGTTTACAGATTTTTGTGTGAACATAAGTCTTTATTTCTCTGGAATAAATGCCCAGGAGTGCTACTTCCATGTCGTATGGTGGCTGCATATTTAGTATTTTAAAAAACAGTCGAACTGTTTTTCAGAGTGACTCTACCATTTCATATCACTATCAGCAATGTATGAAAATCCAGTTCCTCTGCATCCTCGCTAGCAATGGTGGTGTTGCTATTTTTACTTTAGCCATTCTAATATGTGTGTAGTATTATAGCATTGTAGTTTTAATTTTCATTTTCCTAATGGCTAATGATGTTGAACATATTTTCTTGTGCTTATTTCCTAACTCTGTATTCTCTTTGAAGAAATATCTCTTTATGTCTTATATCCATTTTGTACAGTTTCTTACTGTTGAATTTTGAGAGTTTTTTGTTTTTTTACACATTTTAGGTACTAGTTCTTTGTTGGATGTGTGGTTTGCAAATATTTTCCTCCATTCTGTAACTTCTCCTTTCATTTATTTGTTTTTAAAAACATTTTTAATTTTTAATTTTTGTGGGTACATAATAGGTATATATTTTTATGGGGTACATGAGATGTTTTGATACAGGTGTGCAATGTGAAAAAAGCATATCATGAAGAATGAGTTAACCATCCCCTCAAGCATTTATCCTTTGAGTAACAGACAATCCAGTTATACTCTTTAAGTTATTTTAAAATGTATGATTAAGTGACTATAGTCACTCTGTTATGCTTTCAAATTGTAGGTCTTATTCATTCTTTCTAAATATTTTTTTGTACCTAATAACCATCCCCACCACCAACCCCGTACCCTCCCACTACCCTTCCCAGCCTCTGGTAACTTTTACTCTCTGTGTCCACGAGTTCAGTAATTTTGACTTTTAGATCCCAGAAATAAGTGAGAATATGTGATGTTTGTCTTTCTGTGCCTGGCTTATTTCACTTAACATAATGATCTCCAGTTCTGTCCATGCTGTCTACAGCCATACCACCCTGAATGCAACCAATCTCATCTTTTCATTTCTTAACAGTGTATTACAGAGCAATGTTTTTATTTGGATGAAGTTAAATTTATCATTTTTTTTTTCTTGTAAGGGTTGTGCTTTTGGCAAGCCTGAGAACCCTTTGCTTAGGTCTAGATCTAAAGATTTTTTTATTATGTAATTTTTTGTTTACCTAAAATCCATGATCGTTTTTGAGTTAATTTTTGAATAAGGCAAGTAAGGTATGAGATTTGGGTTTAGATTATCTTTTTTTCTTGCCTTTGGATGTTCCATTGGCCCAGGGCCATTTCTTGAGGAGGCTATTTTTTCTCCATTGAATTACTTTTGCAGCTTCGTCAAAAATCAGTTGGCCATATTAGTGTGGATCTATTTCTAGGTTCTGTATTTGGGTCCATTGATTCATGTGTCTATTCTTTTGCCATTCCTACACAATCTTGATAATGTAGCTGTAAAATAAGTCTTGAAACTGGGTAGGCTAATTTTTTCACTTAATTCATTTTCAATATTGTTTAGCCATTATAGTTTCTTTGCCTTTCCACATACACTTTAGAATAATCTTGTCTGTATCTACAAAAACTCTTGCTGAGATATTGATAAGCATTGTGATTAAATCTGCATATTAATTTGGGGAGAACTGACATTTTTACAATGTCGAGCCTTCCAATCCCTGAACACAGTATGTCTCTCCATTCATTTAGACCTTATTTGATTTTTAAACAATCAGCATTGTTAGTTTTTAGCATGCAAATCCTATGCATGGTTGTTAGATCTAGCTCAATTTGACATTAAAAATAATCACTTACTGATACACAAATTTTTACCCTGCAGCGGGATCAGAAAATCTTTTCACTGGGTTATTGTCAGTACCCAATGAGATATTGCATAGGAAACTGTTTAGGAACAGTTTTACTTCACAAAAGCCAATAGTGGCAAGATATAGTAGAACAAAGACTTTGACTATTTGACCTCTTAGCAGCTGTGCTACATTCAATTTATCCCTTATTCTCTATGAGCCTTGGTTTCTCCTTCTGAGAATAAGTATTTTGTTCTTGCAAGGGTTTTCTCAAGGACAACTGAGTCAATGCTTATGAATGTGTTTTTTAAACTGGGCAGACCTATCCAAGGTAAAGAGCTATACTCTTACTTCATCTGAATCTGCTCACTCAGATAGATTTTGTCTTCACTATTCTTTGGTGTACCTGATGTATGACTTAAAACAACGGTGAGTTTAAAAAGGATGCAAATTTTATTTAATTTAAAAGTTTAAATAATTTAATGTCCCTTTTCTCACAGTACAAGTCTGTGTTTGTATAACGCTCTTTTGGAAGCAACATGGAAGAGACCATCCAACAAGATAATAAAAGTTAGCTCTGTCTGGTTAAAAATTCCAGCTCACTGGGCCAGTCACAATTGAATACTGAGTCTTGGCTTCTCCCAATGCA
This sequence comes from Pongo abelii, assembly GCF_028885655.2. Classification (NCBI taxonomy): domain Eukaryota; kingdom Metazoa; phylum Chordata; class Mammalia; order Primates; family Hominidae; genus Pongo; species Pongo abelii. The sequence continues at coordinate 12,717,035 of NC_071988.2, forward strand.
TCCCATGGTCAGTATCTGTCTCTCCAAGTAAAAGTCAGTGACAACTTGCCTGTGAGGGAAAGATCCAATTGCATCTCCAGAATGAAGATCGATACAATAACTGCAAGTAAACCATGTCCGACCTTATCGTTTGTAAGACGGAAAAGAATCAACAGGGCATGAAAAGTGTCAGCATTTTCAGTTTTGGGAGGTGATAAAGGGGAAACAGTTTGTGTTGTGCTCACCCATCATTGGACATCAGTAAGATCATTAAGAGTAAAACTAGAGGTAAAGAAGTAGCAATTTATCCAATTTCACTGCTGGAAATCCTAGCACCAATTCAGTTCAGTACAGTTCAATTCAACAAGCATTTATTAAGTACCAACATTGTGTATGACTGTGCTAGCTTCAAAAAATCCCCAACTTCTGAATGTTCATTCAGTTTATTTCATGCCAGACTCTGCTAAGTGCTGGGAATAAACATGTCTGATATGTGAGGAAGATATGCAGACACAGAAAATCTATTGGAAAATCTTTATCCATAAAGAATATGGATAAAATTATCTGAAATTATTGTGGATGGAAACAAAAACTACATGCTCACAGAAAAAAGGAGGTGATTTTTGAGTTAGGACTTCCTGCAGCATGAGTAGGCATTTACTCACAAGTAGAAAAGGGTTTAGTTTGGTTCAGTTGGACAATTATTTGTTGAGACCTACTATGGGCTGGACCCTGAGATGGGCATTGGTGTTAAGGAGATGAATAAAACATCATTGCTACCCTCAGGAATTGCAAAAGTATCATGCCCAGTGGAAGCAGCAGCTGAAAGGGCTTATAGCCTTATAGAAGAGATGAGCAAGTTTCTAAGAAAAGGTCTCATTTGCAACCCATTCAACACACCTGGTTTCTAAGGTTTCACTCTTTGGGCTGGTCCTAGTTGTTATATTTTGCTCTCATAATGGCAGAAACATTTTCAAAAAAATGCTAGGGAACTGGAGATAAATAAGGACAAGTGCAAAGATATGGTGACAAAGAAGTTTCCAGGGTGTTTTTTTCTGGGTTATGGTGCATATGTGCAATGAGATAAAATACAGCTGTTTCAAATGGCGTGATCAAATAAATATACTATAACATGGAAAATTACTTATGATATATAGTTGAGTTGAAGATGCAGGTAATCGTACAAGTATGTATGGTATGACTCTACTGTGGTAAATTTATATTGCACATTCACAGAAAAGAGTGTAAGAAGATGCCCTAAAATGTTAACAATTTTTTCCTTTGGATGAAGGAATTAGAAAGAGAGATTATGAATGATAATTTATGTCCTGTATTTCTTCCTTTATTCCTCTTTTTTCTATTCTTCTTTTAATTTGTTCATGCGCATTTCCTTTCTTTTTTATGATGAATCTGACTTCACAAACAAGAAAAAAACAAAGTAAAAGTTAATTTAAAAATTCTTTAATCTAAATAAGCACTTTCATATTTGTGACAATTCACCATTTATTCTATTGTTTCTCATAAAAGTCCATGCTATTGGAAGGTCAGATCTTATTACTAGTACTGTTGTTGTTATTATTATATTTCTATGGACTGGTATTATTTTGAGGTTTTAATTCGTGTGCTTTCTTTACTCTCAACTCATAAAAAAAAGACGCAAATCATCTTCTGCAGAACTAGAAACAAAGGCTGCAAACATGAGAACAGAAAGATTCAGACTTCTTTTTTCCAAAACAAATTTTTCTGTTGCCAGAGATCATGAAAAACAAAAACGAGGCCACAGACAGGAGTGAGAACATGCAGACAGGAAAGCATGATAGATAAAAATGGAGAGACTTGACCTGGGAATCCTGGGGCTGTGTGGAAGCTGAGTGGGCACTGTCTTAGTGCTCCTGACACTGAAGAGGAAGGACCACCAAATGATGGTCATCCACCCATCTTCCATTAATCTTCCAGTCTGAAGTGATGCTCATCTCTGCCTTGAGCTTCTGCTCAACTCCCATGCATCTGTGTGTGGACACTGTCTACCTCTTACCCTTGGCAATCCACTGTTGCATTCCCATTTATTGATGAAGGAGTGAAGTTTCGAGAGGGTGAGCAATTTGCCTACAAGTTACCCCCAGGCTTGCAACTAGAACTAGGGACATACGAGTTCCTGCTGAGCACTCTTTCCAGAACCCCATCATATTGCCTAAAACTTGATTTGTGGATCACAGTGTTCGAAGCCGACAGTTTTGTTTCTCATTGCTCTATGGGCAATTACTGCTTCCTGTGACAAGAAATAAACAGGATAGTGACAAGCTCCTGAAGTTGTGCCATTTTCACCCTGGTGCTCTGCTCCTGCAGTGAGAGACAGGGTTATTTCTGGTGAAATCCTTGCTGTAAAATACACTAATCAATTTTCCTTACAAATGATTTCTAATATGTAATTATGTAATCAAGCTCTCCCATAAACAAGCTGAGCCTTGACATAGAATGATGGGGTGCAGTAATATTTTAAATAAAGTATGATCAGGTCGCCATTTATTTTGAAGTCCAATTTTCAGAGTTGGGAACTATACATTAATGGCAGATTAACAGCAAGCTAAATGTGAAACTCTATGAGTCAATGCCTTTGACATAAACAAATGTACAAAAAATAGCATCCCACAACTGTTTGCAAAGTCTGACAGAGCTACAGGGCTTTCTGCAAAGCAGAGGGTGCAAAGAGTACAAGATTCATCAAATTCTGGCAGCAATCTGTTCAAAAATAATGGTTTTGTCTACAAATGGAAACTGCTAACAGCTTTCCCCATCCACTGCAATCGTCTTTCCATCTGCTTGGGTTTTATAATCATGTCGCCTTTGGAAAATTACAACACAGAACATATTCTCCTGGAGGTCTTTTGTCTAGCTGAATATTCTGGACCTGAAATGGTAGCAACAGTGGAAGTTTCCTCGCAGAAGTGTTACAACTATTGCATCCCAACAAGTCACGCTGGTGCTGCAAGGCTCTGGCAGTAGTAGAGCATCGAACTGCATTTGAGCGCAATTTAAAAAACACTCACTTAAGTAGCCACTAACACTCACAGTTCCTTGGTGTAATGGCTGCTTCTTTCTTCCCTCTTTCCTTCATCTTTTCTCTTACTGTTTTATTTTCCCCATTTCCCTACCAAAAATTATTATCTAAGATATTAATTTTGACCCAGCAACCCTATCGCTGGGTGTGTATCCAAAAGAAGATAAATCATTTTTCCAAAAAGATACATGCACTCATATGTTCATCCCAGCAGTATTCATAATAGCAAAGACATGGAATCAACCTTCATGCCCATCAATGGTGGATTAGATAAGGAAAATGTGGTACATATAAACCATGGAATACTATGCAGCCATTGAAAAGAATGAAATTATGTCCTTTTCAGCAACATGAATGCAGCTGGTGGCCATTATCCTAAGTGAATTAATGCAGAAACAGGAAACCAAATACCACATATTCCCACTTATAAGTGGGAGCTAAACATTGAGTGCTTATGCACATAAAGATGGCAACAATAGACACTGGAGACTACTAGAGGTGGAAGGGAGGGAAGGAAGGAGAAAGGTCTGGAGGACTAACTATTGGGTACTATGCTTACCACCTGGGTGACGGGATCAATCATACCCCGAATCTCAGCATCACACGATATACCCATGTAATAAATGTGAACATGTACCCCTGAATCTAAGATAAAATTTGAAATTATAAAACAAGAATTTTCCTGTCCTTCTCTTTTCTTTATTTTTGTTTTAATTTTTTTTTTTTGAGGCAGGGTCTTGCTCTGTCACCCAGGCTGGAGTGCAGTGGTGTGATCATGGTTCACTGCAGTCTCTGCCTCCTGGGCTCAAGTGATCCTCCTTCTGACCTCAGCCTCCTGAGAAGCTGGACCACAGGCATGTGCCACCACACCTGGCTAATTTTTTGGATTTTTTTTTCTTTCTTTTTTTTTTTAGAGACAAGCTTCCACTGTGTTGTCCAGGTCTCGAATTCCTGGGCTCAAGCAATCCCCCAGCCTTGGCCTCTCAAAGTGCTGGGATTACAGGCATGAGCTACTGTACCTGGCCTAAGATATTAGTTTCTAAAACAAGGCCGTGATGAATCTGGGGGTCTCCTCTAGCCTTTGATCTGGTCAAGAAAGGACATTATGCCTTACTTCAAGATCCTTTGCCCAGGGCCCAGCTCATGGTGGGCCGATCAGTACCAAACTGTGGAATAAATGAATGAATGATACTGTCTCTTTCACAGGATGCTTTGTATTTTGTAAAGCCTTATATACTTTATAAGATATTTTCACTGACACCATCTTCTTAACAACATGTGAGGGAAAATATGGTGTTGTTTTCCCAGTGTGTTGGCTCAAGAAGCAGGAGTTAGGATGGTATTAACTATGCAAGGGATTGATTAGAAAAACCACTCTCGAGGGGAAACAGTGAAGGAACATGGAGACTGGGGGAGCCATCAGACCATGATATAGGTCTTATTCATGGGAAGCAGAGAGGCAAGAAGTTTGAGTGGGGAAAGTACTAGATTGCCATGCAGTGTGAAGAAAGTTTTAGCAAAGCTAGTGGAGAGTTGGGTCAGAGTTGCTGATCAGAGGAGTTCTCTGTTTCCTAGAAATGCACCTGCCTCTTTCAGAAGTGTCCCTGCTACACACAGACTTTAGCTGGGAGCTGCTGGTGGTGCCTATGTGGTGACTGATCTCACACAGTAAGGCTGGGACTCTTGGTCAATTCTACTTCATGTAGTGGGAGTTCTCAGAGGTGCATTCTCATGGCCACCACACCCTATTTTGTAGGTAAAGAAACACAGCCAGAGAGGATAAGAGACATTCTCAAGAGACTCCAAGTGAGTGGCAGAGTGGGGATTAATGCCCAGCTCCCGGATCCTAACCCGTGTTCTCTCTTTGAATACACTGCAGCTTCACCTGTGCAGCTAAGTCCCCCTCCCCATCTTATCTGTGGTGTTTGGTGGGTGTGATGGTTAATATTGAGTGTCAACTTGATTGGATTGCAGGATGCAAAGTATTATTCCTGGGTGTGTCTGTGAGGGTGTTGCCAAGGGAGATTAACATTTGAGTCAGTAGACTGGGAGAGGCAGACCCACCCTCAATCTAGGTGGGCCCCATCTAATCAGCTGGCGGTGTGGCTAGGATAAAGCAGGCAGAAGAATGTGGAAGGACTAGACTGCTGAGTCCTCCAGCCTACATCTTTTTCCCTTGCTGGCTACTTCCTGCCCTCAAACATCAGACTCCAAGTTCTTCAGCTTTTGGATTTTTAGACTTACACCAGTGGCTTGCCAGGGACTTTCAGGCCTTTGGTCACAGACTGGAGGTTGCACTGTCAGCTTCCCTACTTTTGAGATTTTGGGACTTAGACTGGCTTCCTTGCTCCTCAGCTTGCAGATGGCCTATTGTGGGACTTCACCTGTGATTGTGTGAGTCAAGTCTTCTAATAAACTCCCCTTCGTATATACATCTATCCTATTAGTTCTGTCCTTTTAGAGAACCCCTACTAATACAGTGGGAAAGCCTAAACACTGGCTGGACAAAACACCCGGCAGAGATAAGAGAAGAGGCAGGGGGTGGGGTTTCTGTCACTCATGGTAGGAAGCAGAGGATGAAGCTGGAAGGCAAAGATTAAACGTCTCATTCCAGGGTGGCAGTGTGTAAGAAACTCACTCTCTTGCAATTAAAATATTCCATAAGTAAGACAAAACCTTTTGAGAATTCAATAGCAGATTTTGCTCCGGAGAATCCCATAAACTCCTTGAAGGTAGAGATATTCTTGGCTGTTCTTCCACAGCTGTATTTACTGCATCTTGACAGTGTTGGGCACAAACACATGGCATATATATATGTGTCTGTCTTTGTTGAGTGAATGAATGTTAATTAACTTTAGCCTGGGAAGAGGCCTCAGAGAACATCCAATGTACTTTAGAATATAAAGAGAATGAGACATGGAATAGTTATTAGTCACACCTCAGAGAGAAAAAGACCCTGTGATCCTTGACTCCTTTCCCCGGGGGTCTGTTTCCCTCCCAACCAGGGTATCCCTGGGTCGGGGGCTCTTCTGTGTCAATGCAGTAGGCACATTGATGCTGAATCTCTAGCATCTTTTACCAAAAGGAAGATGTTCATCTGTCCATTTTTTTTGAATTTAAACCCAAATGTGGTGAGATCAAAATAAAATTCTCAGATAAGGATGAGTGGAGAGAACAATGAATTGTTTCAAGAAAAACAATGCATAACATTTCAATGATGAGACTAATATTTTGAGGCTATTCTGGGAAACCCCAGCTGATTGACAGTAGATACCAGATAATTTATTAACTGTCATTTGTAGTTTTTTGAAAACACCAGCCTTTAGGAGTTGTCTGGCAGGGTTAGGTATGAATTCATCCATCCATCTGGTCAGTATTTTTTGAGCACCAACTCTGTACCAGACACTGTGCTAGGCTCTGAAGATGATCAGCAAATAAGACCATATTCCTTCTCTTATAGAGTAGAAAATCTAGTGGGAGAGACAGGCAGTAAATGCACACACACAATAAATTTACAGAGTTCAAAATGTCTTACAGAAAAATACCCAGGGGGTTGGGAAGTTAGGATAATCACGTGGTGATGGGAGGAATCTGAGACAGTGACATTTGGCTTGAGATCAGAATGACAAGGGGTTACCTCTGTGAGGTAAGTCTGAGGTCAAGGGTTTCAGGGAGAAGAGAAAGCAGGTGCACAAGCCCTGAGGCTCCTCGCAAGACTCTGGGTGTTTGGGGAGCAGAAGAAAAGACCTTAAGGAAGGAGTACAGTGTCAGTGAGATGGTAGGACATAAAGTCAGAGAGGTCGGCAGGGCATGTTCCTAGGGGATCTTGTTTGGATTAGACCTTAATTGTGTCTAGAAGCCATTTTGTTCTTTTTTTTTTGAGATGGAGTCTCGCTCTGTCGCCCAGGCTGGAGTGCAGTGGCGCAATCTTGGCTCACTGCAAGCTCCGCCTCTCGTGTTCAGCCATTCTGCTGCCTCAGCCTCCCGAGTAGCTGGGACTACAGGCGCCCGCCACCATGCCCGGCTATTTTTTTTTGTATTTTTAGTAGAGACAGGGTTTCACTGTGTTAGCCAGGATGGTCTTGCTCTCCTGATCTCCTAATCCGCCTGCCTTGGCCTCCCAAAGTGCTGGGATTACAGGTGTGAGCCACCGCGCCCAGCCCATTTTGTTACTATATGCCATAGAATTTTAAGCAGGAGAGTGTTGTGATCTGAATTATATTAAGCAAATAAAACCAGGAAAGTCAGAAGGCAATCCTGGCAGGAGGAAGAGTCTGTAGACAGAAGCCAGATGAGTGTCATGGGGGTTTGGGCTGAGCTGGATGGACAAGCTGCAAATAGCTAGGTGAACAATACAGACAGAGATTCTTGGGGGCTGAAGAACAGCATGGGCAAGGCAGATGGGCCTGGGGTTGAGGACATGGTCTATCTGGGGGCTCGCACAGTTTGCAATGCCTGGACTATAGGCTGTGCACTGGGGAGCAGTGAGACATGTAAAATAAGGAGGGTGATCACTTCACCAAACTATTGAGGAACAGCTCGAGAGAACAGCCGCTTTTCCTCTCCATGCCTCAGTTTCCTCTTCAGTAAAATAGGGGGTGGTGTTGCAATACCATCACTAAGATCTCTTCCATTCTGCATTTCCCAAAAAATCCAGGTTGTGAGTCCTGATTGAAAAGTATTGTTTCTGTGATGTCTCAATGTTGGGGTTTCTCTATGTGGGTTTTTATGCCTCCAGGTGCTGGGAACACACGTTGAGAAGTCAGAAAAAATAAATGAATCATGGAAATAGGCATTGGTGATATACCAAGTGTTGAAAGCCCTTTTCATCTGAAATACAAAACAGGCTGTAATAGGAGACACCTGGTACAGCCTGTTTACTTCCTGTTTTCCCATCCTTGTCAGAGCTCAATCTCCCATGAACCCATGAGGTCTCTCCTTAGCGTCCTGAACACACAGAAATTCCTTCTGTGGAAAACACCAGAGGCCAAGAAATAATGATTACCAAATTGTTTTTGTTCTTACTATATGCCAGATGCTGGCCTAAGCAGTTTACTTGTAGCATCTCATGTGATCTGCAAAGCTCTGTGATGTTGGTGATATTATCTTCCCCATTTTATAGATAGAAAAGTGAAGACCAAAGAGATTAAGTAATTGCTCCAGGCCACGTGACCTTTCTATAGCTGCTAACAGTTGGGATGGAGCAAAAAGCACATGGAACTTAGCCTTCAGAGACTTGGGCTCTGCCAGTTGGCAGGGTATGACCTTGACCTTCAAGACACTTCATACTCATTGTCCATTGATTTCCTCATCTGTGAAGTGGAAATTGCACCAGTTATGTTGTGAGCATTGAGGTAAAGTATACAATTTATATTATTATAAAGTACCTGATGTAATAAATGTTGGTTCTCTCCACAAATGAAGATACTTTATAAACCTCTATTATACAAAATATTTAATACAACCCCTCTGAATATTTCTAGGCAATTAACTTGGTTTTGTGCAAAATTGCATTTAATATGAAGATATTGGTATTGTAGGAGAATTCTTCGGGCTTTTGATTTCCACATATGTGTGGAGGGAAGCCTGGAGGTAAATATTTCCTCTGGAGATTGGAGTGAGCCAGAACTTTGAATGAGTTGATACTAATTTCAGGCAACATTTTCTTTTACTTTATGAAGTCAACACAGAATAATAAACTAAATATTTATTAAGTACTGGGTTCTGTTCTAGGTGCTTTGGGAAAAGAGATGGTGCCTGGGGATGCACCTGACTGTTCAGTTCCTGGAGGAGCTTCTCATCATCTAGTGCTGTGATTGGAAGGGGTGGGCCTTCCGCTGGAGACACAGGAAGGAGGTTGTCTCAGCAAATCTTCTGTGTGTGTGTGCATGTGAGAGAAAGACACACATACACACACACACACACACACACACACACACACACACACACAGAGAGAGAGAGAGAGAGAGAGAAATTGTTTTTATGTTACTCAAAAAGTCCTGGATTAGCGAATGTTGAGAAACCCTGGCCTGGACAAAGAGATCTATGAGAGAAGAAATGAATCAGTGAGTTTGTGAGAAATTATACGTAGTTTTTATTCAGATTATAAATGGGTAATCAAACATTAGTCAGGGGGCTTCTGGGTCTGGGTGAGCCAGTTTAAGCTGTCTAAAGGCAGTGATTTGCTATCTCATGCCCTCTTTTTCTAACAAATATTACATAACACTTTCTTCACTTTACTGAAAAGGTAATACAACCCACCTATAATATAGTTTCAAAACCAAATCCACACAATTCCCTAACATAACAAAAGGAAAGTAATTTAAGAGAAAGTAATATCTGTAATATTTTAGTATGGAAATGTTCAGATGTGGCTACACTAGACAGACAATGATAATCCAACTCTTGTATCTGAGATGGCTCCTGGACACCTCTGGGCCTTGGTGGCTGCTGGCTGCAGTGCCTCAGTCTTTCTCCAAGTGGCTTTTCTCTGCATGTGATATTGCACTCTTCAATGGCTTAGCCCCAGCTTCTTTCCAGGCCAGCTGTCTTCTCAGAGAGTAAAACAGGTGCTCCAAGGCTTTTAAGTTCTAGGCCTTGAAGTCACAAAGCATCACTTCTGCTGCATTTTATTGATAAAAGCAAGTTGCAGGGCCAGTCCAGAATATTCAAGCGAGGAGGTGGGTGAGAAATAGATTCTGCTTCTTGATAGGGGCAGTGATTGTCAAAGTCATATTGCAAATGGGCATGTGGAATGAGAAATCACTGTTATTTATGTGGAGACAACATATCATAGTGAGAAGAGCCCTGAAAAGTAAAAATAAAAAAAATGATCTATTAAATCCTTCCTACATACCTGGCATGGTATTAGGCTCTTACATGTTACATTAAGTAAACCTTTCAGCAACGTTATGAGGTAGTTATGATTGTTATCCCTACTTTACAGATAAAAGAACTGAAGTTCAAAGAGGTGAAGTAACTAACCATGATCACACAGTCAATAAGGGGCTGAGTTGGGAAGCAAACCCATCTCTGACTACCAAACTTGTGGTCTTATCTATGGTCCATGTGTTTGTAGCAGCTACCTAGAGCAGAGGGAAATATGTTTTCTGAATAGAAGAAAGGGACTGGCTTGAGCATTGGATAGATCCAGGGACTGGACACAGAAGATGTTCAATCCTCTGTTAGTAGAGAGTCATTGTCATCTTCTTGATGCTTTTCAGTTTAGGGGGATAGAGGAATAAGTCCAAGTGTTGGTCTGTGAACTTGCTCCCACCTGGTGGGTCAGTAAAAGAGGCATTGATAATATTTTAAGTCTGTCTATTTTAACACCAGTGAGACATTCAGGTCTTCACCCTTACAGAAAAAGTGTGGATCTGGAGTGCCAGTCCTTTGAAGAATGGTCATATTATGCAGTTCACAAGAATAATTGCCAACTGACCCAGGGAAAGAAGATAGCGTCAGAATGACAGATGAGGCATATGTGTGCTGGCTCAACTGGGAAGGGAGAGACCCTGCTAGGAAAAATTCATGGCCTGGTATGATCTTAAGGAGGGAACAAGCTAAAACATTCCTGATCCTTTTGATCACTGTCCATGATCAGGCAAAGTTAATCTACTTAAATTTTTTTTTGTTTGTTTTTGAGACAGGGCCTCTCTCTCTCACCCAGGCTGGAGTGCAGTGGTGCAAACACTGCTCGCTGCAGTCTTGACCTCCTGAACTCAAGTGATCCTTCTGCCTCAGCCTTCTGTGTAGCTGGGACCACAGGTGCATGCCACCATACTTGGCTAAAGCAAGGTTAATATTTATGGAGGTGTGAGACTCAAGTCATAGTTGATATTTGTTATTTGAATTGCCTTAGAAAATAAAACAGACTAAACTATCTCAGTCCTGAGTGACCCTCAGCTCTGCATTTCTTGAATGTTCTGGTTAAGAGCATGGAGAATCTCCTCAACATCATAGTATGAAAACTGATTCTGATTTTTTATTCACATTTTTATTGTGGCCCTGATGTGTGAAAGGTCTTTCCAGAAAACATTAACAGCCTCATAACCCAAAAGTCCATTCATCCACTCATCATTCATTCATTCACTCAGCTAATATTCTGAATGCCTCTAGAGACATTGTTGTAGGCACTGGCAATGTAGTATTGAACAAAAAGACATGAAGTGCCTAGTCTCATGGAATACATATTCTAGTGGGGCGAACCAGAGATCACACAAGGTGTCAGGATGGATAGACGCTAAGAAGAAAAACAAAGCCAGGGTAGAAGGCAAGAGTGAGAGTGCACAGCTGTTTTACATGGATTACTTAGGGGTTTCCATTCCACTAAGGTAATTTGGGTATAGACCTGTCTGAAATGGAGGAGGAAGCTAAGAGAGGATATCAGGAGGAAGAGGTTTCTAGTCATGAAGAGCACTCAGGACAACATTCTAGAGGCAGATAAGTGATGGATGGAACAGGACAGCGTGGAAGCCACTGTAGCAGGAGCAAAGTGAGAGAGGAGGCACAGGTAGGAGATGGGGTCAGAGATGGAGGGAGCCAGGCTGGGATACCGAAGGACTGGGTAAGGGCTTCTAGTTTTATTCTGAGTGACATGGGAATCTGTGGGAGAGTTTTGACCACAGGAGAGAAATTGTTTGATTTTAAAAGGTCATTCTGGCTGTTTTTTGGGAAACAGACTGTAAAGGGGCAAGAATAGAAATAGGGGGACTAGTTGACTCATTCAAAGATTTATTGCATTAATTATTTAGGAAATGAATGTTGGCAGCTTGGCCTAGGGTAGTTGTGAGAAGTGGTTCACTTCTAGATAGTCTTCAAAATTAAGGACAACAGTTGACAAGTAATGTGTGGGATAGGAGTAAAGAATGACCCTAATGTTTTTAGCTTGAGAAACTGAAAAGATGGAACTGCCATTTGCTAACATAGGAAAGGCGATGGGAAGAGTGAATGGGAAAAAAAATTAAGGAACTGAGTTTTGTAATTGTGGAGTTTGAGATGCCTATGGACCATCTAGGAGATTTTAAATAGGAAGTTGAATTAGGAGTGTGGGGTTCAGAGATGTCTAGGTTAGTGATGAATGTATGGATATCATAAACATATCAATGATATATAAAGCCATAGGATTAGATGAGTTGACCCAGGGAGTAAGTTTAAATAAGATAAAGATAAAATAAATAAGAACTGAGATCCAAGGACTAGGTCCTGAGCACTTCACCATTCAGAAGTCAGGAAAAAGAGGAGATACCAGTGAAGGAACCTGAGAAGGAGAAGCTAGGAGAAGAACCACGTGATGCTTAGAAAGTGAGGGCAAAAGGCACTCAAGGGGGAGGGAGAGGTCAATCCTGTTAATTGAAGCTGTTGGGTTAAGTCCGGTAAGAACTAAGAATTGATTGAGAATGCCAATGTGAAGGCCATAGGTGACCTTGACAGAATCAGTTTTGGTGGAGACATAAGGTTCAAAGCCCTACTGGCCTATGTTTAAGAGAGAATGGAAAGAGAAAAAGTAGAGAAGGAATAAAGACTATTCTTAGAAACAGTTGTTCTTTAAAAGAAATGGGGCTGTATGGGAAGCATAGGTTGCAGTGAGCTGAGATTGTGTCACTGCACTCCTGGGTGACAGAGAGAGAGAGAAAAAAAAAAAAGAAATGGGATCTGTATTAGTCCGTGTTCATGCTGCTGATAAAGACATACCCAAGACTGGGAAGAAAAATAAGTTTAATGGACTTACAATTCCACATGGCTGAGGAGGCCTCACAATCTTGGTAGAAGGCAAGGAGGAGCAAGTCACATCTTACATGGATGGCAGCAGGCAAAGACAGAGAGTTTGTGCAGTGGAACTTTCTTTCTTTCTTTCTTTCTCTCTCTTTCTTTCTTTCTTTCTTTCTTTCTTTCTTTCTTTCTTTCTCTCTCTTTCTTTCTTTCTTGTCTTTCTCTCTTTCTTTCTTTGTCTTTCTTTCTTTCTTTCTTTAACTTTAAGTTCTGAGATACATGTGCTGAATGTGCAGGTTTGTTACATAGGTATGTATACATGTGCCATGGTGGTTTGCTGCACCTATCAACCTGTCATCTAGATTTTAAGCTCCCCATGCATTAGGTATTTGTTCTAATGCTCTCCCTCCCTTTTCCCCACCGACCCCTGACAGGCCCCAGTGTGTGATGTTCCCCTCCCTCTGTCCATGTGTTCTCATTGTTCAACTCTCACTTATGAGTGAGAACATGTGGTGTTTGGTTTTCTGTTCTTATGTTATTTTGCTGAGGATGATGGTTTCCAGCTTCATTCATATCCCTGCAAAGGACATGAACTCATCCTTTCTTATGGCCACATAGTATTCCATGGTGTATACGAGCCACATTTTCTTTATCCAGTCTATCATTTTTTTTTTTTTTTTTGAGATGAAGTCTTGCTGTGTCACCCAGGCTAGAGTGCAGTGGTGCAATCTCGGCTCACTGCAAGCTCCACCTCCCGGGTTCATGCCATTCTCCTGCCTCAGCCTCCCGAGTAGCTGGGACTACAGGCATCCACCACCACGCCTGGCTAATTTTTTGTATCTTTAGTAGAGACAGGGTTTCACCATGTTAGCCAGGATGGTCTTGGTCTCCTGATCTTGTGATCCACGTGCCTTGGCCTCCCAAATTGCTGGGATTACAGGTGTGAGCCACCGTGCCTGGCCTAGCTAGTCTATCATCAATGGGCATTTGGATTGGTTCCAAGTCTTTGTTATTGTAAATAGTGCTGCAATAAAAATACGTGTACATGTGTCTTTATAGTAGAATGATTTATAATCCTTTGAGTATATACCCAGTAATGGGATTGCTGGGTCAAATGGTATTTCTGGTTCTAGATCCTTGAGGAATCGCCATACTGTCTTCCACAATGGTTGAACAAATTTACACTCCCACTAACTGTATAAAAGCGTTCCTATTTCTCCACATCCTTGCCAGCATCTGTTGTTTCCAGACATTTTATCGATCACCATTTTAACTTAGGTGAGATTGTGTCTCATTGTGGTTTTGATTTGCATTTCTCTAAGGACCAGTGATGATACGCTTTGTTTGTTGGCCACATAAATGTCTTCTTTTGAGAAGTGTGTTCATATCCTTCACCCACTTTTTGATGGGATCATTTGATTTTTTCTTGTAAATTTGTTTAAGTTCTTTGTAGATTCTGGATATTAGCCCTTTGTCAGATGGATAGATTGCAAAAATTTTCTCCCATTCTGTAGGTTGCCTGTTCATCCTGATGATAGTTTCTTTTGCTGAGCAGAAGCTCTTTAGTTTAATTAGATTCCATTTGTGAATTTTGGCATTTGTTGCAATTGCTTTTGGTGTCTTAGTCATGAAGTCTTTGCCCATGCCTATTTCCTGAATGGTATTGCCTATGTTTTTTTCCTAGGGTTCTTTTTTTATAGTTTTAGGTCTTACATTTAAGTCTTTAATCCATCTTGAGTTAATTTTTATATAAGGTGTTAAGGAAGGGGTCCAGTTACTGTTTTCTGCATATGGCTAGTCAGTTTTTCCAGCACCATTTATTAAATAGGTAATCCTTTCCCGATTGCTTATTTTTGTCAAGTTTGTCAAAGATCAGATCGTTGTAGATGTGCGGTGTTATTTCTGAGGCCTCTGTTCTGTTCTATTGGTCTATGTATCTGTTTTGATACCAGTACCATGCTGTTTTGGTTACTGTAACTTTGTAGTATAGTTTGAAGTAGCATGATGCCTCCTGCTTTGTTCTTTTCACTTAGGATTTTCTTGGCTATATCGGCTCTTTTTTGGTTCCATGTGAAATTTAAAGTAGTTTTTTTCCAGCTCTGTGAAGAAAGTCAATAGTAGCTTAATGAGAATAGCATTGAGTCTATAAATTACTTTGGGCAGTATGGACATTTTTATGATATTGATTCTTCCTATCCATGAGCTTCAGTTTGTTAGTGTCCTTTCTTATTTCCTTGAGCAGTGGTTTGTAGTTCTCATTGAAGAGGTCCTTCAGGTCTCTTGGAAGTTGTATTCCCAGATATTTTATTTTCTTTGTAGCAATTGCAAATGGGAGTACACTTATGATTTGGCTCTCCACTTGTCTATTATTGGTGTGTAGGAATGCTTGTGATTTTTGCACATTGATTTTGTATCCTGAGACTTTGTTGAAGTTGTTTATCAGCTTAAGGAGATTTTGGGCTGAGACGATGGGGTTTTCTAAATATACAATCATGTCGTCTGCAAACAGAGACAATTTAACTTCCTCTCTTCCTATTTGAATACACTTCATTTCTTTCTCTTGCCTGATTGCTCTGGCTGGAACTTCCAATACTATGTTGAATAGGAGTGGTGAGAGAGGGCATCCCTGTCTTGTGCCGGTTTTCAAAGGGAATGCTTCCAGCATTTGCCCATTCAGTATAATATTGGCTGTGGGTTTGTCATAAATAGCTCTTATTATTTTGAGATATGTTCCATCAATACCTAGTTTATTGAGAGCTTTTAGTATGAAGAGATGTCCAATTTTATCAAAGGCCTTTTCTTCATCTATTGAGATAATCATATGCTTTTTGTCATTGGTTCTGTTTATGTGATGGATAACGTTTATTGATTTGTGTATGTTTAACTAGCCTTGCATCCCAGGGATGAAGCCAACTTGATCGTGGTGGATAAGCTTTTTGATGGGCTGCTGAATTTGGTTTACCAGTATTTTATGGAGGCTTTTCACATCAATGTTCATCAGTGATACTGGCCTGAAATTTTCTTTTTTCATTGTGTCTCTGTTGAATTTTAGAATTAGGATGATGCTGGCCTCATAAAATGAGTTAGGGAGAAGTCTCTCTTTTTCTATTGTTTGGAATAGTTTCAGAAGGAATGGTACAAGCTCCTCTTTGTACCTCTGGTAGAATTCGGCTGTGGTCCCAGGCTTCTTTTGGTTGGTAGGCCATTAATTACTGCCTCAATTTCAGAACTTGTTATTATTCTATTCAGGGATTCGACTTCTTCCTGGTTTAGTCTTGGGAGGGTGTATGTGCCCAGGAATTTACCCATTTCTGCTAGATTTTCTAGTTTATTTGCGTAGAGGTGTTCATAGTATTTTCTGATGGTAGTTTGTGTTTCTGTGGGTTTAGTGGTGACATCCACCTTATCATCTTATATTGTGTCTATTTGATTCTTCTCTCTTTTTTTATTAGTCTGGCTAGCAGTGTATCTATTTTGTTAATCTTTTCAAAAAGCCCGCTCCTGGATTCATTGATTCTTTTGAAGGGTTTTTTTGTGTCTCTATCTCTTTCAATTCTGCTCTGATCTTAGTTATTTCTTGTTTTCTGCTAGCTTTTGAACTTGTTTGATCTTGTTTCTCTAGTTCTTTTAATTGTGATGTTAGGCTGTTAATTTTAGATCTTCTCCACTTTCTGATGTGGGCATTTAGTGCTGTAAATTTCCCTCTAAACACTGCTTTAGCTGTGTCCCAGAGATTCCGGTACATTGTCCCTTTGTTCTCATTGGTTTCAAAGAACTTCATTATTTCTGCCTTAATTTTGTTATTTACCCAGTAGTCATTCAGAAGCAGGTTGTTCAGTTTCCAGGTTGTTCAGTTTCCATGTAGTTGTGTACTTTTGAGTTTTTTAATCCTGAGGTCTAATTTGATTGCACTGTGGTCTGAGAGGCTGTTTCTTATTATTTCCATTTTTTTTTTGCAATTGCTAAGGAGTGTTTTACTTCCAATTATGTGGTCGATTTTAGAATAAGTGCTATGTGGTGCTGAGAAGAATGTATAGTATGTTAATTTGGAATGAAGGAATGAAGAGTTCTGTAGATATCTATTAGGTCAGCTTGGTCCAGAGCTGAGTTCAAGTCCTGAATATCCTTGTTAATTTTCTGTCTTGTTGATCTAATATTGACAGTGGGGTGTTAAAATCTCCCATTATTATTGTGTGGGAGTCTAAGTCTCTTTGTTTTATGAATCTGGGTGCTCCTGTATTGGGTACATATATATTTATGATAGTTAGCTTTTCTTGTTGCATTGATCCCTTAACCATTATGTAACACCCTTCTTTGTCTTTTTTGATCTTTGTTGGTTTAAAGTCTGTTTCATCAGAGACTAGGATTACACCCCCTGCTTTTTTTTTGCTTTCCATTTGCTTGGTAAATATTCCTCCATCCCTTTATTTTGAGCCTATGTGTGTCTTTGCATGTAAGATGGTTCTCCTGAATACAGCACACTGATGGGTCTTGACTCTTTATCCAATTTGCCAGTTTGTGTCTTTTAACTGGGGCATTTAACCCATTTACATTTAAGGTTTATACTTTTATGTGTGAATTTGATCCTGTCATCATGATGCTAGCTGGTTATTTTCCACATTAGTTGATGCAGTTTCTTCATAGTGTCATTGGTCTTCATATTTTGGTGTGTTTTTGCAGTGGCTGGTACTGGTCTTTCCTTTCCATATTTAGTGCTTCCTTCAGGAGCTCTTGTAAGGCAGGACAGGTGGTGACAAAATCCCTCAGCATTTGCTTGTCTGTAAAGGATTTTATTTCTTCTTCATTTACGTAACTTAGTTTGGCTGGATATGAAATTCTGGGTTGAAAATTATTTTAATAATGTTGAATATTGGCCCCCATTCTCTTCTGGCTTATAGGATTTCTGCAGAGAGACCCAATGTTAGTCTGATGGGCTTTCCTTTGTAGGTAACCTGACCTTTCTCTCTGGCTGCCCTTAACATTTTTTCCTTCATTCCAACCTTGGAGAATCTGACCTTTATGTGTCTTGGGGTTTCTCTTCTTGAGGAGTATCTTAGTGGTGTCCTGAATTTGAACATTGGCCTGCCTTGCTAGGTTGGGGAAGTTCTCCGGGGTGATATCCCGAAGTGTGTTTTCCAACTTGGTTCCATTCTCCCTGTCACTTTCAGGGATACCAGTCAATTGTAGATTTAGTCTTTTCACATAGTCCCATATTTCTTGGAGGCTATGTTCGTTTCTTTTCAATCTTTTTTCTCTTATCTTGTCTTCATGCCTCATTTCAGTAAGTTGATCTTCAATCTCTGATATCCTTTCTTCTGCTTGATCAATTTGGCTGTTGATACTTGTGCATGCTTCACGAAGTTCTTGTGCTGTGTTTTTCAGCTCCATCAGTTCATTTATATTCTTCTCTAAACTGGTTATTCTAGTTAGCAGTTACTGTAACCTTTTGTCAATCTTCTTAGCTTCCTTGCATTGGGTTAGAACATGCTCCTTTAGCTCGGAGGAGTTTGTTATTACCCACCTTCTGAAGCCTACTTCTGTCAATTCCTTAAACTCATTCTCTGTCCAGTTTTGTGCCCTTTCTGGAGAGGAGTTGTGATCATTTGCAGGAGAAGAGGCATTCTGGTTTTTGGAATTTTCAGTCTTTTTGTGCTGATATTCCTTATCTTTGTGGATTTATCTACCTTTGATCTTTGAGGTTGATGATCTTTGGATGGGGTTTCTGTGTGGGGGCTCTTTATGTGGATGTTGATGTTAACTGCTTTCTGTTTGTTAGTTTTTCTTCTAACAGTCAGGCCTGTCTTCTGCAGGTCTGCTGCAGTTTGCTAGAAGTCCACTCCAGAACCTATTTACCTGGATATCACTGCAGAGGCTTCAGAACAGCAAGGATTGCTGCCTACTCCTTCCTCTGGAAGCTCCTCCCCAGAGAGGCACTGACCTAATGCCAGCCGGAGCTCTCCTGTATGAGGTGTCTGTCAACCCCTGTTGGGAGGTCTCTCCTAGTCAGGAGGCATGGGGGTCAGGGACCCACTTGAGGAGCCAGTCTGTCCCTTAGCAGAGCTCGAGCACTGTGCTGGTAGAACCCTCCTTGTCAGGATTCACTGCTTTCTTCAGAGTTGGCATGTAGGAATGTTTAAGTCTGCTGAAGCTATACCCACAACTGCCCCTACAACCAGGTGCTCTATCCCAGTGAGATGGGAGATTTATCTATAAGCTCCTGACTGGGGCTGTTGCCTTTCTTTCAGAGATGCCCTGCCCGGTGAAGAGGAATCTAGAGAGGCCGACTGGCCACAGCCTCTTTGCTGCACTGTGTTGGGTTCCACCCAGTCCTTAGCACTGTGAGAGGAAAACCACCTACTCGAGGCTCAGTAATGGTGGATGCCCCTCCCCCCACCAAACTCCATTGCTCCAGGTTGACTTCAGACTGCTGTGCTGGCAGCGAGAATTTCAAGCCAGTGGTTCTTAGCTTGCTGGGCTCTGTGGGAGTGGGGTCCTCTGAGCAAGACCACTTGGCTCCCTGGCTTCAGCCCCTTTCCGGAAGAGTGAATGGTTCTGTCTCATTGGGGTTCTAGGTGCTACTGGAGTACGAAAAAAAAAAAAAAAAGAAACTCCTGCAGCTAGCTTGGTGTCTGCCCAAACAGCTGGCCAGTTTTGTGCTTGAAACCCAGGGCCCTGGTGGTGTAGGTACACAAGGGAATCTCATGGTCTGTGGATTGCAAAAACCATGGGAAAAGCTACTGGGCTGGATAGCACAATCCCTTATGGCTTCCCTTGGCTGGGAAAGGGAGGCTTCCCTGCTCCTTGCACTTCCCAGGTGAGGTGATGCCTCACCCTGCTTCTGCTCACCCTCCGTGGGCTGCACCCACTGCCTAACCGGTCCTAATGAGATGAACAGCGCAACCTCAGTTGGAAATGCAGAAATCACCCACCTTCTGTGTTGCTCTTGCTGGGAGCTGCAGACTGGAGCTCTTCCTATTTGGCCATCTTGCCAGAACCTAAAATATATATTTTTAAAAATCTCGGAACTCCTCTTTTTAAATACATCAGATCTCATGAGACTTATTCACTATCATGAGAACAGCACGGGAAAGACCTGCCCCCATGATTCAATTACCTCCCACTGGGTCCCTCCCACAACACGTAGGAATTCAAGATGAGATTTGGGTGGGGACACAGCCAAACCATATCAGGACCATAACTGGAAGGGATTGATGTGGGTTATTATATCCTATTGGTATGCTGCTGGTGACGATTTGGAAAAGAGGAAACAGTAATGGAGAAGGTAGAAGGAGACTTTGCTGCAGCAAGTTTCTTGAGTTGGTGAAATGGGATTTAGTGAAATAGGATAGGATCTAGCAGACACATGAAGTGGGTGGCTTTAGATAGATCATATCCTGTCACCATTATACAGAAAAGTATGCAGTACATATGGTCCAGATGTAGTTAGTGTGGTAGATGTGGTATGGGAACATGTGAAAATTATCTTCTGATTACTCTGATGTCTCAGTTAAACAAGATGCAAGGCCAGCTAAGAGTCAGAAGATGGGGACAGATGAGAGAACTTTGAGGAGAGACAAGAAGGTGAGAAATAGACAACCAGGAGAGCAGGAGAGACATTTGACTAAGGCACTGTGGTATGTTTCCTGGACAGCAGTGAGGACCTTCTGAAGGTTAGTGCTCATGAAATCAAAGCAGAGCCAATCCATGTGGTTGTGTGTTTTCTTAAACCATGTTTTCAGGCACAGAATGGGTGGCAAATTGGCCTTGAACATGGTTTAGGTCTCCCTCCCTGCCTGGGCAAGAATGAGGGAGAGATGCTGAGAGTATGTAGGGTATTGATGGACTACAAATTTCAAGTTGAGTAGGAAGAAGAGGTGAGGAAGGACAGTTCAAAAAAAATAAGTTTTAATCTATGTGGGAGGAACTGTTGCAATGTGGATACAGGAGGAGAAGCTGTATATGGAGCTGGTAGTAAGTATGGTATTCTTAATAATTTAGAGGAATAGTAGTAGAGTGTGGTTGTCTGGGAAATACCAGTAAAGTGGGTGGCTGAAGTGGGATGGAGGACAAAATGTCTATAGGGGAGGAAGTCAAACAGTGAAGCAGTCTGGGTCTTGGATATATCATCTATATGGATATTGAAATCACCAACTTAAACTATCTGTATTGCCACTTACTAGGATACTTTCAGGAATACTGTAGATTCCCAGGGAATATTTGTTCAATGAAGAGTTGCTCCACAATAAAAATCAAATTGCAATCTGAAACTACTTTCTTATGTGCATAGGTAAGGAAGAAGTAGATTAATCTTATTCTGAAGTGAGCAAAAGTGAGGGTAGTAATCTCTAAAAATAGAGTAGCAAATTAGGCCTTTGGGGGAATTACTTGGTAAATTCTCTCTCCTTGTATCCTGAGAGCATTTAGCTTCCCAGAGCCTTAACAGAATAAATTCACATCACATCTACAAGCATTTTTCTCTTTAAAAATATTTCTGTTTCCTATATAATTGGATGTTTGGAAAGAAGATGAAAATAAGCAGAAGGTATTATGTGCAGAGAAGATGAATGGGATAAGAGTCAGTTGAATTTGGATTTTCTTCATTATGATGGTCCCTAGAGTTTAACATAGTGTGTTTTTTTTTTTCAATTAAAAGTAAGATGTTTGGAGTTGATACTCTCATAAGAAATATTAAGTACTTTGAGAATGTAGTGCCATATTTATACTGATAAATGGATTGTGTTTCCAATCCTTGGTGAGTGGGTTCTGTAGATTGTAGAATGTATTTTTTTCATGCAGTGTTCAATGTGGAAGCTAGTTTCCTAGACAAGCTACTTAATCATAATGTACCCAAGATACAGAGTATTATTTCATCTTAATAAATAGGACTGTATGTTTATTATAATACTATGTAAATATAATTGGAAAGAGAGAAGTGTCTCCTTTTCCTTGGAGCTATTTTGGCTCAAAAATTAGACAATTCCAGCAGTATTTGTCCCCTCTTAAAGAGGGTCCATATCAAAGAATTGAAAGTGATTCTTGTATACAGCCTAATCTCTTAGTTCCCTCTGGAAATAGACTCTGGGGGAATGTGGGAGAAAATGAAGGATAGTTGTTCCAGAAGCCCATTTTGGCTGTGGGTCCAAACAGCATCTACAATCCAGCTTTATCTGTAAAAAAGCAGGCACTGGATTTTACCCTCTGTCTTGTTGCTGGGTCTAGTTCCAAAATGAATCCAAATCTTTAGAGGATGATATTTACTCCACATATTCTCCTCTAAAGATTTGGATTCATTTGGGAACTAGAATCTTGTGTTAAAGTATCAGCTATCACTTGGTATTTTGGCATACTCAAACCCCCAAAATATATAGCACTAGACCAAGATGCAGTCTGGTGACACACTTCATGGACGCAAGTGAAGACAGGTTTTTCCACCCAAATCCTCCAACTTCCCTCATGGTCTAAGAGTTTCTCCCTGATGTTGACATTGTTCTCTCCCTCTGCTTCTCTTCCACATCCTTTTTCCTGCCACGAATGTCATGTTCTTGAAGGAGGTATATGTTGTAACTGAAAGACCCCTGGAGAAAAGCTTCCTGTGTGTCACCATTCTGCCTGTCTCCTATACAGCTGTTTGTTCTTTGATGGGTGGCAGCATGGTGTGCAAGAAAGCTGTAACTCTGGGCTTAGATAATTTGTTTTAAACTTGGGTTGACCACCTACGGGTTCTGGAGCCTTGAGAAACTTAATTAGCTACTGGAGACTCAGTTTCTTCATATGTAAAATAAAAGATGCTGATTAATACCTGACTTGAGGAATTTCTGTATGAATAATAATGTGCTCATATGTGTATCTAATATGGTGTGTGGCATAATTATGTATATTATTATTAACTCCCTTTTGCTAACTACAGAGAGTAGGAATTATTTACATTTTATAATATGAAATAGCTGAGGCTCTGAGAGGTTAAGCAAAGCACAGATCTGTAATTCCTATCCAGACTGATCTTACTTCCATTACATTACACTCTCTGCCTCCTCAACAGCAGCCTTTCATGGCATCTGCAATGATGGGGTGCTATTTGAGGTGGCTGCTGGTGCCATCCCCAATATCCTCCCAGAAAACAGCTGTCAACCAAAAGAAGGTGACTGTTAAGGAAAGACAGAATGCCTAGCTTATTCTAGGCTCCTTCCAAGACAAATTTTGACGTCTGGTGATATGCTTTCTAACAAGAAATTATACCATTTCCTTTTTTTTTGAGATATCAGTGGGCCCCATTAAAAATGGCTATTTAATGCCAAAGTCAAGAATCCCAGCTTGATTAGAAATAATTATCAAAACCAAAAAAAGCAATATAATAGTAAGCGAATGGAGATAGACATGTGAGACACATTATTTATTTATTTATAGTCGGAGATGGCATAGAATGTAAAGATAAAAGTATGGCTGATCATGGTTTCTGGTATAAAGGAAAAACACAACAGATCTCCCAAGGTAGATGGCCCTGAGTAGGAGTAACTTTGTCGTTACACACCCAGCACACATCTTTCAATTGCCAGCTCCCCCCGCCCCCCCCAACACACGAAGAATTACTAGGGTTTCAGAGGTTTTGAGTTATGAGTAACTTTTTGATGAGGCAAGTCAGTATTGGGAATTTTTTTTTGTATAAAGTTCAAAAAGTCACCCAAATCATTCCCTCAAAGGCTTAAGCTGTCTTTCAAGAATTTATTTTACTTGTATCACAGAGAGATGGGAAGACAAAATAATAAAAAGAAGGAATGAAACTGCTGAAGGAGACTATGAGCTAGAGAGAAGCACAAAAGGAGAAGAAATATTAACACTAGGGTAGAGAGTAGGTGCTACCTATCATGAGGGACAAGAAAATATTGCAGTCTGGGGTGGCTCCCAGCCAATGCAACGAAGTTTATTTGCTCTTTTCATCAGAAACTCCAGGGAAAGACATAATCATTTTTTATTGGAATTTGATTCGTTTTTAGCTGTGTAGGTGGGAAATAACCTTGGATGGCTGTGTTAGTCTTAAGAGTCCCAGGAACACTCCTGTCTGAGTCCTGTATTGTAACCACCTGTTGGTGGTAAATCTGTGTGCGATTGATATCTGGGTGGACGGCAAGGACACCACACTCCTTTATTCAGGGAACTTTGCATATACTTTTGGTTCTAAGAAGGACCCTGGCAACAAGAACATGAATTCACTGTAGGAACCATATGTCTCACGAAAATAGCTACTTTTAGGCAGGACTGCATTGAGTTTAGAAGCTTCTCTTACTGCAGTTCAGGCTTGTGTGATCTTGGTCAAAACCTTACTATCTCTGTGTCTCAGTTTACCTGCTTGTAAAAAGAAGACAATGTACCCATAGAGTTTCCGTAAAGAGCAAATGTAATGATATGTTTAAAGGCTTAGCCTAGTGTCTGGTACACAGTAAGGTGAGTCGGTAAGGATTCATTCAGGAAAGCAGAAGCTCTAAATGATATTTTAATAGCGGCAACTTAATGTAGAGAATGGGTTAAATAGGGGTTGGAGGACTCAACAGGCAGAGGGAAACATTGAGGTAACACAGGGATATTAACTGGGAAAATGAAGGAGGGTGAGATCAGAACCTAGAAGCTTGGGGGAAAAGCTAAAGACCCAGGTTTCCTGGGAGAGGGCACTGTCCAGCTGGTACTAGTGTCTCTGAGAGAACATAATAAGGCTAATGTTGAAAGTGTGGGGGTTATGGCAGGCTGTGGGGGGGGGGCGGTAAGGGGACGACTGAAAATTGCAAGTATCCAGGTAAAGAGCTTTACCTGGTGTGGAACAGAAAAGAACGGAATAAATGCACACAACCTTGGAAAGGAGGGAAAGAGGATACAAGGAGATACCTGCTGGTTGTAACTAGAAAAGAGGAGGAACAGAAGAGAGGCAGGGCCTTGGGTGACTCATTAGTTTGACCTCAAATTTATTGCTTGTCTACTTCTGCCTTGCAGCAGGTGTGCTGAGCATTCTAAGAAGTGAAGACACTTTCTCATTCTCCGAGTGCTCAAAGAAGGCTAGAACAGTAGTCTCCCCTTATCCATGGTTTCACTTTCCTGGGCTTCAGTTACCCATGGCCAACCACAGTTTGAAAATATTTAATGAAAAATTTCAGAAATAATCAACTTATAAGTTTTAAATTGCATGTTGCTCTGAGTAAAGTGATGAAATTTTGCATCTTATTGCTCTGCCCTGCCCAAGATGTAAATTATCCCTTTGTCCAGCATATCCATGTGGTACATATGACATTTATCCTTTTGTCACTCAGTAGCTATCTCAGTTATCAGATCGACAGATCACAAAGAAGGAGAAGGGTAAGTAGAGTACAATATGATATTTAGAAAGAGTAGGGGGCAGAGAGAGAGACAGAAGAGAGGTCATATTCACACAACACTTATTGCAGCTGATTGTTATAATTGTTCTATTTTATCATTAGTTATGGTTGTTAAACTCTTACTGTACCCAAGTCATAAATTAACCCTCATGACAGGTATACATGTGTAGGAAAGCACATAGTGTATATAGGGTTTGTATTGTTCACAAGTTCAGGCATTCGCTGGGGGTCTTGGAGTATTTCCCCTGCAGATGAAGGGGACTGAAGTACAAAAATGCCTAAAATATGAGGCAAAATTCTAGAATCAGCCCTGCTCCCAGAAGTAGCAGCAGTATTTTCTTCTTTGCTGAATCAGCCAAGATTCCTTTTCAAATATTATGGATTTTTTTCCTTTTCAAATATTACGGATTTGTTTTAGACTATGACAATAGTAAATGGGTTCTGTATGACTTAAGATAGAAAATGATTTAAAATTATGGGCAAACCCAGTGAGGATGGAGAAAACACACAATTCTAGTTTCAAAATGATGAGATATTACTCTATAAAACTGGTAATTTATGATTAATCTAATCATCTACTCAGATATCCATCCACCCACCAATCCTTGCAAAAATCTATCCATCCATCCACCCACTCACCATCCTTTAATCCACCTACCCACCCACCTATGCTCCCATCCATCCATCCATCCATCCATCCATCTACTTTGCCCACCTGACCTTTACTCCTTCCCTCCCTTCCATCTATACAGCCAACAAATCTCTAGAGGGCAATGTGCCTACCTACAATATACCAGACCCAGGATGCAGTGCTGGGACTATTACAAAAGACTACAATATAGTTCCCACCTGTAAGAGGCTCACAGTCTAATGGAGAAGAGAGGTATATAAAAACTAAGTTATTACCAAATGGCAAATGGTTTTGTAGAGGCATGGGCAAGGTACTGATTTCTTGGTGTAATGGGTAGTATTACAAGCAAATCTAAAGCAACAGAAAAACAACTCCTAGGATGTTCAATGTGGCATCATGGTCTCAGATCCTGGATCTTGCATTACTGGCTCTGTCATCTTAGCAAATTCCTCAAATGTTTTGTGTCTTGTTTTTTTCATATTTAAAATGGGACTAATAGTATTTAGCTCATATGATTACTAGTAGGCTGAAATTAATCAACAAATATAAAGCCCATAGAGTCACATCTAGCACATAGAAAGCATTAAAAATGTTGGCTAAATTAATATCTGAATGGCACCTGACAGCTTAACTTCACTGTTACGTTTAGTCCTTAAAATCTCTCTCTGCCTTGGGGAAGTAGGCAGAATAGTTATTGCTTTCCAGTCAGGGACAGTGAGGTCCAGGGAGATTTTTTGGAGTCACAGAACTTCAGAGTAGTGGAGCTGGAAATCCACCTCAGAGCTTCTTCTACAATGTTCTTTCTATTATGCCATGAAGTCTCATATATTGATTTGGAAAAGCAACTGTTGTTCCCCAAGTGTCGTATCTGCTGACTGGCTGCAGCTGGGCTGGCTGTAAACAGAGCCAAATGACACAGGCTGCAGCACCACCAAGTCACTGCTGCTTTGTCCGCATCTGCCACTCAATACATGGTCCCTGGTGATGAAGAGACAGAAGGCGTGGGTCAGGAAGCTGCCAAACACCAAATATACATCTTAATTTGTTGCAGGCAGTCACCTTCATCCAAGTCCTGGATGGTAAAATGTCTTCCAAGGCGTTCATACAATTAGGAAGTTAATGTCCTTTTAAAATAAAAACTGGCTTTGGAGTTTGAAGTCAACTCGAGTGAGATATTTTAAATTGATATCCCATTCAAAATGTGGACAAGTTTCCTTGATTGATTTGGTTTGTGGGTTGAATCTTATGAAAATGCATCAGAAACGTGAGTGCTGCAATATGTAAAGCTGTGAGAGAAGCTGAAAAGTATGCAGGAGCCCAGTGCTTCCATGGAGAACAGTCTCAGACCACAACCTACAGCTGTCACAGAATTAACGGGGGCATGGTAGTTATGGAAAGAGACATGGAAGACTTGGGGGGTCCTCATCATTTCAGTGCCTTTATTGCCATATATTGAGCCCTGGGGCAGCAAAATGAAACCATCCTTGCTTTCTATTATAAAAGTCGATAGTCTAACTTGGGGAGAAACATAAATACAAAATTATAGTACAGTGTAATATGGGGATAATACAACTTTGTATAGGCAGCACAGAGAAAGAAATTATTGATTTTGCTTCTGGCAATTTGAGGAGGTCTCAGTAAGTAGATGCTATCAAAGTAGGCTTTTAAAGCATAAGTAATAGCTTTTCTAGATAGACAATTTGAGGATACACATTCTAAGCAGAGGCCATAGCATATCTAAGCACCTGGAATTATTAACATGTTCCACTTAAGCCAAAGTGTCTTCTTAAACAGTTATATCCGTTACCAACACTTGGTATTATGTTCTTAATTTTTGCCAAATGAGTGGATATAAAAAGATATCTTATTTTAGTCTTAATTCATACTTCCTTAATTTCTAATGAGGTTCAGTATCTTCTTATATGTTTTCGACAATTTATATTTTGTGTGCCATACCTGTTCATGATGTAGGCCTATTTTTCTGTTTTGGTTGTTTGTGTTTTTCTAATTGACTTATACAAATGTTCATATATTCTGAATACTAATCCTTTGTAGCTTTTGTTTTACAAATATATTCTCTTACATACTTATTCTCATATATTCTCATTTGTATATATAAATACACATATGTATATTACACATAGGCATAAAGATATATAAAATCGACATGTACTATATAGATATATATCAATGGCTCATATATTCCTTTTATAGTATTTAATATGCATCATGTTTGAGAAATAGTCTCCAACCTTTGTCATCAAAGTATGCTCTTTTAAATATTTTTAAATAGTTTTAAAGTTTTGCCTTCTATATTTGAATATGAAAGCTATTTAGAATTAACATATGTGTGTACTGTGATATAGGCATGTACTATGTTTTATTTGCCAAGATAGATAATGGTTCTCTCAGCAGCATTTATTAAATAATCCATATTTTCCCATGTGATCTACAATATTAACTCTGACGTATATGACATTTTTTAGAAGTACATTATTACTATTATTATTTTAATTTCAATAGGTTTTTAGGGAACAGGTGGTTGGTTACATGAATAAGTTCTTTAGTGGTGATTTCTGAGATTTTGGGGCACCCATCACCCAAGCAGTGTAGACTGTACCCAATGTGTAGTCTTTTATCTCTTACCCTCCTCCTTCCCCACAAGTTCCCAAAGTCCATTGTATCGTTCTATGTCTTTATGTCCTCATAGCTTAGCTCCCACATATCAGTGAGAGCATGCAATACTTGATTTTCCATTCTTGAGTTACTTTACTTAGGATAATAGTCTCCAATCTCATCCAGGTCACTGCAAATGCTGTTAATTCATTTCTTTTTATGGCTACATAGTATTCCATCATATATGTATACCACAGTTTCTTTATCCACTCATTGCTTGATGGGCATTTGGGTTGGTTCCACAAATTTGCAATTGTGAATTGCGCTGCTATAAACATGCATGTGCAAGTATCTTTTTTGAATAATGACTTTTTTTCCTCCGGGTAGATACCCAGTAGTGGGATTGCTGGATCAAATGGTAGTTCTACTTTTAGTTCTTTAAGGAATCTCCACACTGTTTTTCACAGTGGCTGTACTAGTTTACATTCCCACTAGCAGTGTAGAAGTGTTCCCTGTTCACTGCATCCATGCCAACATCTGCTGTTTTTTGATGTTTTGATTATGGCCATTGTTGCAGGAGTAAGGTGGGATTACATTGTGGTTTTGATTTGCATTTCCCTGATATTAGTGATGTTGAGCATTTTTTCATAAGTTTATTGGCCATTTGTATATCTTCTTTTGAGAATTGTCTCTTCATGTTCTTTGCTCACTTTTGGATGGAATTATTTGTTTTTTTCTTGCCGATTTGTTTGAGTTCTTTGTAGATTCTGGATATTAGTCTTTAGATGCAGAGTTTGCAAAGATTTTCTCCCATTCCGTGGGTTGTCTATTTAATCTACTGATTATTTCTTTTGTTTTGCAGAAGATTTTTAGTTTAAGTCCCATCTTTTTATCTTCATTTTTGTTTCATTTGCTTTTGGGTTCTTGGTCATGAAGTCTTTGCCTAAGCTAATGTCTAGAACGGCTTTTCCAATGTTATCTTCTAGAATTTTTATGGTTTCAGGTCTTAGATTTAAGCCTTTGCTCCATCTTGAGTTAATTTTTGTATAAGGTGAGAGATGAGGATTTCATTCTTCTGCATGTGGCTTGGCAATTATCCCAGCACCATTTTTGGAAAAGGGTGTTTATTCACCACTTTGTGTTTTTATTTGCTTTGTCAAAGATTAGTTGGCTGTTAAGTGTTTGGGTTTATTTCTGGGTTCTGTATTCTGTTCCATTGGTCTAGGTACATATTTTGACACCAGTATGATGCTGTTTTGATGACTATGCCCTATAGCAGAGTTTGAAGTCGGGTAATGTGATTCCTCTGGATTTGCTCTTTTGCTTAATCTTGCTTTGGCTATGTGAGCTTTTTTTTGGTTCCATATGAATTTTAGGATTGTTTTTTCTAGGTCTGTGAAGAGTATAATGGCATTTTAATGGGAGTCACGTTGAATTTTAGATTACTTTTGGCAGTATGATCACTTTCACAATATTGATTCTACCTGTCCATGAGCATGGGATGTGTTGTTTCCCTTTGTTTGTGTCATTTATGATTTATTTCAGCAGTGTTTTGTAGTCTTCCTTGGAGAGGTCTTTCACCTTCTTGGTTAGGTGTTCCTGAGGTTTTTTTTTTTTTTAAGCTATTGTAAAATTGTAAAATGGGTTGAGTTCTTGATTTGATTCTCAGCTTGGTCACTGTTGGTATATAGCAGTGTTACTAATTTGTGTACAGTAATTTTGTACCCTAAAACTTTACTGAATTCATTTATCAGATCTAGGAGCTTTTTAGATGAGTCTTTAGGGATTTGCAGGTATATGATCATATCATTAGCAAACAGCAACAGCTTGATTTCCTCTTTACTGATTTGGATGCCCTTTATTTCTTTTTCTTGTCTAACTGTTCTGGATAGGACATCCAGTACCATGTTGAATAGAAGTGATGAAAGTGGGCCTCCTTGCCTTGTTTCAGTTCTTAAGGGGAATGCTTTCAACTTTTCCCCACTCAGTATAATGTTGGCTGTAGGTTTGTCACAGATGGCTTATATTACCTTGGGGTATGTCTCTTTTATTCCCATTTTGCTGAAGGTTTTAATCATAAAGTGATGCTGGATTTTGTCAAATGCTTTTTCTGTGTCTATTGAGATTATCATGTAATTTTTGTTTTTAATTCTGTTTATGTGGTATATCACATTTATTGACATTAAGTCTACTGTTTCTTTATTGACTTTCTGTCTTGATTACCTGTCTCATGCTGTCAGTGGAGTATTGAAGTCTCCCACTATTATTGTGTTGCAATCTCTCTCATTTCTTAGATCTAGTAGTAATTGTTTTATAAATTTGGGAGCTCCAGTGTTAGGTGCATATGTATTTAGAATTGTGATATTTTCCTATTAGGCTAGTCCTTTTATCATTACATAATGTCCCTTTTTGTCTTTTTTTTACTGTTGTTTCTTTAAAGTCTTTTTTGTTTGAAATAAGAATCTCCTGCTCACTTTTGGTGTCCATTTACGTGAAATATCTTTTTCCACCCCTTTACCTGCAGTTTATGTGCGTCCTTATGTGTTAGGCGAGTCTCTTAAAGACAGCAGATACTTGATTGGTGAATTCTTATCCATTCTGCCATTCTATATATTTTAAGTGGAGCATTTAGACCATTTACGTTCAGCATTAGTATTGAGATGTGAGGTCCTTTACTATTCATTGTGCTAGTGTTGCCTGAATGCCTTTTTTTTTCGTAGTGTTATTGTTTTATAGGCCCTCTGAGATTTATGCTTTAAGGAGGTTCTATTTTGATGTACTTTGTGGTTTTGTTTCAAGATATTTAACTCCTTTTAGCAGTTCTTATAGTGCTGGCTTGGTAGTGGCAACTTCTCTCAGCATTTGTTGGTCTGGAAATGACTGTATCTTTCCTTCATTTATAAAGCTTAGTTTTGATGGATACAAAACTCTTGGCTGATAATAGTTTTGTTTAAAGAGGCTAAAGATAGGACCCCAATCCCTTCTGGCTTGTAGGGTTTCTGCTGAGAAATCTGCTGTTAATCTGATAGGTATTCCTTTATAAGTAACCTGATGCTTTTGTCTCACAGCTCTTAAGATTCTTTCATTTGTCTTGACCTTAGATAACCTGATGACTATGTGCCTTGGTGATGATCTTTCTTGCAATAAATTTCTCAGGCGTTCTTTGAGCTTCTTGCATTTGTATGCAAGGCCAGGGAAGCGTTCTTTGATTATTCCCTCAAATAAGTTTTCCAAACTTTTAGATTTCTCTTCTTCCTTGGAAAAGCCAATTATTTTTAGGTTTGGTCATTTAGCATAGTCCCAAACTTCTTGGAGGCTTCGTTTATTTTGTTTTCTATTCTTTTTTCTTTGTCTTTGTCAGATTGGGTTAATTCAAAAGCCTTGTCCTCAAGCTCTGAGGTTATTTTTTCTACTTGTTCAATTCTATTGTAGAAACTTTCCAGTGTAGTTTACATTTCTCTAAATGTGTCTTTCATTTCCAGACGTGGTAATTTTTCTTTATTTATGCTATCTATTACTCTGGAGATTTTTCATCCATATCCTGCCTTATTTTAAAAATTTCTTTAAGTTGGTTTTCACCTTTCTCTGGTGCCTCTTTGAGTAGTTTAATAATCAACCTTCTGAATTCTTTTCCTGAAAATTCAGAGATTTCTTGTTGGTTTGTATCCATTGCTGGTGAGCTAGTGTGATCTTTTGGGGGTGAGAGAACTTTGCTTTATCATATTACCAGAATTGTTTTTTGGTGCCTTCTCATTTGGGTAGACTATGTCAGAGGAAACATCTAGGGCCCAAGTACTGCTGTTCAGATTCATTTGTCCCACAGTGTGATCCCTTAATGTGGTGCTTTTCCCGTTCCCCTAGAGATGGGGCTTCCTGAGAGCCAGACTGCAGTGACTGCTATTGCTCTTTTGGGTCTAATCACTCAGTGGAGCTACCCAGCTCTAGGCTGGTGCTTGGGAGTATCTGCAAAGAGTCTTGTGATGTGATGTGTCTTCAGGTTTCTCAGCCGTGGCTACCAGCACGTGCTCTGGCGGAAGTATCGGGGCATGAAGTGGGCTCTGTAAGTGTCCTTGGTTGTAGTTTTGTTTAGTGCACTGGTTTTCTTGAATGCTGGTTGTGCTAGCAGTGAAGTTGTCATGTGGACAGACCCAGGATCTCTGGTTAGCCAGGATGTTATAGGCCGTGGAATTAGCTATTGTTTTCTCCTTTGTTGAAGTGGGTTATTGTTTTATGTAAATTGCTGTAATGGCTTAAGTTGGTTGGCCCCAAGCCAGGAGGTGGCACACTAAACAAAACTATACCTCTTTTGAGAAGTGTCTGTTCATGTCCTTCGCCCACTTTTTGATGGGGTTGTTTGTTTTTTTCTTGTAAATTTGTTGGAGTTCATTGTAGATTCTGGATATTAGCCCTTTGTCAGATGAGTAGGTTGCGAAAATTTTCTCCCATTTTGTAGGTTGCCTGTTCACTCTGATGGTAGTTTCCTTTGCTGTGCAGAAGCTCTTTAGTTTAATTAGATCCCATTTGTCAATTTTGGCTTTTGTTGCCATTGCTTTTGGTGTTTTAGACATGAAGTCCTTGCCCATGCCTATGTCCTGAATGGTATTGCCTAGGTTTTCTTCTAGGGTTTTTATGGTTTTAGGTCTAACATTTAAGTCTTTAATCCATCTTGAATTGATTTTTGTATAAGGTGTAAGGAAGGGATCCAGTTTCAGCTTTCTACATATGGCTAGCCAGTTTTCCCAGCACCATTTATTAAATAGGGAATCCTTTCCCCATTTCTTGTTTTTCTCAGGTTTGTCAAAGATCACACACGTATGTTTATTGCGGCATTATTCACAATAGCAAAGACTTGGAACCAACCCAAATGTCCAACAATGATAGACTGGATTAAGAAAATGTGGCACATCTACACCATGGAATACTATGCAGCCATAAGAAATGATGAGTTCATGTCCTTTGTAGGGACATGGATGAAATTGGAAATCATCATTCTCAGTAAACTATCGCAAGAACAAAAAACCAAACACCGCATATTCTCACTCATAGGTGGGAATTGAACAATGAGAACACATGGACACAGGAAGGGGAACATCACACTTCAGGGACTGTTGTGGGTTGGGGGGAGGGGGGAGGGATAACATTGGGAGATATACCTAATGCTAGATGACGAGTTGGTGGGTGCAGTGCACCAGCATGGCACATGTATACATATGTAACTTACTGCACATTGGGCACATGTACCATAAAACCTAAAGTATAATAATACTAATAATAATAATAATTACAATAAAAGAAAAAAAAAAAAAGAAAAAAAAAAAAAAAAAAAAAGAAATGCAGTACTGTAAAAAAAAAAAAAAAAAAAAAAAACAAAAAAACTATACCTCACAGCACCACAAGTGATGGAACCCACTAAACTGTAGTTTCTTCATTGGTAAGATGATATCATTACTCATATGTAGAACTGTTGTGAGGACTAGATGATACATATAAAACACTCAGCACAGAGCTCAATGAGCATGAGGTCATGTTGCATAAAACATATAGGTTTGTATGAGTAGGTAGGAAGTCAAGAATGTACACATTGAGTCCCTCAATTTTCTGGTGGTTCTGTGAGGTGTTGGTGGTACTGGGGTGGTAATGAAGATGCTTACTGTGCAAGAACTATTCTGAATAATGGGAGAAGGAACCAAAAACCAAAAATCCCTTCTTCTGGCATTTGCATAGAAGGCAAAATTGGCTTAAAATGAGAATGAAGGGCACTGGTTTAGACTGTCCTTTTGCTGGTTACTACAGATGAGTGAGGCTGAACAGAATCTCTCAGATTCTTGGAACTGGCCATCAAAAAGTATGGTGAGTTCTCTGAAGCTGGCTGCCTGTTTGGTAGGTCACCTTGTTGAAACATGGCACTATGTCTTGTTTTGTGCAAAATTTGTTTGGTGTTCAAGTGATTTCTTCTTCTAGGGTGTGCTGTCTGAAGTTATAGGAGGGAAAATTTCAGTTTCTGAAATTATGTAGATATTTAGTTAAATGTAGGTTTAAAGCTATCACAAAAAGAGCTCTGGATGGGGACAGCCAACTGTCTGGGGTTGATATTGATTCCTTTACCGTCTAGCTGTGTGAGTTTAGTTAAGATCTGGAGAAGGAGAGGTTTGGACTCAGCATTTGGTAATTTCCATTTAGTTCTCCAATCACCTGCAATACAAGATCCTCCCTAAGGAATTCTTGCATCTTGAAAATATAGAATGAAAGGGGATTCAGTTGGCAGGAGGAAGATGTTATCTAACACATTAGAGGTAGCCACTCATGTATTATGTTAATTACTTACTGTTTTTCCTGTTTACTAACAGATTGCTTGACAAACATTATCCTGTGTGCTTGGTGCTAAAAAATATGATAATCACCAAAACAGACTCAGCTCTAACTTTATGGACATTATCACCTTGTTTTCACTAAGGCAGCCCGATAGGGACCTTCATCGCACAGTAGAGTATGCTTTGATACTTCACTAAATATTGTAGACTCAGCTTGATTGCATTCATCTAATATTACATACTTTGAAAATTATTTTATTCACATTTGTACGCCTTGGATCAAGCACAACTTCTAGCACATGCAAGGTATACAATAAACATCTGAAAGAAATAGTCCCTGGTAATTTGAGAATGTGTAGACTGAATAATGTAATTTCTATTTTGATACATTATGGAGGAAAGAGCGTATATAAAAATATATATGCATAAATGGTATGGAATTAACATGTCTTTAGCATTTACTATGTGACATTCATTGTGTGGGCACTTTAAATACATTTGTTAAGAGGATCCTTTTTAATTGCTTGGGTTTTTTTTTAAGGTGAAAAAACTGATATCCAGAAAGGATACCTAACTAGCCTCTATCATTTAGCTATCATGTAGTAGAGAAATAATTTAAATCATGGCGGTATGACTCTAAAATCTATAATCACCTTATTCTATTTCTGTATGTTTCTATGGTTGCAGGAATTACTACTGCAATTAGATGTAAAAATCCTAACCAGTGTGATTATGTAAGTAAAGGCTCTGTGACAAATGGGAAGCCTCCAGATCCTGCCTGCCTGGAGTCAGACTTCCTCTAGCTTTGCTGTAACCGACCACAGAGATTCCAAAAGCTACAGACCAGAATAGACCCCAGACTGAATATGGGATAAAATTACAAATTGGAGTTAAAATAAGTGCTGTTGTTGTTTTTAACCACAGTGATAATAATTTACACTGACATGATGGTTTATAGATTTCAAAGCACTTGTTTATGTGTCAACATGCCTGGGAAGCAGGCATGACAGG
This sequence comes from Pongo abelii, assembly GCF_028885655.2. Lineage (NCBI taxonomy): Eukaryota > Metazoa > Chordata > Mammalia > Primates > Hominidae > Pongo > Pongo abelii. The sequence goes on from NC_071988.2 coordinate 12,752,711, forward strand.
GACCAGCAAGGGTTACATTACTCACTCAAGCTCTCCCTGCTGGTTAAAGGCCTGACCGAGTCTGTTCTTTTTGCTCGTATGTAAAATAATGAGACACTCTCAGATTAGCTCAACCACGTGTATACCAACTCTAAGCTAATGCAGCAGATACATGGATTTATAGTGAGGCTTAAAATAGTAACAATGTAATTTCATATCATCTTACAATTTATTTTCCCTGTTGGAAAGGAAAGATGCCCTTTCTTCTTTCTTTGTGCTTTGTAAGAAAACCTAGTTGTGGGTTGCAGTCATGGGTGGAGAAGAGGGTCCTTTCAGTTCATTCAATTTTCAGACTATCACAAAGGAAGGAACATTTTTCAGTTATTTGGAAATTGTAATAAATGAGACTGTGAGACAGGCAATTCTCAGGAGATCCAAGCAATTATGATACTTTAATGTTCTTTGAAAAAAGCTCCCCACACAGGAGGATCTTTGTAGGCCTTCCAATCAACATCTCCCACCTAAAATTGCAGCCAGCGAAGGTTCTGGAAGGCACATCTTCCTTTTCTTACCCAAGGGAGCTAAGACACAGTTTACCTGTGAGTTGGTCATTAGCCAAGAATTACACACTATTGCTTCTATGGGTTTCAGTGGTGGGGGCTACTTTTCTGTCCCCTTTCCTTCTCTGAGTTATGTTTTGGGCTCAGCACACTTCCATTCCTCTGGAGGCAGGCAGCTTGGTTCAAAGAAGTACACAGTGGATTTAGGAAATGCAACACTGGAAGTCTGATGCCAGCTCCATTATATACTTGGGCACTCTTGGGAGATTCACATACCATCACCAGCCTCACTTCATCTGTGAAATGGAAATAAGGTCTGTCTCGCCGGGTTGTTGAGTAAGTGAAATGTGATGCTCTATATGAAAGCACTTCGCTCTCAAAATAGATCATTACTGTCTTAATTATTGTGTCTTTTTCACATTTATGGCTCTTTTTTTTTTTTTTTTAAAAATGGATTCTTCATTTCCAACAAAGTGCTCCTTCCTAAAACTCATTTCAACTTGCTGTTTGTCATTTTTCTTGCAAGGCCTGGGCTGGTTTTAGGACAGCATCCTTCTGAAGTTGCCTTTGAGTTGAGGAGCGATGCTCTCTCATCAGAGTCCCTGGGCTGCTTGGTCCACTAGGATGCTGAGCTGAGCTGCTGGCACTTGCTGATCCTGAGAGAGGCCTCCTGTTGTGAACACAATTGCAGCATGATGAGAACTGACCCCCTAGTACTAATGAACTCTTCGAGTACGAAGCTCTGAGGCTCCCACTCCCTTTCCATGAACTTCCTTCTCCAGCAACTTCAGGCAAAGTCACATCCCTCCTCCAGATGTTTAGAAACTTCATACCTTGTGCCCATCAGCCTTGATTAAACATCAGCAACTCAAGTTACTCCCTCCTTTGACACCCCTGTAGTTCCCTATTTCTACGACATTAACTCCAAACACCCTTGTTTCCTGGTCCTGAGCACATCGTAACAGTCTTCTTTCTGTGTCATGAATGTGACATGCTCATTTCTGCCTCCATACTCTTGCCCATTTTCACCCTTTCTCAAGTGGCTGTCCTCATTTCATTCAGGGCTGCCCGATCTTCTAGCCTCTCTGAGGTTCTACTTCCCCCATGAAAGCCCCTTGATGCTGCCCCATCTTTTCCTTCTGCCGTCAACTTCAACACCTCTGACGAGCCCGTTGTACCACAGAGTTTAGCACCAAGTTATACACTGGCTTGCGGTCATTTTTTGAAATGTCAGTTTTAGATCCTTACCTGAGTTGAGAGCTTTTAAACTCAACCATGTGAGAAATGGTTAATTGAACAACTACTATTCACTTTATTGGTTAACAAAGATAAATGTATGAGCCATGGCTGATATTCTTGAACAGCTCATATCTAGTAGTAGAGACAGACCAGTAATCTAAAAACTAAAATGCACTGTTATAAGTGCTGTAAAATAGAAATATGTACAAAGTCCTATGAGAGAAGTGGAAATGAGTATGGCGATGGGGGGGGGGGGGACTATGGAGGAGGCATCTATTGTTGAATACCTTCATGTTCCAAGCCCTGAGCTAGGAATTGGTATGCATCATCTTATTTAATACTTAAAACCATCTTGTAAGATGATGTGAAGGAGTGTCCCCATCTTCCAAATGAGATCAAGAAAGAAGTGATTTGCCAAGCTTAGAGAGCTTGGTGGGGCCCAGAGGTCTGCTGGTTGTAAAGGCTGTATCATGTAGGTTTCCATTATCCTGCCTCTGAAGAGGGTTGATTGGTAATTGCTAGCAAGTGCTGCTCAGCCATTGACCTCTCAGGCCCTTGCCTTCCTTTAGGAGATTTTGGGCCATTTGCACCTTTTCTTTCACATGAACTTCAATTTTGCTGGACTTAGACAACAAACAACAGTAAATAAAAAATCCTTTCTTTTTTGTGATGTAAAGAGATCTTTCATTATTAATTTGCTCTTAAAACATGAATTGGGAGGAATGAGTTTTAATTTTTTTACTATTATTTGCTTGGTAGCCAGACACAATCATGAGAAGTCCATCATACGTTAAGATAGTCCATGAAACCTGGTTTTGAAGCAATTTGTTCTCTTGGTGACTTTGTTATAAAGCCTCTTTGTTATTCAAGCAGACATATCTATCCCAAGAAACAATAGATTCAAATATGATTTTGATATTAAGGGAAGAAAGAAGGAACAAAGAAAAAAAAGGAAGAAGAATAGAAGGAAGAGTGGGCTAAGAAGGTGGATCACTGAAAGGCATTCTGGGAGTGATAGTCTACCAGTAGCTCTGGGTCCTCTTCCCTTGGACAATTGAAGATTCTGTGTTCACTCACCTCAGGTCAGAGGAGTGCCTCTCATTACAGGGCTCCTCTGTCGCTATACTGCAGTGTTCAGTATTTTGTCTTCTCTTTCCCTCTGACACTTAAAGTGTCCAGTGCCTTATTGACTTAATCCTGCTGGTGGGAATGAGGTACCTTTTACTTGATTGATGGGTCTTTCCATCTAAAACATTTCCATCTTTCCAACTTAATTTTTCAAAGCACCTCCTCCCAACCCCGACATCACTCTATATTCCAGTCAAACTGGGATTTGCTGCCCTTCAACACTCCCTTGGTTTCTGTCAATTCTTCCCTCTCCATTTTTACTTTGTTCTTCAAAACCCAATTTATCAAAGGCTTCCCTATTGTCATCAATCAAAATCTATCTGTCTTCCTCTGTTATTAACATTTATAGGTGGAAGATACTCACGCCAGATCCAAATCCAACTTTGGTCACTCACCAGCTGTGTGATCTTGGGTAAGTTAAATAACTCATTTGAACCTCAGCTTCCTCTCTTATTGGATGAGGAACTTAAGTCTCCCTCTTGCCTTTGGGACTTTGTACATGTTATTTTCTCTGCCAGAAACAATCTCCTCCTCTGATTTATTTGGCTGACTCATTCTTCAGGACTCAGCTCAGAAGTCCCTTCTTCCTGGAAGCCTTCTTTGATTTCCCAAATCAGATTAGATGTCCCGGCTATTCTCTCATACTTTCCCTGTCACTGCTTCCTGTTACATTGTAATTACATGTTTGTATCCCTCTCAAGACCATGTCACCAGGCTTAGACCATAGATTACATGAACAGTAAATATCACCAAAAGATGCTTTATTAATCATATGGGTAAAACACCAGGTACATAGTAGCTGCTCAATAAGTCATTCCCTATCCTTTAGTATACATTACACTGAAGTTAGTGTTATTTGTTTATGTCTCTCCACTTGACTTTGTGTATTGGAAGACATAGACCCACTCAATTTTATACATCTTAAGACCTAGATCCACAACTTGATTATCTTTGTGTCCCTCACAGGATCTAACACATACGAAAAGACAAATGTTGGATTGAATCATAATGAATGTAAATTAAAATTCTTTAAATTCAAGCCTTCACATGAGGAAAACATTTTGCCAACCTTCACTGTTGTTACAATAGAGAATCCAGTTTACTTTAAAAATGGTTTCTCTTTTTGATAAAAGGTGCTCAGTAAATGATTATGGAACACACAGATGATGAACAGATTGGATTTTTCCTGTTTGTGCATGTACTGGATTCTAAATTGGTCCGATGAGGATAGAGTAACCCCCATTCTTCATCTTGCCTCTCATTGTGCCTTGCACCTGGACTGGTGCTCAGAAAAGCTTGCTGAATTGAACTGAGGAAGGAGCTATTGTGATTCTGCTTTTTCCTCGCTTTTTAGAATCTTCTTAGAGAACTGCTCAAAAGATTGCTTTGCTATGCAGAGAGGCAGATAGTATGTGAGTATATGAAAGGAGAGAAACTGAGAGGAGAGGTATGGATAAATTGTTAAAAGGAAAATATCATGTCAAGTCAGGGATGAAAAATCACTTTCTCTCATCTCTTTTTCTTGCTGCCTATTAAATGGTTGTCCAGGAAAGATCAAATAAGAAACTGAGGTTTCTTCAATCAGAGATGAGCGACAAAAATGTCAGCTGAGGATGGAAGATCAAGGCAACATGAAGGTGTCAGCGGGGTGGGTGGAGGGGTGGTGGTGTCTTCCTCAATCTGCTCCCGGCCCTGCCAGGCAGGCCTTGGCTTGTCTAGAAGTTCCATCGCCAAGGGCTTCCTCCTCATCCTCTCAGCTCAGCTGAACTGTTAGGGCTGTTGAGAGAGAGAGAAGTGTGAACAGGGTAGGCATGAGGGCAGGTGCTGAGAGCAGGCGCTGCAGCAGTAATGCAAAAGAAGAATCATTTATTTTGTATCTGGGTTTACAAGTATAATGAGGCTTTGTCTGTTGACTGTCTGTCTACCATCCATCAACCCTGTTCTGCTGGAGGCAACGCCCAGGTCCTGATGGGCCTCCAAAACATTGGTTTGTTCTCCTCTCCTGCCTAGTAGTGCTAGTAAATAAAGGAAATGGAGCTACAGATGGAAGTTGTTTGCTGCAGTATTATGTCTGGGGGCGGGCAAGGCTACGGCTGGTGTCCCTGCCAGGAAACACACCAGCTGGTGATGTTTTTATGTCTGCTCTCCCCAGCTCCAACTCCAATGGGGAGCAAGTGGGAGGATTGATGTGCTAAGCCTGCCTTTCTTTTCCCTCCAGCTTCCATTTTGGGTTTATGCACTCTTGGCATGAGGGCTGCCCAGCTGTAAGCCCTGCTTCTCACATCCTGGCAGTGAAGCTGTGATGATTGCCCCTTTGGGATGAAGGAAGGAGGTGGCTGGCTTCCTGCACCTGCTCTGGCTTGTATTAGGGATTTCCCCTGCTCACCCATTATGCTGAGGTGACTTTTTACAAATGGACTATTTCTAGCTGATTTTAGTGATGTAGTTGGATTGAATTCTCTGCTGAGAAGGAAAGCCTTATGGATACCACTAGTGCTGCATCTTGAGAGGAGACAGCCTGGATCCCATGTTCAAAACTGGCCACCCATCACCTCTGTCACAATGGGTTCCTCAACGCTAAAGGCATTGCAAAGTCTTTGGACCACATGATTCTGGATTCATTGACATTTCAGACTTACTTATTTAACCTTCCTTACTCTGTCAGTGTCTTCATTTGTGAAATGAAGAATGAATGAATAAGTGGATAGATACATACATGTATGTATGTATGTATCTATCTAGTATCTGTCTATGTGTCTATCATCTATGTTTATCTGTCTATCTATCTATCTATCTATCTATTATCTATCTATTATCTATCTATCTATCTATCTATCTATCTATCTATCTATCTATCTATCTATCATTCATCTGTTTCTCTCTCTCTCTCTCTCTGTCTCTGTCTCTGAGTTTTAATTCTAATTCCTACATGCTCTTTTGGCTCTACAAGTTGTGCTGATTTGTGTGATTTGTGTGGAAATCTCATGGGTTTTCAAAATCCTATTTTACAGTGAGATGTTTATAACTTGGGATTACCAGTACTTCACTTTCTCAAATCATTTGTGTTTGCTTGTATGTGTGAATATTTGCATGTGTTCATGTGATGGTCTTTAATACCCTATCTTGAGAGTTATATTGCATAATGAAGGCACTCTAAGGTCAAAATGTCCAGGTTGGATCTTAGCACTGCTATTCACTAGTGATTTCACCTTGGGCAAGTGGCTTAATGTCTCTGTACTTCAATTTTTTCTTTTATAAAATGGAGATAATAATGATAATGTCTCTTAGTGTTGTATGATTGAATGAGTTTATATAGTAATTACTTAGACAATGCCTGGCATATGGTATGCTATATAAAGGTTTGCTATTATTCTGGGTGATGATCAAGGTATATGGTATTAGAGTTTCTTACTCTCAGCAAGTTGTTTACTGGTATATAAACATATTTATCTTGTGCACAAGACTACAATTTTGCATTCAGAAAGTATTCCATGTAAATGCTCTCACTCCTTAATTTTCTTTCTGTTCTCCATATTTCCTTGTCTTCCTCCAGAAGCTCCTCCTTAAGTATCCCTCCTACTGATGTCCTACTTCCCTCTGACATAAAAACACAGTCCCTGCTCATGTCCCTTCTTTGTCATATAGATAGAGATATATGCACACACACCCACTTATATGAGTATGTAGTATAAGAAATAATTCCAATGTCATTGGGAACTGAGGCTTTTACTCATTAGAGAGGAAAGATATAAGTAAAATAAACCATGATATATTTTCTTCCAGTAAGAAAAAACAAATTAGTTGTGTCCACTGAAAAAGTCTAGACAGAATGATCAACCCAGTAACAAGGAAGACCCTTGACATCCAAATTGTGGTCTCCAAATATCATTTCTTACTAAGGAGCTTGGGCTTCTTTGAGAAATGGGTGATTATATGTGTGGGACAAAAAACACATAAGATGAGTTATGTGTCTCATTGCATCTCACTAGAACATCTCATTGCATCTCACTAGAACATCTCATTGCATCAGAAAGCAAGGAAGCTATCAAAGGCCCTTGGGGCCACGTCAAATTAACTTAGGAACAATATGTAATTGCTTCCAAAGGCTAAATATGGGAAGTTTAACATCAAAAGAACCCATCACCTGAGCAGTATACAGTGCACCATATTTGTAGTCTTTTATCCCTTGCCCCTTTTCCACTCTTCCCCCCAAGTCCCCAAAGTCCATTGTATCATTCTTATGCCTTTGCATCCTCATAGCTTAACTCCCACATATCATTGAGAATATACGATGTTTGGTTTCCCATTCCTGAGTTACTTCACTTAGAATAATAGTGTCCAATCTCATCCACATCACTGCAGATGCTGTTAATTCATTCCTTTTTATGGCTGCTTAGTATTCCATTGTGTGTGTGTGTGTGTGTGTGTATATATATATACACACACACATATATATACACACACTATATATATATACACATATATATACTATATATACACATATATATACTATATATACATATATATATACGTGTATATATATATGTATATATCACAGTTTCTTTATTCACTAGTTGATTGATGGGCATTTGGGTTGGTTCCATGATTTTGCAATTGTGAATTGTGCTACTATAAACATGAGTGTGCAAGTATCCTTTTCAAATAATGATTTATTTTCCCCTGGGTAGATACCCAGTAATGGGATTGCTGGATCAAATGGTAGCACTTTTAGTTCTTTAAGGATTCTCCACATTGTTTTCCATTAGTGACTGTACTAGTTTACATTCCCACCAGCAGTGGAGAATTGTTCCCTGTTGACTGTATCCTGGCCAACATCTACTGTTTTTTGTTTGTTTGTTTGTTTGTTTTGATTTTTTGATTATGGCCAATGTTGCAGGAGTAAGGTGAGATTACATTGTGGTTTTGATTTGCATTTCCCTGATCATTAGTGATACTGAGAATTTTTTCATAAGTTTATTGGCCATTTGTACATCTTCTTTTGAGAATTTTCTATTCATGTCCTTAGGCCACTTTTTGATGGGATTGTTTGTTTTTTCTTCTTACTAATTTGTTTGAGTTTGTTGTAGATTCTGGATATTAGTCCTTTGTCAGATGTATAGATTGTGAAGATTTTCTCCTACTCTGTGGGTTGTCTGTTTTCTCTGCTGACTATTCCTTTTGCCATGCAAAAGCTCTTTAGTTTAATTAGGTCCCAGCTATTTATCTTTGTTTTTATTGCATTTGCTTTTGGGTTCTTGGTCATGAAATCTTTGCCTAAGCCAATGTCTAGAAGGGTTTTTCCAATGTTATCTTCTAGAATTTTTATAGTTTCAGGCCTTAGGTTTAATTCTTTAATCCATTTTGAGTTGATTTCTGTATAAGGTGAGAGATGAGGATCCAATGTCATTCTCCTACATGTGGCTAGCCAATTATTGTAGCACCATTTGTTGAAAAGGGTGTCCTTTCCCCACTTTTGTTTTTGTTTGCTTTGTTGAAAATCAATTGGCTGTAAGTATTTGGGTTTATTTCTGGGTTCTCTATTATGTTCCATTGGTCTATGTGCCTGTTTTTATACCAGTACCATACTGTTTTGGTGACTGTGCCCTTATGGTATAGTTTGCAATCAGGTAGTGTGATGCCTCCACATTTGTTCATTTTGGTTAGTCTTTCTTTGGCTATGTGGGCTTTTTTGGTCCCATATGAATTTTAGAATTTTTTTTTAACTCTGTGAAGAATGATGGTGGTGTTTTGATGGGAATTGCATTGAATTTGTTGATTGCTTTTGGCAGTATGGTCATTTTCACAACATTGATTCTACCCATCCATGAGCATGGGATGTGTTTCCATTTGTTTGTGTCATCTATGATTTCTTTCAGCAGTGTTTTGTAGTTTTCCTTGTAGAGGTCTTTCATCTCCTTGGTTAGGTATATTGCTATGTGTTTTATTTTTATTTTTTGCAGCTATTGTAAAAGGGGCTGAGTTCTTGATTTGATTCTCTGCTTGGTTGCTGTTGGTGTATAGAAGAACTACTGATTTGTGTACATTGATCTTGTATCCAGAAACTTTGCTGAATTCTTTTTTCAGTTCCAGGAGCTTTCTGGAGGAGTCCTTAGGGTTTTCAAAGTAAATGATCATATCATCAGCAAACAGGGACAGCTTCACTTCCTTTTTGCCAATTTGGATGCGCTTTATTTATTTTTCTTGTCTGGTTGCTCTGGATAGGACTTCCAGTACTATGTCGAAGATGAGTGGTGAGAGTGGGCATCCTTGTCTTGCTCCAGTTCTCAGAGGGGATGTTTCAACTTTTCTCCATTCAGTATTATGTTGGCTGTGGGGTTGTCATAGATGGCTTTGATTATCTTGAGGTATGTCCCTGGTATGCCGATTTTGCTGATAGTTTTAATCATAAAGGAATGCTGGATTTTGTTGAATGCTTTTTCTGCATCTATTCAGATGATCATGTGATTTTTATTTTTAATTCTGTTTATGTGGTATATCACATTTATTTACTTGCGTCCTGCATCCCTGGTATGAAACCCACTTGATCATGGTGGATTATCTTTTTGATATGTTGGATTTGGTTAGCTAGTGTTTCGTTAAGGATTTTAGCATCTATGTTCATCAAGGATATTGGTCTGTAGTTTTTGTTTTCTGGTTGTGTCCTTTCCTGGTTTAGGTATTAGGGTGATGCTGGCTTCATAGAAGGAGTTGTGGGGGGGGGGTGGTTCTTTCTTTCTCTAACTTGTGGAATAGTGTCAAAAGGATTGGTACCAATTCTTTTGAACCTCTGGTAGAATTCTGCTGTGAATCTGTTTGGTCCTGGACTTTTTTGTTGTTGGTAATTTTTAAATTATCATTTCAATCTTGCTGCTCCTTATTGGTCTGTTCAGGGTATCTGATTCTTCCTGATTTAAACTAGAAGCGTTGTATTTTTCCAGGAATTTATCCATTTCTTCTAGGTTTTCTAGTTTATGTGCATGAAGGGGTTTATAGTAGCCTTGAATAATGTTTTGTATTTCAGTGGTGTCAGTTGTAATATCTCCTGTTTCATTCCTTAGTGAGATTATTTGGATTTTCTCTCTTCTTTTCTTGATTAATCTTGCTCTAATGGTCTATCAGTTTTATTTATCTTTTCAAAGAACCAGCTTTTTGTTTCATTTATCGTTTGTATTTTTTTGTTTGTTTCAATTTCATTTAGTTCTGCTCTGATCTTGGTTATTTCCTCTCCTCTGGGGTCTTGGGTTTGGTTTGTTGTTATTTCTCTAGTTCCTTGAGGTGTTACCTTAGAATTGTCTGTTTGTGCTCTTTCAGACTTTTTGATGTAGGTGTTTAGGGCTATAAACTTTCCTCTTATCACCATTTTTGCTATATCCCAGAGGTTTTGATAGGTTGTGTCATTATTGTCATTCAGCTTGAAGAATTTTTAAATTTCCATCTTGATTTAGTTTTTGACCCAATGCTCATTCAAGTGCAGGTTATTTAATTTCCATGTATTTTCATGGCTTTGAAGGTTCCTTTTGGAGTTGATTTCCAGTTTTATTCCACTGTGGTCTGAGAGAATGCTTGATATAATTTCAATTTTCTTAAATTTATTGAGGCTTGTTTTATGGCCTACCATATGGTCTGTCTTGGAGAAAGTTTCATGTGCTGCTGTATAGAATGTGTATTCTGCGGTTGTTGAATGGAATGTTCTGTATGTATCTGTTAAGTCAATTTGTTCCAAGGTATAGTTTAAATCCATTGTTTCTTTGTTGACTTTCTCTCTAGATGACCTGTCTAGTGCTGTCAACGGAGTATTGAAGTCCTCCACTATTATTGTGTTGCTGTCTATCTCATTTCTTAGGTCTATTAGTAATTGTTTTATAAATTTAGGAGCTCCAGTGTTAGGTGCATATATGTTTAGGATTGTGATATTTTCCTGTTTGACAGGGCCTTTTATCACTATCTAATGTCTCTGTCTCTTTTAACTACTGTTGCCTTTTTTTTTTTTTTTTTAAGACAGAGTCTCGCTCTGCAGCTTAGGCTGGAGTGAGTGGCGTGATCTCGGCTCACTGCAAGCTCCACCTCCTGGGTTCATGCCATTCTCCCACCTCAGCCTCCCAAGTAGCTGGGACTATAGGCACCTGCCACCAAGGCTGGCTAATTTTGTTTTTGTATTTTTAGTAGAGATGGGGTTTCACTGTGTTAGCCAGGATGGTCTTGATCTCCTGACCTCGTGATCCACCTGCCTTGGCCTCCCAAAGTATTGGGATTACAGGCGTGAGCCACAGCGCCTGGCCAACCACTGTTGCTTTAAAATGTGTTTTGTCTGATATAAGAATAGCTACTTCTGCTTGCTTTTGGTGTCCATTTGCATGGCTGCTCACTTTTGGTGTCCATTTACATGAAATGCTTTTTCCCACCCCTTTACGTTAAGTTTATGTGGATCCTTATGTGTTAGGTAAGTCCCCTGAAGGCAGCAGATAATTGATTAGTGAGTTCTTATCCATTCTGCAGTTCTGTATCTTTTAAGTGGAGCATTTAGGCCATTTACATTCAGTGTTAGTATTGAAATGTGAGGTATCATTGCATTCACTGTGCTCTTTGTTGCCTGTGTACTTTGGTTTTTTGTTTTTGGTTTTTGCTTTTGCTTATTAGTTTGTATTTTTGTTTTATAGGCCTTGTGTGAGTTATGCTTTAAAGAGGTTCTGTTTTGATGTGCTTCCAGGATTCATTTCAAGATTTGGAGCTCCTTTTAGCAGTTCTTGTAGTGGTGTCTTGGTAATGGCAAATTCTCTGAGCATTTGTTTGTCTGAAAATGATTGTATCTTTCCTTCATATATGGTGCTTAGTTTTGCTGGATACAAAATTCTTGGCTGATAATTGTTTTGTTTGAGGAGCCTGAAGATAGGGCCCCAATCCCTTCTAGCTTGTAGGGTTTCTGCTGAGAAATCTGCTGTTAATCTGATAGGTTTTCCTTACAGGTTGCCTGGTGCTTCTGTCTCACCTCTCTTAAGATTCTTTCTTTCATCTTAACTTTGGATAACCAGATGACAATGTTCCTAGGAGAAGATCTTTTGTGATGAATTTCCCAAGTGTTCTTCGTGCTTCTTGTATTTGGATGTCTAGGTCTTTATCTAGGCTGGGGAAGTTTTCCCCAATTATTCCTCCAAATATGTTTTCCAAGCTTTTAGAATTGTCTTCTTCTTCAGGAACACCAATTATTCTTAGTTTTGGTAGTTTAACATAATCCCAGACTTCTTGGAGGGTTTGTTCATATTTTCTTATTCTTTTTTCTTTGTCTTTGTTGGATTGGGTTAATTCAAAGACCTTGTCTTTGAGCTCTGAATTTCTTTCTTCTACTCATTCAATTCTATTGCTGAGACTTTCCAGAGCATTTCACATTTCTAAAAGTGTGTCCAAAGTTTCCTGAATTTTTAAATTTTTTAAAGCTATCTATTTCATTGACTATTTCTCCCTTTTTTCTCCCTTCACTTTTTGTATCATTTTTTGGATTTCCTTGCATTGGGCTTTGCCTTTCTCTGGTCCCTCCCTGATTAGCTTAATAACTAACCTCCTGAATTATTTTTCAGGTAAATCAGGGATTTCTTCTTGGTTTGGATCCATTGCTGGTGAACTGGTGTGATTTTTTTGGGGTGTTGAAAGGCCTTGTCTTGTTATATTACCAGGGTTGGTAATGTAACAGGTAATATTACAGGGCTGGTACAGTATTCAATGAATTACATAAGATATTTAACACTGTATTATAAAATAGGCTTTGTGTTGTTGATGATTTTGCTCAACTGTAGCCTAATGTAAGTGTTCTAAGCACTTTTAAAGTAGGCTAGGCTCGGCTATGATGTCTGTAGTTTAGGTGTATTAAATGCATTTTTGATTTACGATGTTTTCAACCTGCAATGAGTTTATGACATAACCCCAAAATAAGTTGGGGAGCATCTGTATAACCATTAGGTGAAATGTTAATGGGGGACATCATGAAAGATACAACAACTGACAACACTGATTAATCTTAACATCATGTAAATAGAAGCAATCAGACATTAGGTGCCTCCTGATAGAACCTCACTTTATCATAAAAGTTGACAGAAATTGAACTTCAATGTGATCAAACCTCTAAATCTACCTAACAGTTTCTAGGAAATACAGGAGATAGAGGAACATACTAAACAACACCTCAGGCATGCACTCGGAAAAATCTAGACTGTGAGAAACTCTGCTGAAATAATTACAGATTATTCCAACAAATAAGTTGTAAGGGAAAACAAAAGAGATGAAAAAGCCTATAGATAAAGAAAAAAATAATAAAATACAGATTAACCACTGTAATAAGGAAGAGGAGGAGCTTTAAACAGATTGGATACTTGATAATACATTAGGGTTAGTGTATTAGTCTGTTCTCACACTGCTAATAAAGACATACCCAAGACTGGGTAATTTATAAGGAAAGAGGTTTAATTGACTCATAGTTCCTCATGGCTGGGGAGGCCTCACAATCATGGCTGAAGGTGAATGAGGAGCAAAGTCATGTCTTACATGGTGGCAGGCAAAAGAGTTTGTGCAGGGGAACTCCCCTTTATAAAACCATCAGATTTTGTGAGACTTATTCACTATCATGAGAATAGCATGGGAAAAACCTACCCCCATGATTCAATTACCTCCCACTTGGTCCCTCCCATAACATGTGGAAATTACAGGAGCTATAATTCAAGGTGAGATTTGAGCGGGGACACAGCCAAATGATATCATTTTGCCCTGGCCCCTCCCAAATCTCATGTCCTCATATTTCAAAACCAATCATGCCTTTCCAACAGTCCCTCAAAGACTTAACTCATTTCAGCTTTAACTCAAAGTCCACAGTCCAGAGTCTCATCTGAGACTAGGCAAGACAAGTATCTTCTGCCTATGAGCCTGTAAAATCAAAAGCAAGTATTAGTTACTCCCCAGATACAATGGGGGTAAGGCACTGGGTAATCCATCCCAAATGGGAGAAATTGGCCAAAGCAAAGGGCTACAGGCCCTATGCAAGTCTGAAATCCAATAGGGCAGTCATTAAAACTTCAAGTTCCAAAGTGATCTCCTTTGACTCCATGTCTCACATCCAAGTCACACTGGTGCAAGAGGCAGGCTCCCACAGCCTTGGGTAGCTCTGTCCCTGTGGCTTCGCAGGGTACAGCCTCCCTTCCTGGCTGCTTTCATGGGCTGGCATTGAGTGTTTCTGGGTTTTCCGGGTACACTGTGCAAGCTGTTGGTGAATCTACTATTCTGGGGTCTGGAGGACAGTGGCCCTCTTCTCACAGCTCTGCTAGGCACTGCCCCAGTGGGGACTCTGTGTAGGGGCTCCAACCCCACATTTCCCTTCCTCATTGCCCTAGTAGAAGTTCTTGATGAGATCCCTGCCCTTGCAGCAAAATTCTGCCTGGACATCCAGGCATTTCCACACATCCTCTAAAATCTAGGTGGAGGGTCCCAAACCTCCATTCTTGACTTCTGTGTACTCACAAGCCTAACACCACATGTAACCCACTAAGGCTTTGGACTTGTACCCTCTGAAGCAATGGACTGAGCTATACTTGGCCCCTTTTAGCCCTAGCTGGAGCTGAAACAGCTGGGATGCAGGGCACTATGTTTGGAGGCTGCATAACGCAGGAAGTCCCTGAGTCTGGCCCATAAAACCATTTTACTCTCCTAGGCCTCCAGGCCTCTGATGGGAGGGGCTGCCATGAAGCTCTCTGACATGCCATGGGGACATTTTCCCCATGGTCTTGCTGATTAGCATTTGGCTCCTCATTACTTCTGCAAATTTCTGCAGCCAGCTTGAATTTCTTCTCAGAAAATGGGTGTTTTCTTTCCTATTGCATCATCAGGCTGTAAATTTTTCAAACTTTTATGCTCTGTCACCTCTTGAATGCTTTGCCATTTAGAAATTTCTCCCACCAGATACCCCAAATCATCTCTGTCAAGTTCAAAGTTCCACAGATCTCTATGAAAGGGGCAAAATGCTGCCAGTCTCTTTGCATAGCAAGAGTGAACTTTATTCCAGTTCCCAACAAGTTCCTTATCTCCATCTGAAATCAGCTCTGCCTGAATTTTATTATCAATATCACTAGCGGTAATTTGGTCAAAGTCATTCAACAAGTTTCTAGAAAGTTTCAAACTTTCCCCCATCTTCTTGTCTTCTGAGCCCTCCAAGTCTCTAAGAAGCTCCAAATTTTCCCACATTTTAGTATTTTCTTCTAAGCCTTCCAAACTGTTCCAACCTCTGACTGTTACCCAGTTCCAAAGTCACGTCCACATTTTCAGATATGTTTACAGCAGCATCCCACTCTTGGTACCAATTTACTGTATTAGTATGTTCTCAGGCTGATAATAATGGCATACTGAAGACTGGGTAATTTACAAAAGAAAGAAGTTTAATTGGCTCACAGTTCCCCATGGCTGGGGAGGCCTCACAATCATGGCTGAAGTTGAATGAGGAGCAAAGTCATGTCTTACATGGTGCAGACAAGACAGCATGTGCAGGGGAACTCCCTTTTCTAAAACCATCAGATCTCAGGAAGCTTATTCATTATCATGAGAACAGCATGGGAAAAACTCACCCCTATGATTCAATGACCTCCCACTGGGTCCCTCCCATGACATGTAGGAATTATAGGAGCTACAATTCAAGATGAGATTTGAGTGGAGACACAAGCAAACCATGTCAGTTAGTGTATTTTTTTGACATAATGATATTATTAATACACTTTTATAAAGAGACTTTCACCTTTCAGAGAGAAATACTGAGATAATAAATGACATAATATATCTAGAATATGTCTGAAAGCAATCTGGAGTGAAGAAATGGGGGCATGTGAATGAAACAAGAGCCATCATGATAAGAATTGTTGAAAGTTGAAAATGGATACATAGGATTTTATTATATTACTCCCTCTGCTCTTATATATGTCTGTAATTTCCCTAATAAAAATTTTAAAACCAAACAGAAGAACAGTAGTGGCCATACTGTCTTTCCATGGAATTTCTCCACATCTTGCTTCCCAAGCTTCTCTTTGAACCCTCTTGCTCCTTAGTGCCAATCTTGCCTCCATTTGCTGGTCATGTCCTCTTCCTCCAGGTCCCACAGGTTGATGACTTAGTTGGACAAGCTGTCTGGTTTTAATCTCCATTTTGCCCTTGAATGCTGTCCCTGTTTTTTTTTTTTTTTTTTTTTTTTTTCTCCCCAAGAGGCCAGCTTCTAGCATTATGCCAGGCCTTGCCCCACCCTCAAATACACTAACAGAAATATCAACCCCATGCTTTCAGAGCCTATGTTCTTTGTCCCAGATGCTCAGTCAACTGGGTTTGGAAATTGTTCATTTTCTTTCCTTTCCTTCCATGTAGCCAGTAGAATATGTCTTGGAGGTATGACTTATTTGGGAAGGCAAATAATTTTAAGAAAAGTAAAGAGCATAAGGTACTAGGGAAGGCACATATGGTGGGGTAAATTGAAAGTCCCCATCCTACCCCATTCCCAACTCTCTGCCATGCCTTCTATCAAAAGTGAAATATTAAGATTGGAAAAGAGGCATTTTGGCATGGTGCCATCTTTTCCAGAGGGGTTGGCAAGAACTATCCTCAGTTAATATGGGAGGCTTTAAAAAGAGTGTCAGCCCAGGGGAAGGTGAATAAATTGTTTGCATGATAGGGTGACTGTATTAGTCCATTTTCATGCTGCTGATAAAGACATACCCAGGACTGGGAAGAAAATGAGGTTTAATTGAACTTACAGTTCCACGTGGCTGGGGAGGCCTCAGAATCATGGCAGGCAGTGAAAGGCACTTCTTACATGGTGGCAGCAAGAGAAAATGAGGAAGAAGCAAAAGCAGAAACCCTGATAAACCCATTAGGTCTCATGAGACTTAGTCACTAATGTGAGAATAGCACAGGAAAGACTGGCCCTCATGATTCAATTACCTCCCCCTGGGCCCCTCCCACTGTGGGAGTTCTGGGAGATAAAATTCAAGTTGAGATTTGGTGGGGGGGAACAAAACTGAACCATACCATTTTGTCCCTCGCCACCCCCAAATCTCACTTCCTCACATATCAAAACCAATCATGCCTTCCCAACAGTCCCCCAAAGTCTTAACTCATTTCAGCATTAACCCAAAAATCTACAGTTCAAAGTCTCATCTGAGACAAGGCAAGTCCTTTCTGCCTAGGAGACTGTAAAATCAAAAGCAAGTTAGTTACTTCCTAGATACAATGAGGGTACAGGTTTTGGGTAGATACAGCCATTCCAAATGGGAGAAATTTGCCAAAACAAAGGGGTTACAGGGCCCATGCAAGTCTGAAATCCAGCAGGGCAGTCGAATTTTAAAGCTCCAAAATGATCTCCTTAGACTCCAGTTCTTACATTCGGGTCTTGCTGATGTAAGAAGTGGATGCCCATGGTCATGGACAGCTCTGCCTCTGTGGCTTTGCAGGATACAAAGCCTCCCTCCTGGCTGCTTTCACAGGCTGGTGTTGCATGTCTGTGGCTTTTCCAGGTGCATGGTGCAAGTTGTCGGTGGATCTACCATTCTGAGGTCTGGAGAACAGTGGCTTTCTTTCCACGGCTCCAGTAGGCGGTACCACAGTAAGGACTCTGTTTTGGGGGCTCCAACCCCACATTTCCCATCTGCACTGCCCTAGCAAAGGTCTTCCACAAGTGCCCCACCCCTGCAGCAAACTTTTGCTTGGGCATCCAGGCATTTCCATACATCTGAAATCTAGGCAGAAGTTCCCAAACCTCAGTTTTTGACTTTGGTGCATCTGCATGCTCAACACCACATGGAATCTGCCAAGGCTTGGGGCTTCTACCCTCTGAAGCCACAGCTGGAACTGTACCTTGGTCCCTTTCAGCTACAGCTGGGATGGCTGGGACACAGGGCACCAAGTCCCTAGGCTGCACATAGCATGGGGACCCTGGGCCCGGCCCACACAATCACTTTTTTCTCCTGGGCTTCTGGGCCTGTGATGGAAGGGGCTGCCATGAAGATCTCTGACATAGCTTGGAGACATTTTCCTCATGGTCTTGGGGATTAACATTAGGCTCTTTGCTACTTATGCAGATTTCTGCAGCTGGCTTGAATTTTTCCTAAAAAAATGTTTTTTTCTTTTCTACTGCATCATCAGGCTGAAAATTTTCTGAACTTTTATGCTCTGTTTCCCTTTTAAAATGGAATGCCTTTAACAGCACCCAAGTCACCTTTTGAATGCTTTGCTGCTTAGAAATTTTTTCTGCCAGATACCCTAAATCATCTCTCTCAACTTCAAAGTTCCACAAATCTCTAAGGATGGGGCAGAATGCTGACAATCTCTTTGCTAAAACATAACAAGAGTCACTTTTGCTCCTGTTCCCAACAAGTGCCTCATCTCCATCTGAGGCCACCTCAGCCTGGACCTTATTTTTCATATCACTATCAGCATCTTGGGCAAAGCAATTCAACAAGTCTCTAGGAGGTTCCAAAGTTTCCCACATTTTCCTGTCTTCTTCTGAGCCCTCAAAACTATTCCAACCTCTGCCTGTTACCCAGCTCCAAAGTTGCTTCCACATCTTCAGGTATCTTTTCAGCAATGGCCCACTCTACTGGTACCAATTTACTGTATTAGTCCATTTTCATGCTGCTGATAAAGACATACCCAAGACTGGGAAGAAAAAGAGGTTTAATTAGACTTACAGTTTCACATGTCTGGGGAGGCCTCACAATCATGACGGGAGGCAAAAGACACTTCTTACTTGGTGGCAGCAAGAGAAAACGAGGAAGAAGCAAAAGCAGAAACCCCTGATAAACCCATCAGATCTCATGAGACTTAGTCACTATCACAAGAAGAGTACAGGAAAGACCAGCCCCCATCATTCCATTACCTCCTCCTGGGTCCCTCCCACAACATGTGGGAATTCTGGGAGATACAATTTGAGATTTGTGTGGGGACACAGCTAAACCATATCAGTGACCAACCATCCCTGTTTGCCCAGAAATGAGGCTCATCTCAAGACACTGGATTTCCAGCTAAAAACAGACAAGTACCAGGCAAGCCTGGACAAATTGATCACACAATAGTAAAACCAAGGATACATTTCTTAAAAAGATATAGGTCAAGTCATGTGGGTAGATAATTTCTTTTATCATTGGAGATGAGTCTGTTTACTTTAGGATACAATTAATAATTCTTGTGATACAGCATGTTTGTTCTTGAGTAATTGCCTAAACACAAAGCTGATTGGGAGATGCATATAGATTTAGAACACTCATTCTCTTTTCCCAACTCATAAGACCATCTTCCATGGTTCTCTACTTTAAAACTAACAGAAACCCAGGCAATGAAAATCTCCAGTAACACTTTGCTGAAGGCTTATAGTTTGAAATAACAATGTCAACATTAAACTGAAAATATAATTACTGAAAAGAGTTTACAACTCCTTTCCAGTTGCTATTTTTGTTCTTAGAGGGTTGTACTGTCAAATTACTGTGCTCCGGAAGTCAATGGAAATAATTCTTTTCTCTGAGTGGTTAAGCACTAACTCTAAACACAGTTAGCTTCACTTGCTTCATTTTGCTTTTGATATTTAGGATTTCTCATTTCAAAAATTTAAGAACTTTAAAAAATTTGATCCTTGCCTAAGAGAATGACAGTGGGGGTTGGGAAACTGTTAGCCTGGCCAGAAGGTAACTTTGATTCCTTTGCTCTTTCACCCTAAAGCTCCATCCTTTAGCACAGAAGTTAATTTTGTGTCTGTAAGACAGATAGCAGATTTTATTTTCCTTTCCATAGAAACAGCATAAGTGGGAAACATTTGAGCTCTTCAAATGGGACTTATGTCTTATCAGGAATACATAAAATATATAGGTTCTGTGGAATGGCTTCAGGAGACTGTCAGGCTGTATCCCACACCATGTCAATGCAATGTGCATTTTTCTAGCTGGAGTTTCCATAATTTTCACCAGATCCCAAATGAAACTTGAATCCAAAAACAAAGATTGGAACCAATGTCTTAGAATGGTGAAGGACAAAAGGAGAATCAACAGGAGTGCCTTGTACCAAATGACAGAGGAATAAACACTCTTGACACATTTCATTGTATTGATTCTGAGGTCTAGAATTTTTAACATCACAAATTGGGGTGGATTTTGTAACTGATATCATCCTAGATCAGATGAAGTATAGTAATCCTTTGTGGATTTTGTTGACTTTATTTTATATTTCTGCATTTCTTAGTCAGAAAGCCTAGTTGTCACAAATGAGACATCGAAATACTGTCAAAAGAGCTTTGGCTTCGGAGCCAGGGGACTTAGAATTCCTGGCCCTGCCGCGTGTGAGCTGAGTGAGCTTTAGTAAATGATTTCCTCTTTCCAGGCCTTTCTTTCCACATCTGCAGACTATGAAGGTGTAATCAGCTGGTGCCTCAGAGTGCCTTTAAGGGCACCTGGGTGGGAAGGGAGTGACAGGTGTGTGAGGTTTCACAGCTCCCGCAACCTTCTTCAACCTGGAGCAGTTCTGTGTTATCTATTTTACAAAGCAGACTTGTTTCTAAGGTTGTTTTTTGTTTTGTTTTGTTTTGTTTTTGAAGAATTATTTCTGTTACTAGGGAAACAGAAAAATTAAAAGACCATCCAACTGGCATTTCCAATTGTGGATCTAAAGAGTTTTATGAATGTGTCACTGGATTTTTGTACCTTCCTTTTAATGATGCCAATTGACTAACTGTTTGAGAGATCATACAATAGAGTGATCAGAAGCACAGACGTTGGGTAAGATAGACCTACCTGGAAAGTCATCTACTGTGTGACATTGGGCAAATAATTATAACAATGGGAATAATTTTGGTACCTCTTTCAAAAGATTGTTTTGAGACACCAAGAAGATAGTTCATGGAGAAGGTTCATACAATGCCTCACAAATACGGATCCTCAGTGACCACCAACTGGGGTAGTATTTCTGTCTCTTGGGTCTAAATGAGGGGAAGGATCTTCATTCCTCCTCACCAGAGTATCTACATTGGAATTCAAACCCCCAATTCCATCACATAGAAAGTCTTTCAGATCCTTGGACCCATAATCAACCCCTAAGAGACATTTGCTGCTGCAGATGACCTTAGCGTGCTGGAGAGATCATTATTCATATAGCAAGCACTTTCAGACAAGCAGGGGACATAAGATAAAGGCAGAATGAGGTTTAATTTAAGGAATGTTCATTGTGGCCTTAATGAGAGCACACAGGTGGTAAGATGTGGTCTCTGCCATTTAGGAGCTGGCGGACCAACTAGGTACTTAGGTGACCCAGCAGTAAATGATATGCCAGGAGCTCACAGCAGGACTGAGTGACCCCTACTTGCAGGTCTGAGGGTAATTGGAGGAAATGATGTTTAAATCAAACTTTGCGGGAAGAGAATGATCACAAGTGAAACAGTGAAAGGGAGGAGGCCATCTTAGTCAGGGAAAGGCAAAAACCAGGAGTCCCCTACAAAATAACAATAAATAAAGAATGAGTGATTAAGCAAAATCATAGTTAACATTGCTTCTTAAGTGCTAGGTACTTATGAAACACTTTATACGCATTATTACTTGTAGTTCATTTAGTCCTTAACCAACTCTGCAAGATAAGTTTTATTATTATATTATCCCCATTCTACAGATGAGGAAAAGGAAGCACAGAGAATGAAATATCTTGCCCAAGCTGGTAAGTGGGGTAGCTTGATTTAGAACTCAGAAGTCCGTTCTCTCAACCAAATGTACTCATCATTCATGAGGCTGCTCTACCAAACTGGGGCCAGTTTATGGATAGAGAGGAGCACTATGCCTCCCACCAGTCAGGGAAAGAATCCTGGTTCTTCCTGATAGGTTAGAGTTACTTGACTGCAGAAGTATCAACATTTTAGGCTGGATAATTCTTTGTTCTGCAGGGCTATTCTGTGCGTTATGGGACTGTTAGCAGCATCACTGGCCTCTACCCACGAGATGCCAGTAACACTTCCTTCCCTGTTTGTGACAAACAAACATGTTTCCAGACATTTCTTAATGTCCCTGGGGTGGGGGGCAGAGTGACCCCCAACTGGGAACACTATTGCAGGCAGGCTCCTGCTAGCCATTGGCTTGTTGCTCTGCATGAGCAGAGCTGAAGCCAGGAGAAATTCTCTCTGCTGTGCACAAAATTGTCTCCAGCAAACTTTCAGCTTTAAAGTTGTTCATCTCAGCAGTTGGGGTCTTGATTTCCTCAAGGTGACTCATACAGCGGCAGTCTATGGGAGTCAGTCGGTTATCTGTTCTGACAAGGCCCCTTGTGTGTTTGAAGGAGGTGTGGCCTCCAACCCATCAAAGCATGCCGGATGCACAATTACATCTCCGCATTGTGCTTGCCAGGGCATGACAATTGGAACACTGTGATTCAAGGCTTGTTTTGTTCTGACCAGCATCAGAAGTTCAGAACCTTAGCTTGAGTAGAAAAATTGATTATATATTCTATTTGCTACAAGCCTACCAGCTAGTGCATCCATTCACCCTTTCATTTTCAGGGTCCACCTCTACAGACAACACTTATGTAACATTCTTAAAGGCGTTTTCCATGGTGATTAAGCTTTGCAGAGTAGGTTTGAGTGGTTTATCTGCATTACCAGTATCTCTTTCTTGGGACTTTGGAAGAGAGACCCTGGGTAGGCCCAGCAGGTGGAGTTTTTGGGGTTGGGGCTGGACTACAGGAGAAGGAGCAAGCAGGGAGAAACAGTGTGGAAGACAAAAACTGAAACTCAGAGGAACAGGGTAAAGATTTTTCTCCGTAAAAGTACCAAAAGTAGGCTGGGTGCGGTGGGTCATGCCTGTAATTCCAGCACTTTGGGAGGCTGAGGAGGGTGGATCATGAGGTCAGGAGATCGAGACCATCCTGGCCCACATGGTGAAACCCCGCCTCTACTAAAAATACAAAAATCAGCCGAGCGTGGTGGCATATGCTTGTAGTCCCAGCTACTCAGGAGGCTGAGGCAGGAGAATCACTTGAACCCGAGAGGTGGAGGTTGCAGTGAGCCAAGATCACGTCATTGCACTCTAGCCTGGGTGACAGAGCAAGACTGTCTCAAAGAAAAAAAAAGTACCAAAAACAGATCCTAAAACCGGAGACTGAGCCACACTCCTGGATAGGGGAAATGAGAGCATGGAGAAGGAATCAGAGGTGGTTGAGCAGAAGAGTCACTGCCTGTAGAGACATTTGTTAGACAAACATTTAATGAGCACTAGCTATGAGCCAGACACAGGGCTGTGCAGCCTCAGAACAAACCCATGCAACAGTTTTCTACCATTCTGGAAATGGAGGTAGAGAGGGTTTGAGTTACCTGTTCAAAGCCATTTGGCTGGAATGTAGACAGGCCAAGGTAAGGATTCAGGCCTGTCTGACCCCAGAACTCAGGATTTGAACCACTGAGTTACGTACCACTCTGAGCAGGGCACGCCTCGGGGTGGAGTCTGGGAGATCTGACCCAATTTAAGGGATAAGGAACAAGGAGGAACATAATATTATTTCAACCATCCTCCCAGGGGCAGAGCCAGGGGAGAAAAAAAGAGGTTCCTGGTTACAACTACTGGAGCTGAGAGAGGGATATTGGTTTACATACCTCCTGAAGAAGACACAGGTAGGATCCTGAATGCTGAATCCTTGTCCCATTGCCTACCGTGGAGGCTGTATTCATTTGCTTTGGCTGTTGTAGCAAAGTACCACACACTGCAGGGCTTATACAACATACACTGATTTTCTCTCTGTTCTGGAGATTGGAAGTTGAGAATCAAGGTGTCGGCAGCGTTAGTTCCTTCTGAGGGCTGTGAGAATCTGTTCCAGATTCCTCTCTTAGCTATGTGGTTTTCTGGCAATCTTTGGCATTTCTTGGCTTATAGATACATCATCCTGATCTCTGCCTTCATCCTCACATGCATTCTCCCTGTGTCCACCTCCGTCACTGTCTAACTTTTCACTTTTTATAAGGACACCAATCATATTGGATTTGGGTCCACCCTAATGGTCTCATCGTAGCTTCATCATCTGTAAAACCCTATTTCCAAATCAGGTCACATTCACAGGCACTGGGGGTTAGGGCATCAATATTTTTGAGGGGACATAATTGAATCCACAACAGGGAACATCCCAGTAAAACACACAATTGTTACTAGTTTGGGCTTTGGTCCCAAACCTCTTTGTGAGATGAGTTGGCCATTTGAGATTGGTGAGGCAGCTGTGCCCCTTGAAGGTAAGACTTGAGGAGATGTTGGCTCCAACAGTATCCTATATCTTCTCCTGTCCCTGCCACTCTCTCATCCTGCACCAGCCTTTGCACACTAGTTAGTAAAGGAAACTTAAGAACACCTAGGGATTGGCAGCACTTGGGGAAAACAGAGGGAAGAGATCAATGATAGTTATACCTATAGTTCTTCTCCCTTCTCCTGACAATGCCATCCTCTTGCCTTCTGACCCCTGTGTGTGAACTTGAAACTCCATTTTCTTTTTCGACTATGTCATGGAGACTTCTCTTTAAAACAGGGTTTCTCTCCTTCTCTCCCTCCTTGTTTCTCTCCCTTTTCTCCTTCTTCATTTTTTTCCTTTTTGTTAAGGAAGAGGAGGTACAGTGAAAGGAAGAAGCCTTATTCTCTTCCTAGGGAATGGAGTGTAGTGAGTATAACTTAATAGGGAGCAGGTGAGAAGTCTAAACTTTCCTTCTTAGTTTAATTTTTTCCATCTCCCTTTACCCCATTCTTCTTAACTGAAGGGACTGAAAGTGTGTAATCCTCAGGTAGAATTGAGTCCAGAAATGGAATGTGGTGAGGACTACACAGAGGTGGTAGGGTGGAAGAAAAAACAGGCCTGACAATGCAATATATGTTCCCATCCAGTTCAGCTAGATGTGATGAGACAAACTCATTTAGATTAGCTTATTTTGTCTTGATGTATAAATGTCAGATAATCCAACTGTGCTAGGATTTTTGCATATCACAAACATGTTGTTATTAACGACCATCTGTAATTAGCAAAACAGTGAGCTAAATGATGAAGGAAGGAAGAAACTAACATTTTTGAGCATTTATCATGCATCAGGCACTGCGTTAGGGACTTCTGCATATATTCTTCTGTTGCATCCATCAAAGCCAGGGAAGCAGGCAAGATCAATCCGGCTTTGCTGATGAGGATGCAGAGGCATTGCCTAAGGTTACAGAATATTTCTTTATTCTTTATTCTTTTTTTTTTTTTTTTTTTTTTTTTTTGAGACGGAGTCTTGCTCTGTTACCCAGGCTGGAGCACAATAGTGCGATCTCGGCTCACTGCAAACTCCGCCTCCTGGGTTCACGCCATTCTCCTGCCTCAGCCTCCCGAGTAGCTGGGACTACAGGTGCCCACCACCATGCCCGGCTAATTTTTTGTATTATTTAGTAGAGATGGGGTTTCACCGTATTAACCAGGATGGTCTTGATCTCCTGACCTCATGATCCACCCACCTCAGCCTCCCAAAGTGCTGGGATTACAGGCATGAGTCACTGTGCCTGGCCAGGTTACAGAATATTTCTGGGCACCACAGGCCTGGTCAATAAATGGTTTATGTCACACAACCTAGCTGAACTCATTTATTAAAATTTTTTTTAGTGAATTCCTCACAATTTTCTATTTTTAAATTTTTGTTATTTATTTATTTATGAGACAGGGTCTCGCTGTGTTGCCCAGGCTGGAGTGGCTCACTGCAACTTCGACCTCCTGGACTCAAGCGATCCTCCCACCTCTGTTTCCTGAGAAGCTGGAACTACAAGTGTGCACCACCACACCCAGCTAATTTTATTTTTTTGTAGAGATAAGGTCTCACTATGTTTCCCAGGCTAGTCTTGAACTTCTAGACTCAAGTGATCTTCCTGCCTCAGCCTCTCAAAGTGCTGGGATTACAGACATGAGCCACTGTGCCTGGCCACAATTTTCTATATATGTAAATATATCACCTGTGAATAGAGATAGTTTTACTTCTTCTTTTTTTTTTTTTTTCAATCTGGTTGCCTTTTATTTCTGTGTCTTGCCTAATTCCTCTTGCCTAACTGCTCCAGTACAATGCTGACATAAAAGTGGCAAGAGTGGATATCCTTGTATTTTTCCTGATCTCATGAGTTAAAAGCTTTCAGTTGTTCACCATTGAGTGTGATGTTAGCTGTGGGTTGGTTGTAGATGCTCTGTATGAGGTTAGGACATTTTCCTCTATTTCTAGTTTAACAAACTAGTTTTTTTTTAAATCATGAAAGGATGTATAATCCTATGTTGCTGAAGTCAGTTTGCTAGCTTTTTTTTGAGAATTTTTCATCTGTATTTATAAGGGATATGAGGTCATAGTTCTATATTCTTGAAATATCTTTATTTAGGTATGGTATTAGGGTAAGAATGGTCTCATGAAATAAGTGAGAAAATGTGTTTTTTTAATTTCTATTTTTTCGAAGAATTTGTCAAATATTGAAGATTGGTATTAATTCATCTTTAAACATTTGTAAAATTCAGCAGTGAAGATACCTGGGTCTGAAATTTTTCTTTTTGTAGAAGTTTTAAAATAACTAATGTCATCATTTATTATAGGTCTATTAAGATTTTCTATTTCTTGAGTCAGTTCCAGTAATTTTTATCTTGCTAGGATTTTGTCCATTTCATCTTGGTTATCAAACTTGTTGGCATAGTTGTTTATAGTATCCTTTTATAATTTTTTAAATTCCTATAAGATAAGTAGTGATGTCTCATATTTCATTGCTGTTATGAGAAATTTGAGTTCTCTGTCTCACTTTCTGTCAGTCTAATTAAAGGTTTGTCAAGTTTGTTGGTCTCTCTAAAGAAATAGCTTTTGATTTTTCTCTATTGTTTTCCTATTTTTTATTTTATTTATATATTTTCCAGTCTTGATTATTCCTTTCCCCTACTTGCTTAGGTTTCAGTTTGCTCTTATTTTTTATTTCTTAAGATGAAAAGTTAAGTTACTTACTCATTTGAAATATTTCTTATTCTTCTTTTTAAAATATAGATGATTACAGCTATACACTTCTCTCTGAGCACTGCATTAGCTGCGTATTGTAAGTTTTGGTATGTTGCATTTTTGTTTATACTCATCTCTAAATATTCTCTTAGAGAATATGTCTTATAATTTCTTCTTTGATCAATTGGTTATTTAGGAATGTGTTAATTAATTTCCATATATTTGTGAATTTCCCAGGTTTTATTCTGTGTTTTATTTCTAATTTTATTTTATTGTGGTCAGGGCACATGTTTTGTATAACTTCAATGTTTTAAAATTTATTGTTTTTATAGACAGACATATGGTCTACCCTGGAGAGGTTTCATTGTGCACTTGAGAAGAATATGTATTCTGCTGTTGTTGGGTGGATCATTCTATAGATGTCTGTTAAAAGAAAAACTTTAGATAAATTAAATTTAGCAGAGTTTTTTTGAGCAAAGAACAATTAATGAATTAGGCAGCACTCGCAACAAGAAGAGGTTCAGAAAGCTCCACCTGACAGCCTGAGCAGTGAGATTTTATAGGCTAAAGATGGAACCAAAGTAGAAAGATCACTTAATTGGCTACATCTGGACATCTGCCTTATTTGGGCATCGTGTGATCAGTTGACTGATTTGCTGAAGCTTGGCTGTTTGTGATGGCTGAAACTCAGTTATCAAGTCTGGTTTCAGTTTGTTTATAAAATATGTTAGGTTGTGCTACATTACAACTCAAAGTAGGGAGATAGCCTCGAGTCAATGGCTTCCTGCTTATTTAGTTTAATAAATGTACTTAGAATTTTTCAAGTCTCCTATTTCATTGTTGATCTTCTGCCTGTCCTGTTCTGTCCATTATTGAAAGTGAGGTATTAAAGTTGTTACTTGTTACTGTTGAATTGTCTATTTCTCTCTTTAATTCTGTCATTTTTTATCTTTATATATTTTGGAGCTCTCTAGATAGGTTCATATACAATTGCTATGTCTTCCTGATGACCTAACCTTTTTTTAATTATAAAATGTCCCTTTTTGTTTCTAACAACAATTTTTGTTTGAACGTCTATTTTGTCTGATCTTAGTATAGTGACTCTGTCTTTTGGCTACAGCTTGCGTGGAATATCTTTTTTTCCCCCATTTTTAACATTCAACCTATTTGTGTCTTTTCTACATCTATTGAGTTTCTTCTTTATTATGGTTTTCTCCTTTATTCTGTTTATATGATAAATTACATTTATTGATTTTTGAGTGCTATACCTACCTTGCGTTCAAAATAGAAATCTCACTTGTTCGTATTGAGTTATCTTTTCTGATTATTGTTAGATTCCAAATGCCCATATTTCATAAATGATTGCCCCATCTCTGTTCATGAAATGGTAGTTTCATAGTGTCAGAGTAACATTAGCCTCATAAAATGAACTGAGATGTGCCCTGCACTCCTTTATTTTTGAAAAGTATTTGTGTAAAACTGGTATTTCTTTTCTAGAAATTTCATAGAATTCACTAGTCAAGTCATCTGAGTCTGGACGGTTCTCCTTCTCCCTGGGAATGTTTTTAACGAAAACTCAATGCCTTGAAGAGATAAATAGCAATTTTGATTTTCTCTTTTCTCTTGTTTCAGGTTTGGTAAATGTTTTGTATCGTTTGGTCTTTTGATACATTTGTCCATTTCACCCATGTTCTCACATTTGTCATATGTTGCTCATAACATTTTATTATTGTCTACTTAACATACAGAGAACGTTCAGTGACATCCTATTTTGCTTTTGATATTAGAAATGTTTATCTCTTTGTTTTTGATCAGTCTAGCCAGAGATCTATCATTTGTATTGATCTTTTTAAATAAGCAACTTATGGTTTCATTGATTTTTCTCCATTGTTAGCTTGCTTTTCATTTCATTGATTTACACTTTTGTTTTTCTGCCTTTCATTGTACTTTGGGTTTCAGTTCTTTTTTTTTTTCTTTTAGCTTCTTACGGCGGAAGCTCTGATAACTAATTTCGGACATTAAAAAATTGGCAACAGAAGCATTTAATGC
Source organism: Pongo abelii (assembly GCF_028885655.2). Classification (NCBI taxonomy): domain Eukaryota; kingdom Metazoa; phylum Chordata; class Mammalia; order Primates; family Hominidae; genus Pongo; species Pongo abelii. The sequence continues at coordinate 12,781,649 of NC_071988.2, forward strand.
TATGAAATTTCTTCTAATTGTTACTTTATTTTCATCTAATAAATTTTGATATGATGTGTTTAATTCTTTTCAAAATATTTTCTAATTTCTTTTGTCAATTTCTCTTTGAAAAATGGGATATTTGAAATGAGTATTTCCCAGGTATTTTAATTTTTTGGATATCTTTCTGTTTTTGAAATGCGTTGTCATTCTACTGTAGTCAAACAAAATGGATTGTAAAATTTCCATCCTTTGATATGTATTAAGACTTGTTTTATGACCCAGTTTTGGGTTAGTATATGGCGTATCTTAGTGAATTTTCCATGTGCTCTTGAAAAGTATCTACATTCTGTTGTTTAGTTACTTGTACTATAGATATCAATTTGATCAGGTTGAAGGTAAGTGTTGTTTAAGTCTTCTAAGATTCTATTCTTTCTAATTTATCAACTACCAGAAGAGGAGTGTTGAAATCTCCAACTATAATTGGGAATTTGTCCATTTCTCTTTTCAGTCTTATCAGTTTTCACTTCATGTATTTTGATGCCTATTACTACATGCCTGTTCAGTTAGCATCGTTGGTCTTCTTAATGCATTGACTCTTTTGTTTTTATAAAATGTTCTGCTTTATCACAAAAATTGGTAATATTTCTTGTCCTAAAGTCTACTTTATCTGATATTAATGTAGCCACTCCAGTTTTCTTATTATTAGTGTTTGCATTGTTTATAATTTTCTATCCTCTTACTTTTGTAATGTGAGACTCTTCTGTTCACCCCAAGGTTTTCTATTATTGTTGTAATGCAATTTACTTCTACATGTTATAAACTCTATGACACATTCTTTACTTTTTTTTTTAAGAAAGCAATTTTCTCTTAAAGAATTGAAACACAAGGAAAAACTTTTTCCCTTTATATAAATAGTTATCATTTAAATGATTCTGAATTCTTTTGAGCAGGTCCAAGTTTCCGTATGGTATCATTTTCTTCTCTGCAAAAAACTTCCTTTAACATTTCTTGTAGTTGAGATCTCTTTACAAGTAAATTCTTTTAGTTTTTGCTTATCTAAAAACATTTTAAATTACTCTTAGCTTTTGAAAGATGTTTTCACTGGAGACAGAATGACACTTTTTCCCAGCACTTTGAAGATGCTTTATTGTTTCTTGTCTTGCATTGTTTGTGATCTAAAATTGATAGTAATTCTTATCTTTGGTTTTCTGAATATAATGTGCCAATTTTATACGACCAATTTTAGATGGCTTCTTTTAAGATTTTTCTCTTTATCACTGGTTTGTAGCAATTTGATTATGATGTGCTTTGGTATAATTTTCGTTTTTATTTTTTGAAAATTTTGCTTTGTGCTTATTGAATTTTTGGACTGTGTTTATGGTTTTTATCGAATTTGAATAAAATTTCAGGCATTATTTCTTTGAATACATATTTCTGCCCCTTCTTTTTTTCTGACTCCAGTTATATTTACACTAAACTACTTAAAACTGTTCTACATGTTATGAGGTTTCTGTTAATTATTTTCTATCTCTTTTCTTTTTATGCTTAAGTTTGGATAGTTCCTATTGCTACATTCTCAGATTACACTGATTTTTTTTCCTTTTTCTATAATGTCTAATCTGTTATTAGTCCTATGCAGTAAAAATTTTATTTCAAATATTGAATTTTTCAGCTCTAGAAGACCTCTTAGTTTCGTTTTTATTTCTTTAATTTCTCTCTTTATCATTTTCGTTTTCTTGTACATTCTAGAACATATTTATATTAGCTACTTTAAAGTCTCTATCTGCTAATCACTCTGTCTGTCATTTCTGGATCTATTTTCATTGGCAATGAGAGTCCTGCCTGTTCATGGAAATGTTGTACCCACAAGGTACAATGTAGAAAACTTCTCTGTATCAGTTGGTAGCACATTTGGCTTCAAGTAAAAGAATGACAGTAACTTAAAGAAATAGGAGGTTTATTTGTCTTATAAAAGTGTCTGGAGGTAAGCAATTGCTGGCTCTGATTCAATAGCTCAGTAATGCAGAGATTACTATAATTCTTTTTGTTGCTTTTCTCATCTTGGTAACCTCATTGTTTCCAGAAAACTGCAAACCTCCAGACACTAGACATCACAGTTGTATTCTAAGTAGGAAAAACATTATGCCTTAAATCTATTTTTTTCCCTGAAAGCAGTGGTTTATTGGAAGTTCAACCCAGTGGCTTTCCATGTTATTGGCCAAGACTGGGTCACATGACTTCCTATGGACTAACCACTCATCAAGTTAAACAAGATTGTCATGACTGATTTAGACCAGTGATAAATTTCCTTGGACTCCTGAACAAATCGGGGCTTGAATAACAGGGAAATGCATGTTGAGGAAAGGGTAGGCTAGACAGTGTTGTTCATATGCTGCAGTGCCAAAAAGTAAGGTTCACTCTCAGAATGGTATTTGATCTTCATCTTGTAGGAAACTTGGTGGGAGAGAGGAGAGCCAAAAGCAACATGGGCAACTTCTAATATTATCTAGATCTCAAACAAGGAGAGGTTTAGAAGCAAATCATAAAGAGAGGTTTAGAAGCAAATCATAAGAACTCGGTGAAGTCTAGTTTCTGTGGTTTTTTTAAACACAGAGACAATTTAGTTGCTGAGTTTTATATCAGCAGAAGTGTCTGGTGGCACAAAAGGAAGGAAATGTCACAATAAATTAAAACAAATGAGAATGTGAATCAATGATAGAGTTGGTGGACTCTTAATTCTTGAAAACTTTTATTGTGAGCTGTGTGATCTCGAACAATCCACTTAACCTCTCTAAGCCTCAATTTCTTCATTAGAAACTAGAAATAATATAACTGTTGTGGGTGGTTAGCAATTAACCATCTGTATTATTAGTTCTAGTTTATTATTGTATTATAACTTCTTGTTTATTATTATTTTTAGTTTATTCGTCAAAAACCAGGAATAATAAGATGGCCATTGTAGTTAGTTAAGAGCAGCAGTTCTCAAAGATTTAGGTGTTAGGGCCACTTTAAATCCTTAAGAATGATTGAGGATCCCTAAGCACTTTTGTTTACATTTGTTATAACTATTGATATTTACCATATTAAAAATTAAAACTGAGAATTCAAAAAAGTATTTATTAATTCATTAAAATAACAGTAAGAATGCATTGCATGTTAAATTAGTAACATTTTAAATAAAAATATATTTTCTAAAACAAAAAATGTGGTGAAAATGTGGCATTGTTGTACATTTTTGCAAATTTCTTATGGTTTAATAGAAGGGAACAGGATTTTCCTGTGCATTTCTGCATTCAATCTGTTGTAATATCACATGTCATTGAGGCTCTGAATAACCCTACTATATACTTGTGAGAAAATGGGAGAGGAAAAAGGCAAATAATGCTTTAGTATTATGATGAAAATAGTTTGTGATTTCACAAACTTCCCTGGGGGTTCCTGGACCAGATATTGAGGACTGTTAGTTAAGAAAATAGTCTCTTTCCCTTCTAACTGAGTAAATGTGAGCAAGATATTAAATGTCTCAGTTCCTTCATCTGTAAAATGGAGATAATAATATTAGCTGTTTCATAGGTCTGCTCTGAGGATTATATCAGTTCTCTTAAGATAGCGTGGAATTCAGTAAGTGATAGAAATCAATTACTATTACTGCTTACTGAATGCACCACAAAAGAATTTTTCTCTCCCCTTTTCCTTTGGAGCAGAAGAGAGATCTTTGGAACATTTTGTTTGAGAAGTAGAAGAGGCAAACCTCTGGATTTATTGATAAGGGCCCAACACTTGGATAAAATGATCCCTTTAGTCAGTAATAATTAATGCATATCATCCACATCATATTATGAATCATCCTTTTCAGCCCCTATCTCAATTCTTGAAACCGCCTGTGATATGAGTGAGGTATATTTATTATTCCCATTTTGCATACCAGGAAACTGAGACTCAGAGGTTAAGTAACTTGCCAAAAGGCAGAATTTCTACAGGGAATCTTTATCTTCTGACTCCACATTCTGTGTCTTTGAAGTCTCCTCCCTGCCTCCCACTTCTGATTTTTGCACATTAATATGCATATAATGCACCTGCTCTCTGGGAGGCAGGTTTGCCTGCATCAGCTTTTGAAGTTGGTGCCTGAAACATGTTTTGATTAAGGATGGAAAATTCATTGAATAGACAGATAGACTTGAAGGCCTTTACATCATTTTGGAGATAAAAAGTGCTGGGTAAGTGTTATGATCCATGTGCTGGTAATTTGATCAAAAAAGAAATAACTATGCAGAACTGACCCTAAGAAAATGAGATCTGAAAAGGGGGCAGGGGCTATCAACTTTGATCCAGAAGACCTAGGCTTATTCAGATTTTGACTCAGGAAGTTCCTGTGGGTGAAGTAACACATCTTCCTGAGATACTAACAAATTCCACAGCTGACCTGAGTGTAGTGGGAGGCTGGCAAGAATGTGTAAATTCAATATCATTAGCAGACAAGTGAACATGAACCCCCAGTGACTCCTAGGAAAATCTTTCAGGCAGGAAACTGGGAGAGAAAGGTAAAAGTGCTAATGGTGGACATTAAAGGCTTCTTAGAAAGCTGGGTGCCTGACTCTATTATGGAAGCAGTCATGCTAATCATGACACCTGACATGGGTTAGCATGTCCTCTTGGTCACCCTCTGTGCTGGGGACTTTACGTGCTCTGTTTTATTTAATCTTTGCAAGAATCTTGTGAAGGAGGTATTTTTATTATCACCATTTTACAGGTAAAAAAACTCTTTACTCAGGGATGTCAAATAATTTTCATGTGAGAATTAGTGAGAAGTAGAGGAAAGATTCAAACCAGCTCCAATGTCAGTGTCCAAATCACTGGATTTACTGCATCCCCAAGATGTTTTGATCTCAGTGGGAGATAAGACAGACCTTTAGGATGATATTTGTTGCTGGAGATATGACCATTTGGTAACTAAAGCAAATCTGAGCTTTTTAAGAATAGCTTTACTCTTCTGGATATTTGCTCATTTAGGGTTCCAAACATGGATCAGTTCCTATTTTTTCTGATACCTGCTATTGCGCCTTATTGCTTCTGGCATAAGATTCAACCCTCAAGTAAAGTTTAAGTTCAGTATTCTCTCTGGCAGGTTCTGGAAGCCAACAAAAGGGAGACAGCTTTTGGAGCACTACCATTGTCCAAGGTCATTAACAAGAACCTATTATGCGCAGAACATGTGGATAAAGCTGGGTAAATCCCACCTGGGCCTCATCATGCATCATGCCTCCTCGGGGAGCTCACCGTCTAGCATGGGATTTATATTTATATTTATATTTATATTTCTTAAATAATAACTTAGAAAGCAGTGAGTGCTTTCTATGCACTTGCAAGAAACTGTCTTTCTAAGCAGATTGCAAGAATCTGTCCCAGGAGATCTGCAGAGGATCACTGGCTGGGGGATAGTTTTTTTTTTTTCCTAGCAAACTTTAATAAAGGCACTAAGCTAAGTGTGATAGAAATTCAAAAGCTAAGGTAGAAGGAGAAAACACTGAGAGATGATGTTCTATGAAGGTCAACTAGTAAGGCCTGGGAGGGATAGCTGGAGGGCATGTCAGAAGGAGAGTGACTAGACGAGGGGGCAGCAACCTTGGCACATGGACCAAATACAGCCCACTGTCTTGGCTGGCTTTTCACTGAGTCTGCTATATTTATATATTATGCCAGAAATCACTAAGGAGGCTCATCAAATCCCCACAACAACTCTACGGCTTTTATAGATGAGGAAACTGAAGCTTTAAAGACTTAGTTAAGGACACTTGTCCAAGATCATATAGCTACTAAGTGGCAGATCCAGAGTTTAGATCTAGATCTCCTGAATCTAAGTCCAGCTCTCTTTCTCTTGCACCAGGGCCAAGTTTCATGGCGATTCTGTCCTTCCTAAGGCCTCTGCTCTGATATTGGGGATGCCTAGGAGCTCCAAATTCTCCTTGTCAAAGTGCATCCTCTGGACTTGCCTTTTCCCATATTCTCTTCTCTTTACACAGATCCAGGGAGGACGGGTCCTGGAGGACAGGATGCTGCTCTTGCAGCATCAGGCCCAGGACTGGACGGATGTGCATCTGGTCATGTGAGCACGGCTTTCTCCATGCTGCCACTCTGACCCTAGAACATGTGTCCTCCTTTACACGGAGGTCATCCAAATTTCAGCGCCTTCCCTCTTTCCTTTCAGTCTGTAAGCCTTTCCTATCCCCCTGGCATGCTGGCTTCCACCTCATCAGCCTATCGTCATGTGAGGTTGGAAATACCACAGTTCTTGCTGCCTCATGACTACAGAGTTCTTACATTGCTCGTTTCACAGAAACATTCATTAGTTTCATACAATGATGTATTATGTGGGAATGTTTACCACCAAAGCAAGGCCAGTAAAAGATATATTTTTAGTTGGGAGAAGGGATGACTTTGGTTCCTTGGACTAATACCTAATATGCACGCAATCTATCAGTATAGCTCTTCTGGCAGACTTGGGAGATGGTTCATGTGAGCTCTGGGCAGGAATGAGGAATTGGTTATGACAAAAACACAGATTGCAATAATCTGTCCCAGGAGATCTGCAGAGGATCCTTGGCTGGGGGATTTTCTTTTTTTGGTAACTTTCAATGGCATTAGTTCCCATGAGAGACATTTACTGGAGGTCTGTTTACCAGTTAGAGTGCTGGTGGCTGTAATAGAAACTCAACATGACTAAAACAACAACAAAATATCCCATTGAACAGGAAGGCCAGAATTAAGATGGGTCTTGAGCATGGAACTGAGAGATTTGGCTGTTTTCTGTGATTCTCTTACCTTTTTTCTTCCTGTATGTTATGGCATTTTAATTTTTTTTTCCCCTAATAGATCCCTTCAAGATCCATACAATCTTCTATGGACATGGGGGATGGAGGGAGGGATTGAGAGAGAGGGAGTGAAAGAGAGAAGAGAGAGAAGAGGAAGAGAGAGAAAGAAGAAGAGAGAGAGCAGGAGATAGAAAGAGAGGAAGAAGAAGAAGAAGAGGAAGGAGAAGAAAGAAGGAGGAGGAGGGGGAGGAGAAAGAAGGAGAAGGAAGAGGAGGAAGAGGAGTAAGAGGAGCTGGAGAAGCAGGTGTCAGGAGGAGGAATAAGAAAGAGGAGGAGGAGGAAGAGAAGGAGGGGGAGAGAGGTAGAAGAAGAAAAGAGAAGAAAGGAAGGAGGGGCAGCCAGGAGATAGAGAAACCTTTGCCTTAAGCAGACTGACAGAGCTTACTTAGGTCACATGCCCACTCTAGAGACGGGATAATGTCATGTGCCATTTGGCTTAAAATAATCATAATCTGAGTCCAGTACTGGAGTGGATACCTTAATTAAACTGGAGTTGTGTGGGTGCAGATATGGGTAAACAACACCAGTGTTAGCCACAGTCTACCAAGAGTCTCTGCTGCATGAGGGTTCTCCAGGTCCTCGGGGTCCCTGGAGACACTTGGAGGTTGTTGTCTATGTCTGCAGATGGTAGAGGTGGAGATAAGGAGAGTGGAGCGTTTCTTATGCATGTGTGTGTATTTACTTCTAATGTAACATGTAATATGATATACATGTTAATATACATAGTACTTTTAGGTGCAGCAAGGAATATACCAGTCCCTCAGGGTGACCAAGTTACCCCTCATAAATGAATTATAAAGGAAATTCCCTCAGGGGGTTTTACATGCAAACCACATTCAAATTTATCACTGAATGACAGAGCACAATTTCTAATAAGATCCTTACATTCTGCAAAAGCAGTGATGTATTTCATTAGACTGCTTGATGTCCTGTCTCTTGATAACCTCCTGGTATATGAGAGGAAAGCCTAGCTTACAGATGGTGATTTTGGCTAGGGCAGAGTCGGTGAGGTCCAGGCACAGCCCTATTGGGATGGGAGGTTAGGGTTAAATTTGGAAGTCCATGCAAGCTTTTGATCAAACATTTTTGTCCAAGTCTGCTCACAATAGAGGACACAATATTTATATGTGGTATGGCTTTAAGAAGCTGAAGAGATGGGTAAATCTGAGGGAGCAGCACACACTTCCTTTGAAATCTTGTATTTCAAGTTCAAAATTCACATACACTTTACATTCTTCTCCTTAATAGACCTCTGCATGTTTTTATATAAAAATAAAGTTTTCCCATAAATCTCTGAGTAAAATAGATGGTTTGGGAAAATGTACCATGCTCATGCTGTGGTTTAATGGAGTTCCAGCACATGGAGGGATTCTCTCATCAGTTTCCCCATAATTGTGTCATTCTAGGACTACTGTTACTAGTTTGTTCATAGTTGTGCAACACTACTACTTTTTCTAAAATTTAGTATCTTTGAAATAGACTAAATTTTAAAACCAAATACATTTTTCGTTTCTTTTTTCTTTTTTTTTTTTTTTTGAGATGTGGTCTCGCTCTATTGCCAGGCTGGAGTGCAGTGGCGTGATCTCGGCTTACTGCAAGAGCCACCTTCTGGGTTCAAGCGATGCTCCTGCTTCAGCCTCCCGAGTAGCTTGGACTACAGGCGTGTGCCATTACACCCTGCTAGTTTTTGTACTTTTAGTAGAGACGGGGTTTCACCATGTTGGCCAGGATGTTCTTGATCTCCTGACCTTGTGATCTGCCCGCCTTGGCCTCCGAAAGTGCTAGGATTATAGGCGCCTGGCCACATTTTTTATTCTCGTACTAAGCTCTAGTATCCATGAAATGTTAAATTCCAGATCAAGTTCAATTTCTTGTATTCATTAAAACAAACATAAAATATCACAACTGGAGGGTACCAACAGGGACCTATGTTTTCCTTTGGGAAATGCTTCATTTCCCCGTTTGAGAAGTGCAGAATCAGAGCAATAGTTCTCAAACTTTACTGTGCATAGGAATCACCGAAGGAACTCATACACTGCATGTTTCTGGGCCCTAACCTCAGGAGGTTTGATTCAGTAGGTCTTAGGTGAGCCTAGAAATCTGCATTTTTAAACAATTACTCCAGATGACTGTGATGCTGGTGGGTTCTGGGAAAAATATGAAGAACGTTTTTCTAGGGGAAAAGATAGATGGCTTGTCTTTTAAATGATCTTTCATAAATCTCTCAGGTTTTAAACAGAAGCTAAATAATCGACAATTTAACAACAACAGAAACATAGTTAACATTTCTTGGACAACCATCATGTGTCAAACACTGTGCTCATGAATTTATGTTAACTCACATGTTGCCTTATTCAATCCTCACACCAGCCCTATATGGTGGGCTATGGTAAATACTATATATGGTAAATACATATACTATAAATGTTATATATAAGGTATATACTATTATTTTACCTATTATACAGATGAGAAAACCAAGGTTCAGAGAAGTGCTCCAGGTCACACAACTAATAAGCGGTAATGTGGAATTCTAGCTCAAATCTGCTCAACCGGGTACTGGTCTCCCAATGGAGGCTTTCCATTTCATAGATGAAAGAAACTACGTGCTTTGAGGACCCAGTGACTAGGTAGCAAAATTGACATGTGATCATTGAAACCATGGATCTAAAGCAGAAGGCAACAAACTTTTTCTGTAAAGGGCAAGATAATAAATATTTTTGACTTCGCGGGCCATTCAGTCTCCGTTGCAACTGCTCAGCTTTGCCCTCGTGGTGAAAGTAGCAATAGACAATACAGAAATGGATGGACGTGGCTCTGTCTCAATAAAACTTCATTTATAGAAACAATAGTTTTCCAACCTTGGATTTGAGTTTTCTGGCTTTCAGAATGCAGAGTAAAGAGAAGCTTGTGGCAAACACTCCATCCCTTTCCTTTACTTCCTTCTTTGCATTTATGGCTCTGGTCAGTCCACAGCTACCTTCCTTCTGGGACATTTCACATGAACTGCCACTCTGTGCCTTTGCTTGAGTTCTCCCAGTTACCTTCACCAATCCATACGCCCTTCTCTCAAAGTTCAGCGCATGTCTCACTTCCTCCCCAAAGTCTTTCTCCACCTGGCTTTCCCTTGAGCTTCCCCGTGCACACACAGCCACATGAGAGGTATTCTCAAAGCAGATCTGATGTGGCTTTCCCTGGTTAGCACCCTTCAGTAGCTTCCCATGACTTTCAGGATAAAATCTGAGTTCCTTTACTGCAAGCACTCACCAACTCTGCTGATGTTTGCAGATGGGGACCTGGTGCCCCAGTAATACCAAAGTGCTTTGAGCACACACTGTGTTCAAGCCTTGGGTTCATCACTTGGATAGCCCTGACTGGGGTGTCAGCTTGTACCACTCATGTGGGCAAGAATGTAACTCTCCTTTCTCTATATTCTCCAGGAGCCCCCCATTTCTTTATTTTTAATTATCTCAGAAATCCCTGTTTCTGCTCATGGTGAAAAAAATAACTCTTGTCATTTCATGGCAACCCAGTCTGGATTTCAGCACAGTCAATTCAGAATGTCACCTTGGCCCATTTAAGACTCTATTTTCTACCCTCTCCTCCAAGGTGATCTAAGCTGCCCGGGGGGTGATTTTTCTCCCAGGCATTGAGGAGGGCACCTGCTGGCTTCGGGCCTTTCTGGTGGCTGCCTTCTTATTGTGGAGGCAGCATCTGCGGCTGTGACCTGTGATCATGCTCCTGTTCTGGGATTTCCGGGTCTACACATGACATATCTTTCTCCTCTCTCCAGTTGGTTAGACCTGTACCTCCTTTAGGGCAGGAAAGCTATTCTGTCATTATTCATTCTTCCCTACCCTGAGGTTTATGGTATAAAGTCTATGCTCTGCATTAATCATTTTTCTTTAGGTATGTAAAGGTAAGCTTTTGAAATTTTCTTAAACACAACCAGCCAACCAAATCCTCAAAAGTTTTCTTCCTAGAAAAGTGCTTTTCAAATCTGAGAATTTGACTCTGTTCTAAATGCTGCTTTCTCCCCATCAAGCTCATGCATGTAGTAGTCTCTTGCTCCTGTCTGAGATCTTTCAAAATATTACTGCTCAGCATTTAGTAAGTCACTTCTTCCACGAGGCCCACCCTTATCTCCCCAGTTGGTGGTGGTAGGTGGTCCTCTTCTGTGCTACTGTTAATGCCTTATGCATTATTTCTATCATTGTAACCTATATCCTAATTGTCCATTTACTTGACATCTCCCAACAGAGTATGCTCATCTTGAAAACAAAGGTCATGCTTTTTAATTCCTTTTATTTCCAGGGCTTAATGCAGGTCCCTGCACAGTGTAGCTGGTAAAAATATATATATATATATATATATATATATATATATATATATATATATATAGTTTGTTGATTGAATAACCCACACAGCCTCTCCTGCAATTCACTTTAGTGACCATCTGGTTAGTATCTACTGCATTGTTAACTAGCTTTTAAGGCTGTGTTTTATCTTTTCAGCTAATCATAAAGTCCTTGAAGTCACTGACAATGTTATATAATTTTCATTTATTTTTTTAATTCTACAATACTCCGTGCAGGACTAGGTATACAAAAATATTTGTTTAGTCAATGATTAAAATTACTCCTCTCTTTTTAAAAGAAAACAAATACGTGCAATTTACAATAACATTCTAATTGGGTTCTTCAGGTAGGGCATGTTGACTTTGCTGTATCATTTATCCTCATTGGTGTTTTAGTTATTAGATATTTGTCAGCACTCCCAGACTTATGACTGTGTTTATTTTAAGCCATTCTGTTCAGCACCTCCAGCAGTGGTTTGTGCTGAAGGGAAATTTAATAAACATTGAACGATGATCAGATATTGGCTCTTTTCCACCAAATAAACTCTCTAATCATTCCCTGTCCTGTCCTGTGAACTTGCTTAGATTATAAAGGATGTGCTATGCATTGCACAGTGTGTCCCCCTCACCTTAAATTTAGTCATGGAAATATAGCATTAAGAAATTATGCTAATTGGCTGAGGCACATTGAGCTAGTTACTTCCATTATTCGGAACTTAGTTTCCCCATTTGTAAATAAAGTAGGAAAGACAGTGTGATCTTGGGTTCTCTCCCTGTTGTATAAAACTCTGCCCATCCAATACAGGTACCTGGAGAAGGGAGTTGAGCACAGGCACAGACAACAAGAGACAACAGGAAATGCTGCCTTACCAAGCCAGCTGCTTCATACAGAAAACAATTCAGAGTCTAAAATGGACTCAGCAGCAACATGGGGATGCAGAGAAGCTACAGGTTTGGGGGAAATAACATCTAGAGCTTACTGGATGCATTTTCCTAAAGGCCAATTGAAATTCTTTTTCTTAGACAGAGAAAGCGTTGATTTTTATGCCAAGTACTAGACACTTTCACATAAGTAACCCTTACAACAATCTAAGGATAATCTTTCTTTCTTTCTTTTTTTTTTGAGATGGAGTTTTGCTCTTGTCACCCAGGCCAGAGTGCAATGGTGCCATCTTGGCTCACTGCAACCTCCGCCTCCCGGGTTCAAGCGATTCTCCTACCTCAGCCTCCCGAGTAGCTGGGATTACAGGGGCTGACACCATGCCCAGCTAATTTTTGTATGTTTAGTAGAGACAGGGTTTCACCATGTTAACCAGGCTGGTCTCGAACTCCTGACTTCAGGTGATCCACCTGCCTTAGCCTCCCAAAACTGTTGGGATTACAGGCGTGAGCCACCGTCCCCGGCCTGATAATCTTTCTTATATTTATCATTCTTTTTTAAGAAAAAGGATTCATTGAGATTAAATAACGTGCACAAAGGCAGACAGCTAGAATACGGCAGATCCAGGATTGAAACTCTGAATTCATGCATGCTCTTTCCCCTCTGCTTTGCAATTCCCGGTACTGATAATAGTCCTCTATCTTTATTTAAACAACAGTGTGATATTAGTGCATGTCCTTAGAAGTGGCTGGGAGCATTGTTAAAGCTTTGGGCCACAAGAGTGCTGTTTAGTGCAATGAAGCAAATATCTTTTCATACAAATAATTTATTTGTACCAAAGTTTTCCACTTGAACACCCGAAGTGAATTGGACTAATGTACTATTTTATACTAATGAGGTGGTTGGAAATTGATGTATTTAGAGTTTATGAAATTTCAGACTGGCTTTCAAACCCTTTATTTATTTCCTAGTGGACTTCAAGTAAAATGTAACCTAAATGATTCTTATTCATTTACATGTTTATGCTCATGAAATATATTTGGATGAATTATTTAATGTCCACTGCTTAAGATCCTTTTCTTAAAGGCCATTTGAAGTCCCTTTTCTTTGAAACAGGACATGTTGATTTTGATGTCAAGTGTAAATGAATTTGAACCTTAGACAAGTTTGCAATTTAGGATGAAGCCTTGAACTTTGTAAGCTCCAGTTGGCATCCAACCTTGGCAAATGCATTCTTTAACCTCTAAAGTAGTTATATTGGAGAAATCCAGAGGGATAACAGGGCTTTAATGAAAATTGTCAACAAAATTGAAAAGAAAAAAAGAAAGCATATTTTAAAATCCAGAACTGGAGAGGTCCCTAACTACAAACAACTGAGGCATAAAACTCAAGAAGGCTTCAAACAGCTTTAATCTGCTAGTGAATCTGTTCTTTGATAGCATGTAAAATCTAGACTGAGAAGTGTGTGCTGAAGGGTTTCAGTACACTAATTCCAACTAATTCCAAGATTGATTTTGCTAAAGAACCTGACTGGCATTCTAAAAAGAAATGGCAGGGAAGGGAAGAAGAAGAAAGAAAGAGAAGACGGAGTCAGAGACAGAGAGAGAGAGATGGAGAGATAGAAATACAGAGATGATGGGAGGGGGTGGAGAGAGATTGAGAGAGAGAGAGCAGGACGGAGAGCGAAAGAGAGAGAGAGAAAGAAGGGGAGGGAGAGATCTTTGTTTAGAGACCAAATATTTAGGTTTGAATCTTAGTTCTGTTATTAACATTTATAATATTTCATGCAGATCACTGAAAGCAATTTGAACTTCAGTTTTCTTATACATACAGTGGGAATAAAGACATCAGACTTTACACTGTAGGATCAATTGAGATGGTGAATGTGAACAATTCTGCAGATGTAAAGATGATGCAAATGTGGACATTGTTAACTCCTCCTCCCCTACTGGTAGGTCAACACACAATCCTCACCTGTTTCCATCCCCTCTCTGAACTTTCCTGTGTTGCTCCTCTGAGGCAAATCTTTCCAAGTGTGCTCTAAATCTGATGCTTAGATCTCATCCTCTTCCACTGGTTTTCACTCTATTGTTTACTTCTGCCTTTCTGCATTCCCTCAATTTGTCATTTATTTTTGGATTCTTCCTGGGAGCCTTCAAACATCTCTTGACCCTCTAGTTTCTCTCTAGGTACCACCCAAGTCTTTTCTTCATTTCATTTTCAGGATTCTTGTAAGATATGTCTACACAAGATGTCTCCACTTATTTACCTCCAAAGCTCTTCTCCACCCATTTCAGTGTGGATCCCACCACTTCCCACATCTCTATGCCTCCCCATTTTAACAGACCAAATGGATTCCATAGCGCAGAAACCGGTGTAACTTTCTAGTTTCATATAATGAAGCTGTTTTCGCATTGAATATTCTTTTCTTCTTGAAATGCTATCTTATTGGGGCTTCTGTGACTTCAGTCTCTCCAGGTGTTCTTGCTAGCTGCCTGGAAGCCCCTTCTGAGCCTTTTTTGATGGTTCATTTTCCTCCTTACAATCTCGGCATGTTGGAATATCTCGAGGAACAGTCCTAGACCTTTTCTCTTCTTGGTCCACATTCTCCTCTAGCAGTCCCATTTACTTACTTGACATCAAAAACCCTTATTATACCAAAATTCCCCAGTTCAGTCTGCATCATCCAGCCTCTCTCTTGTCTTGTATCTAGGCTCAGATTTCAACAGTATCTCAGCAGCTCTACTTAAATATCTTCCAGACAACTCAAAATGAACATGTTCAAAACAGAAGTTATGTTTTTTTCCTCCACATATGCTTCTCTCGAAGGCCTCCCCAGCTCAGTAAATGACCGGTTGCTTATGTCTGAAAGCTGGGAGTTATTCTTGATACCTCCTTATCCCTTATTCCTCACACTAAATTGAATACCAAGTCCTATTAATTCATCTTCCAAAGAACTTTTGTGTTTGTCCACTTCTATTTAGGTTCATTTATGTCACTAGTCCAAATTGCCATCATTTCTCACCTGGACTATGGTGTTACTTTCCAAGCTGTTTTTTCCACTTGTAATTCTGTTGTCTTTGACTCTGTTCTTCAAACAGCAATAAGAGTGATATTCAGAAAATTCAAAGTGGTTATACCATTCCTCAATTTTAAGTCCTTCATTTGGGTTTCCAATGGCACTTTCTATAAAATCCAACATTTTTATTACAGTCTGCAAGACCCTCCATGATCTGAGCTTTGCACCTCTTCTCCAATCTCATCTCATTCATCACTGACCCTCTTATTCATTGCCAATCATTTTTGCCAGGATGTTCTGGAGTTTAACATTTCTTTGTGTTACAAAAGCCAGACAACTATGAAAAATTCAGAGCCAGAAACACAGATGTCCTTTTGTTTGTATCAGAGCCATTTGAACCAGAGTGGCTCCATCTTGAATAGGGGCTGGGTAAAATAAGGCTGAGACCTACTGGGCTGCATTCCCAGGAGTTTAGGCATTCTCAGTCCAGGGTGAGATAGGAGGTTGGTACAAGATACAGGTCCCAAAGACCCTGCTGATAAAGCAGGATGCAATAAAGAAGCTGGACAAGACCTGCTGAAACCAAGATGGTGATGAAAGTGACCTCTGATTATCCTCACTGCTCATTATGCTTTAATTATAATGCATTAGCATGCTAAAAGACACTCCTACCAGCACCATGACAGTTTACAAATGCCATGGCAATATCCAGATGTTACCCTATAGGGGTAAAAATGGGAGTCTAAAAAGAGGAGGAACCCTCAGTTCTGGGAAATCTCCACCGCTTTCCCAGAAAACTCATGAATAACCATATAATTTAGAAATAACCACATAATTTAGAAATAACTATATATCTATTATATATAACTATATATTAATGACTATATATAACAACCATATAATATAATAACTGCATATAATAACCATATAATATATATAACTATATAATAACCATATAATATATAACTATATAATATATAATATATAGTTATATATAATATGGTTATTATATAGTTATATAACTATTATTATATTATGTAGTTATATAACTATATAATAATAACCATATTATATATAACTATATAATAATAACCATATAACCATATAATTTAGAAATAACTATATATAGTTATATATAATGTATAACTATATATTAATAACTATATATAGCTATATATAACTATTATATATGTAGTTATTATATATAGTTTTATATATAACATATTTTATATATATTATATATTATATAAAATATATATAATATATTATATATTATATAAAATATAATATATATAATTATTATATATTTATTTATATATTATATATAATATATATAATATATATAATATATATTTATATAACATATAATATATTATATACAATATATAATATATATAAAACTATATATATAACTATATATTATATACAGTTATATATAGTTATATATAATATATATTCTTTCTTGTGCGAATAATATATATATATTATATATAATATATATTCTTTCTTGTGCAAAGTCCAAGAACCCTCCCTTGGAGTCTCGATTGAGACCCCTTTCCAGTAACACTTGTGCTTTTTGTAGACAATATTATTTTATATGGTTCCCAAGGGAATATTGGGGAGAAAGGAGAACATTTAGAAAAATATGAACAAATAAGAAGTCCAAGGGCTTCCTTTCTTTTGTGCTAGAATAATGGTGCTGAAAGGGAGCTCAGAGGTCATCTAATTCAACTTCTTCCTTTGGAAGATGAGGTGACAGTGGTTCAGGGAAGAAAAATGATTTCTTAAGATCACAGATCTTGCCAGTTTACCTGTAATGTAAGTAGTTTTTTTATTAGGTATAATTGTGAGTAGACCAAATTTACCTTCCTTGTGCTAAAATGATCTTTTGCTCTTCAAATGTTCCTCTGCACTATGATGGAAAGGAACTCTGTCATCTGTGTGTTCCTACAAATAAGTTTAAGGAAAGACACTGTAAAAGTGGCTACTTAGAGTTTAATCTTCATTCTTCAATGAGAATAATATAATCTTTCTTTCTCTTAAGAAACTTCAGGCATAAAAGAAGGCAGACATTTTTAAGTTGGAGGCATCCAGAAGCTTTTACCTCTCGTATTTAAAATCCAGTCATTGAGAGTATCCATTTGCCAAGCTCTTTGTGCATGCAAAGAATGAGGATAGCTTTTCTCTAAGCCTCAGTTTCCCCATATGTGGAACAGAGATAATATTCATACTATAGTGTGTTTATGTCGCAAAGTTGTGGTGAAAATAGGTAAGAAAACGTATTTAATAGCATCAAGTATTCTGTACATGCTCACTTCCTTTTTTGCCTGTTTTGCTTTCTTCCCTCCTTGGACAAATTATATAGCTGATTTCATCTCCTCGCTGTAACTGAGGGGGCTGAGAGATGTATATAGGTGCATATATTCACCCCCACACGTATAAGTATGGTGTAGAAACATACATACTCTTAAATGTTCTCCTTTGTAGCACTTATCGCAGTTGTAATCATTTATTTAAACATTTGCCTAATGCCTGACTTTCTATCTGAACTCTAAGCTTCATGTGAGTAAGGACCATTCTTGCTCTGTTCTCTGTTGTATGTGAGCACCTGCAGATTCTTAAAAATTAATCTTACATCTATTTTTTGCATGTTAATTTAAGTGCCAAGCATTTTTCTAGGCCCTGGGTGTCTGGCAGTTTACAGAAAACAAATCTCTGGCTATAGCGCTTTGTTCTAGTGGAGGAAACAGATGATCATACATTACTGCTTCTCCATTTACTTGCTGTGTGATTTCAGGAAAATTACATGACCTATCTGTGCCATAATTTCCTTATCTGCAAAATAAGAGATCATCATCCATAGGTTTCTCACATTTTTTAGCTCCTGTGAACAGCTGTTATTCTGGGCCAGCTTTTTAGGTATATATATGTATATATATTTATTTGTATATTTATATTTATATTAAATATACATATAGTTACTGTATGTATGTATATACATATATAAAGTAAAAAAATTATTTAAAAAATATATTTTTTGAGACAGAGTCTCACTCTGTTGCCTAGGCTGGAGTGCAGTGGTGTGATCACTGCTCACTGCAGCCTTGACCTCACTGGTTCAAGCAATCCTCCTGCCTCAGCCACTTGAGTAGCTGAGACTGCAGGTGTGCACCACCACACCCAGCAAATTTTTATATTTTTTTGTAGAGACAGGGTTTCACCATGTTGCCTAGGCTAGTCTTGAACTCCTGGGCTCAAACAATCTGCCCTCCTCAGCCAATCAGTGTTGAGAATACAGGCATGAGCCACCATGCCTGAGCCACCATGCCTGGCCTTTTAAAGTATATTTGTATAGCACATAGCCTTGGAAGGTATAGCACAGGGGTGTCCGGTTTTTTGGTTTCCCTGGATCATATTGGAAGAAGAAGAATTGTCTTGGGCCACACATGAAATACACTAACATTAACTATAGCTGATGAGCTAAAAAATATTGCAAAAAATCTCATAATATTTTAAGAAGATTTATAAAAGGTGTTGGGCCACATTCAAAGCTGTCCTGGGCCACATGCAGCCCTGTGGGCTGTGGGTTGGACGAGTTTAGTATAATGTCTCCCTCCATGGACAGGGCGGATCTATTTCCTGACCAATATAATAAAGATAATGTCTTCCTCTGAGACAAAGGTTGAGCAGGTTTGCCAGTGGCCTGGTTATAAGATTAGGGGCTTCCTAGGGTCAGATTCCTCAGCTGTGACACAACTCCACAGTGTATGCAGTGTCTACACAGGCCCACCTCCATTGTCTCTGTGGAAATTGGGTGGAGCAAAGGGAACTGATATGAACATGAAGTTCATGCCATCTGCTGTGCCATGAGTAATAACATCTTTGCTTCTGACCCAGGAGTCTCATATCTTCTGCCAGCATCTGTGTGTGGCGGCTTGACTTACTAGCTGGCAAGCAGGGGAAAATATCAGATCCTTCACAATTTTATTTATATTTATGTATTTATTTTTAAAATGTATTTATTAAATTTATTAATGCTAAACTTATTAAATTAATATAAATTATGGAGTACAATTGTAATTTTGTTACCTGGGTAGATGGCATAGTGGTCAAGTCAGGGCTTTCAGCGTATCCAGCATCTGAATAACGTACATGGTACCCATGAAGTAATTTCTCATCATCTACCTTCTTCCTACCCCCACACCCTTCTGAGTCTCCATTGTCTATCACTCCATACCCTATGTCCATGTGTACACACACTTATAAGCGAGAATAGGCCTTATTTATCTTTCTGTGTCTGATTTGTTTCACTTAAGATAATGGCCTTCAGTTCCATCTATGTTGCTACGAAAGACATTATTTAACTTAAAAACTGGCTGAATATAGTATTCTATTGTGTATATAAACTACGTTTTCTTTATCTAATCATCCATTGATGACCACTCAGGTTGATGTCCTATCTTTGCCTCGTCCTTCACAATTTTTGATGATAACATAGTTCCTACTTCACAGTGCTGTTGTGAGGATTAAATAAAAGAATGCCCTTGTGCTTGCTGTTACTTTGTCTGGTATCCTTGTCTCGCCTCCCAACACACACACTCTGATCCTGCATTCACATGATATTCACTTGCTCATTCACTCACCTCCTTTAGATTTCTCCTTAGGTAGTACCTTCTTAGTGAGGTCTATCTCAACATCCCTGTTAAAAATGACAGCTTCCCCCGTTAGTTAGGATTCAACCAGAGAAACAGAAGCAGTAGGAAACACATATTAAGAGATTTACTGCAGGAAATTGGCTTATGCAATTGTGGGGGCTGGCTAGGCATGATAAATATCCATAGGGCAGGTCCATGGGGAAGGGTGGGCTGGAACCCTCAGGTATGAGCTGACACTGCAGCCCACAGATGGAATTTCTTCCTCAGGGAAGCCTCAGCTCTACTGGTAAAACCTTTCAACTGCTTGAATCAGGCTCACCCAGACCATCTATGATCATCTTCCTTACTTAAAGGCAACTGATTATGGACTTCAGTCACATCTACAAAATACCTTCATAGTAACACCTAGGTTAATGCTTGATGGAATTATAGAGGACTGAAGCCCTGACAGGTTGACCCATCAAAAGACCAGACACCACAATACTGGCTATTTTCTTCATCTGTTTATTTTTGTCACCACAGCTATCAGCCTCTAATTTACTATTTTAACTTCTTTTTCCAGTTGTCTGTCTCCTCTACTAAAATGTACATCCCATGAAAAGAGGGATTTTTGACTGTTCACTGTTATCTTATTTGCCTATACATTGTGTATATGGGAAATAGCCTATACCATGCTATTATTGATCAATAGCAGTAGATGGACAATAAATACATGCTAAATTATTGAATGAATGAGGACAACATGCTCAGAAAAGGGCCTGATGCATTATAAGTGTACACTAAACGGTATAATAAATGTGCAGATGATACCATCCACTTTGTATTTATGCATCTCAATATTTTTTTCACACTTTCCTTCTTTGATCCTCGACACCTTTTCAAGGGTGCTAAATTCAGTAGCCTTTGCTAGATCCAGGTCCCATGGAACTCTCTTGCCTGCCCCAGTCTCTAGCCTCACTTGTGGTCCACTCAAATGCATCAAGTGCTTCTGATGGCCTGAATTTCTTTAAATCCTTAAGTTCTTTTTGCTGCACCTTCTACCTCTCTTCTCTTGTACAAGCTGTTCTCTCAGCCATGAATGCTTTCTCCCACCTTGTATTCACCTGGCTCAGTTTTATTCTTCTTTTAATACTCAGTCGAGGTGTTGATTCCTGTTCAAGGTCCTTTCTGATCCCCAAGATGGGTGCCTCCTTTTGTGCCTCCCTGCTGTTCTGCCCTCAGTCTGTCCTAACACCTAGCCAATTCCTTCACTCCATTATAATTGGTTTTTTCACTCATTCCACACTAAAATCTTTGAGGACAAGATCATGTCATTTATTTCTGTATCTCCAGAATATAGTACGACTTTGGGCACAGAGAGATGCACAATACATTTTGGACAAACGAGTAGTTGAAGGAGGGCACCCAAATGACACAGAAACAGCTACTTTGCTCAGCAAGGGCAGTGCCTCTCAACTCTCACCTTGCATTAGAATCCCAGGGGAGAGTTTTAAACATATAGTGCCTGGGCCTGAACTCCCCAAATTCTGATTCAGCTGGTCTAGCATGAGGCTTGAGTGTTGGTATATATATATTTTTTAATGGAAACTCTGCAAATGAGTTTGATGTGCAGCCAGGGCTAAGAAACACAACCTCTGGGATAGCTCTGAGCTAAGTTTCTAGTTTATTTGCTCCGTGCCTGGCCAGAGGAACAGAGTTGCTCCTTTCCCTTTAATTTGAGAGCAGTTTTTTTCTCTGGGAAAGCTTTGTACCTGGAATCCTTGCACAGTGCTCAAAGTTAATGCTGCACCTGTGTTTATGGCCTTGAGCAGCCTGGCCAAGGAAGAATTTGCATTTTTACTGCATTTTTATCATTTGTTGAAAAGGATGTATTATGTGATCACAGGCAGATGCTTTGAAGGTAATACAAATGATTCAGAATTTCATTGAAACTCACATTGTTTTTTGGGAATGAGAAGGACGTTGTAGCTTGGTGGTGGGCTGCGGAGGGTTTAAGCGAGATCAGCCTGTCAGGGGACCTGAATTTCTTCCTTGTTAACTACCTTAATCTACACATGGTGGTGAAGAGAGAGTACTCTGGAGTCAAATGCCTGAGTATGAGTCCAAGCTGATACGTTTAACAACTTACTAGCCTTGTAATTTCTTTGTGCCTCAGTTTCCTCAACTGTCCCATAAGGCCATAGTGCTACTGCATACAATTTTGAGGATTAAGTTGTATGCTGTATATAAATTACCGGGCACATAGTAGGTACCCAAGACAAAGTTGTTATTGCTGTCATCTCCCCCGTGCCTTCCTCTTCACCCCTGGGCCCCAGCCTCAGGTGACGTCTGTGCGATCACTCACCTGTACTGTTGCAATAGCCTCCTAATGGGACTTCTTGCCTCCACCTGCCTCAAATCCATCCAGCACATGACCTGCATTTCTGTCTTTTGGGTGCATTGTTTTTAACAATTTATTCACTTATTCAGTCATCTTCAATGGCTCTCTCTTGCCTGTTGCATTAGCCCCAACTTCTCCTTTTACCTTTCCTGAGCCGTCCTGTCCTTTAGCTGCTTAAGGATATTTACTGCTATTCATGCCCAGCAGCTCCACCTTCACCGCATTCCCATTGGGTTGAATGGCTTTTATTTTTTCTCTATGAGGTGCTTTAAACTTTCCAGTCTCCCTACCTTTGCTAGTCTTTTTCTATGTAATTATATAAATCCAAACTACATAATGCTGGTCTTATCTCCTCCGATTCATTTCTTCCTTTGACTTCAGCCACACTATTGTGTCTTCTATAAAGGACACATTTCTTTAGGGTTTGCTAATTTATGTATGGAGCAATCCCCCAATTCTAGTGGCTGAACCCTTGTTCTCAACCCTGTCACAATGCAACATAGGTCTCTCTCTAGGAGTGTGGATCTGCTATGATGCAGCTGTTATTAAAAGACCCACACTTCATCTGTAGAGTGGACCTGCCATTTCCCAGGGCCTTTGGGAATCGATGGGATTCTCTGCACTGATCAGAGGCAAAAGAACAGGAAAGATTGCTTAGGGGCTGGCCAGGCTTAAATGAGGCATACGTCACATCCCTTCACATTTCTCTGTCCAAACTCAGTGTCACGGCTCCACTTAATAAAGACAGAGGCTGGGAAATGTAGTCTCTGTGTGCCGAGGCAAAGGTAATGGAGATGGCAAACATACCACGTTCTCTTTGCCACATTCACTGCAGTACAGTTTAACAGTTGACATTTCTAGTTTCTCAAAAAATGGACTTTCAGTTTTTCTAGGTTGTACTTATTTGAGATGCTTTTTTCAAACACAGAATTCACTGGTTGTTTTTTCTTCAGAGCAATATTGGCAAGAAGTGAGATGTGATCAGCGTTTCTTTGTGTTGCTTTTCACAGTGACCTTGATTGGCATTCTCTAAGGACACAGACACACTGTTGTAAGCCATGGCTGAAAGTACATTCTGACACAAGAGGGTGATGAGAGGGAAGTAAAAAGACAGAGTGAATAAAGAACTTTATAATTTATCAAGATGTAAGTACCCAAATCTTTTCTGAATATTTTTCTTCAAAAAAAGTATCACAGGTGACTTGTGGATGTGGCTTTCTCTCTGGCCAGCGGGAGAACACAACAGGGGAGAGTTCTGTAGTTTGCTTTGTGCCCTTGACAGAGATATATTGAAGTTCTTACCCCTAGTACCATGAAGGTGACGTTATTTGGAAATAGGGCCTCTGCAGATGTAATCAAGTTGATATGAGGTCATAGTGGATCAGGGCAGGCTGGAATGCAATGGCTGGTGTGCTACTCAGATGAGGGAGGTTTGGACACAGACACTCAGAGAGAAGAGCACCATGAAAAAGTACAGAGGCACAGACACGTAGAGAAGACAGCCATGTGATCACGAAGGCAGAGAATGTGGTGATGCTTCTAGAAGACAAAGAATGTCAAGGATTGCTGGGCAACCACCAGAGGTCAGAAAGAGGCAAGAAGCATTCTTCCCTAGAGATTTCAGAGAGAGGGCAGCCCTGCTGACACTTTGATTTTGGACTTCTGTTTTTGGATATGCTGTTTATTTTTCAGGTTATCCAAAGTTATATTGATTCATTTTTTGTTGTTGTAAATTTGAAGAAGCAGCATCTTTTGTGAATTCATGCAGAGATGTGGTATGGGCTAGCAGTGGCCTGGATATGAGCCTTAACATTCAGCCTGGAGTAAATATTGTCGTTTGCTTGGTAAGAAGGAAGATTTAATAAGATTCCAAACTAATTTTCCTATTACTGATCCTCACTGTTCTGGTCACTGTGTCAAATTCTGACCTTATCCTTGAGGATATTCCCATCTTGTGGGGTGACAGACAAGTCACAGGCTGCTAAACCATGTGTACTCAGGGCTGGATAGCAGAAAGCACAGAGCAGTCATCGTGTGAACACAAACAGGAGCATCTTCACACTCAGCACCAGAGAGGTGGGGAAGGGTTGGTCAAGGAAGGCTTCCTGGAGGAGGTGGCTGCTCTGCCATCACTCCCAGCTTTTTCTAAAGGTAAATGTTGTGCAAATATTTAAAGAGTTGCAACCCTCAGAGTGCTCACATACTTGAGACCAGCCCTTTTGGGATGCTTGAGAGAGTGTGGAGTTTTACTGATCATGCCTTTGTATTCTGTATTTTTGATGGTTTGACAACTTGAGGCCTTGCTGACATTGGTGGGATTGCACCTCCCTGGACTAGCTAATTCCTAGTGGTTACTAAAAACTGGTTCTGAGCATGTCTTTCATACGCAAACCAACCAATCCAGAGCCCATACCCCTAGCACCTCCTTTACAGAGATTTTATACTTCAGGTCACTATTTCCCTTATCGCCCCAGGGCCAGGTACCACTAAGATAGGGGCAACCTCCATGCCCTAGCACCTGCTAAAATTATGCACACTAGCCAGTCCTACTGCTTACCCTGTCTCACCCATTTCTCTGGAAACCACAACAATGGCTCTTGCCCCCAGTTCCCCTTCTCCCCTCTGCCCAGGGGTCAGACCCTGCTGCTTCCCTGCATGGCCTTGCATAGAGTGGCATGAGAACTGTGAGAGGACTTCTTCCTTCATGGCAGTCATTTCTGTGCCTGCGTGTCTTACCATACCTGATTAAAACAGTCCCAGGTACCCATTGAAAAAAGACCTGATTAAAGGGTTTGGGGAACTGTTTGGATTTCAGAAAGGATGGAGCCTGAAGGGAGAGAGGGATGCGGTGAGTAAGAAGGCTGCAGAAATGAGCGGTGCTCACATCCTGGGGGACATGGCAGGGTTGAAAGAAGACAGCCAGAGACAACCTGGCACTGGGCAGCTCCACCGACAGAAGCCTTGGCTGGGCAACCAGAAACCTATGCTATTCATCAGCCCTCTGTCGAGTCGTGACCACTATAAGTTATCTGAATTTCCTTACAGGAGGCAGCAAAGGCCCTTGTGCATATCTCTTGTGGCAGTAATAAAGGTGGTTGAAGGCTGAGAGCCAGAGTCCCTGTCCTAAGCAGGTTTTCAGGGAGATAACCCGGAGACAGTGTGGAGTCCAACAGTACAGTTTTGGAAAAGAAAACAGGCCAAGTCCTTGGAGAATAACAGAAAGCCAGTTTGGGCCTCAAAAGTAGCTCTGGCAGCCTTATCAGTCAAAAGGCTTCTCGGAGAAAGCATTTCCAGGGCCCTACCTGTGCTGCCGCAGTGGCAACCTGCCCTCCCATGGGCTCAGCCCTTCCAAGCTCTGATGAAAGGACTGGTCTGGAACACCTTCAATCAATTCCCCTTTATCTCTTCCTGAGGGAGGATAATCCTCTGTTTTGCAGTCTCTTTCCATCCAGCATGTAGCATCTATTGATTTTTATAGTTCTTTTTGCCAGTCAACACGGGCGCTGAAGGAGAAAGACCTGCAGGTCTGAAGTTCTGAACTTGAGGAAGGAGTTCAGACTCTTGAAAGTAACCACTCTTTTTCTTCTTCTTCTTCTTTTTTTTTTTTTTTTTTTTTAAAGTGCCAGATCCTATGGGATATAGTACACAAGTTCTCTTTAAGGAATGCACAGTTATTCTGGTTCAATCATTTGTTTCCTTTCAAAACAAAACTCTCTTCCTGATTATTTGTTCATGAGAATACATAGTGGCACAATGTTACATCAAACACCATCTTACTTACGTGTTCTTAGGCACAGACATTACAACAACAAAAGGTCAAATCATAGCATCTCAGATTTGGAATAATCATTAGGTAGGTACTTGTGGCTCATAAAACACTTTCTCCTTTGTTATGTAGTTCAATTCTTACATGGAATCAGCGTTTTATGGATTAGGAATTTGAACCATAGAGGGAAGGTCATTTATTCTATCAGAAAATATCCACTGAGCATCCTCTTTGGGAACAGTATTATTCTAGGTGCTGGGGATCCAGTGTAACCAGAAGACAGGAACTCCCTGCCTTCCTGGAACTCATTCATAAGTAAGGCGTTCTGGAAACTGACTTGTACTCAAGTTTCCTGTGATAAGTGCAACAAGAATGATTTCTGAGGCTGTTTAGAGTGAAGCTTTGCCACTCCATAGCTGTGTGATCTTGGTCAAATTACTGAACTCACTTGAATCTCCATTTAAGATACAGAAAATGACTGTACCTGACTCAAGGGGTTGCTGAGAAGTTAAGGGATTATGGAGGTCAAATACCTGGCCCACAGTAAGGACTCGATAAAGGACAATTGTTATCACTGCGCAGGAACAGCTGTAAAGGCTTGGAATTAGAAGTCATTTCTTCCCACTTGATGACAGGAGCAGAGAAACCTTCTCAGAGGAGGTTACCTTGACCTGGGCGTTACAGGACAGGACTCCATTCTTGGGAAATGATCTTTTTCTATCTGTTAGAAAAATACTTGATTGAGACCCATTTAACAAGTCTTCTGTGTAATGACATTAATTTCCCATTAGAAAAGTTTTATTCTGGAACTTGTGAGTTCATGTCAACGTATTGAAAGTGAGAGTCATAAAAAGGCAGCTGAGTGACAGGATGCAGAAATGCAACCAATATGAAATTCAGTTCAGTTCTTTTACAAACCTTCCCCTACAGTAACAAAGAGTGGGCTCTGTAGTCAGGCAGAAAGCCTGCATTGGACCCTGGTTCCTCCATAGTATTAGATGTATGCCTCAACTAAGTGCAGTAAACCCTGTGGGTCTCAGTCCTTCATCTATGAGTTAGGAAGAACATTTCCTACATCTTGGGGATAATGCTTATAAAGCACTTAACATGATGCCTGGCTAACCAAGGACAGCTGAAAACATAAAATTAATGCACTCAAGACTGGTTTCTTCTTGCATAATTGCTTTGGTTAATGGCACAATGTGGGGAGAAAGAGCCCTGTGTCCAGTCCTGGGCTTGTCCCTAATTCATCAATGGCCATAGGCCAGTCGATTGCCCATTCTTTGTTTCCATTTTCTCCTCTGTAAAATGAATATTAGCACCAAACCTGGGTGCTTAGACCTTTTCTGTAGCCCAGAGGAGGTCCTGGAAGCTGCTCCAGGTGTTTTCATTGTTCCAAAAAGCCTGCTGGATACCTTATGGGTAGGCTAAATAAAAGTACACAGGCTAGGAAAAATGATTTTTGTTGTATCATTCCTTTGTTTAAAATTCTCCAAGGCTCTCCATTTTCCTTGGGGGTAAAGGCCAGTGTCTTTCCAACATCATACATGGTCTTGCACCATCTTTTTTTTTCCTCAGCCCCACCACCTTTGTGGATCATCTGAGACTGTCCTAGGATTTTGTCCAGTCTGCTCTAAGTGACTGTTTCTCAGATACTCTGGGCATGCTTTGGTTTTCCAGCCTTTGCTTAGAATGCTTACCTTAGAATGATATTGTATGAATGACTCTTACCTCCTTTAACTAGCACCCCATGAATCCTATTGATATGGTTTGGCTCTGTGTCCCCACCCAAATCTTATCTTGAATTGTACTCCCATAATTCCCATGTGTTGTGGGAGGGACCCAGTTGGAGATAATTTGAATCATGGGGATAGTTCCCTCATACTGTTCTCGTGGTAGTGAATAAGTCTTATGAGATCTGATGGTTTGAACAGGGGTTTCTGCTTTTGCATCTTTCTGATTTTCTCTTGCCACCACCATGTAAAAAGTGCCTTTTGCCTCCCGCCATGATTCTGAGGCCTCCCCAGTCATGTGGAACTACAAGTCCAATTAAACTTCTTTTTTCTTCCCAGTCTCATGTACGTCTTTATCAGCAACATGAAAGCAGACTAATATAGTAAATTGGTACCAGGAGTGGGGGTGTTGCAGAAAAGATACCTGAAAATGTGGAAGCAACTTTGGAACTGGGTAACAGGCAGAGGTTGGAACAGTTTGGAGGGCTCAGAAGAACACAGGAAAATGTGGAAAAGTTTGTAGCTTTCTAGAGACTTGTTGAATGGCTTTGACCAAAAGCCTGATAGCAATATGGAAAATAAGGTCCAGGCTGAGGTGGTCTCAGATAGAGATGAGGCACTTGTTGGTAACTGGAGCAAAGGTGACTCTTGTTATGTTTTAGCAAAAAGACTGGCAGCATTTTGCCCCTGATGTAGAGATTTGTGGAAATTTGAACTTGAGAGAGATGATTTAGAGTATCTGGTGGAAGAAATTTCTAAACAGCAAGGCATTCAAGAGGTGACTTGGGTGCTATTAAAAGCATTCAGCTTTATAAGGGAAGCAGAGCATAAAAGTTTAGAAAATTTGCAGCCTGAAAATGTGGTAGAAAAGAAAAACCGATTTTCTGAGAAGAAATTCAAGCTGGCTGCAGAAATTTGCATAAGTAATGAGGAGCCAAATGTTAATCCCCTAGACAATGGGAAAAATGTCTCCAGGGCATGTCAGAGGTCTTCATGGCCGCCCTTCCCATGACAGGCCAGGACACCTATGAGAAAATGGTTTCATGGGCCTGGCCCAGGATTCCCATACTGTGTGCGCCTAGGAACTTGGTGCCCTATGTCCCACCCCCTCCAGCCGTGGCTGAGAGGGGTCAACATGGAGCTCGGGCCATGGTTTCAAAGGGTGCAAGCCCCAAGGTTTGAGAGCTTCCATGTGGTATTCAGTCTGCAAATCCACAGAAGTCAAGAAGTGGGGTTTAGGAACTTCCTCCTAGATTTCAGAAGATGTATGAACATGCCTGGATGCCCAGGCAGAAGTTTGCTGCAGGGGCAGGGTCCTAATGGAGAACCTCTGCTAGGGCAGTGCAGATGGGAAATGTGGGGTCAGAGCCCCCACACAGAGTCCCTACTGGGGCACCACCTAGGGGAGCTGTGAGAAGAGGGCCACCATCTTCCAGATCCCAGAATTGTAGATCCACTGACAGCTTGCACCGTTTGCCTGGAAAAGCCATAGACACTCAACGCCAGCTTGTGAAAGCAGCTGGGAGGGAGGCTGTATCCTGCAAAGCCCCGGGGGCAGAGCGGCCCAAGACCATGGGAACCCACCTCTTGCATCAGCATGACCTGGATGTAAGACCTGGAGTCAAAGGAGATCATTTTGGAGCTTTAAAATTTGTCTGCCCCACTGGACTTTGGACTCAAATGGGCCCTGTAACCACTTGGTTTTGGCCAGTTTCTCCCATTTGGAATGGCTGTATTTATACAAATCCTGTATCCCCATTGTATCTAGGAAGTAACTAGCTTGCTTTTGATTTTACAGGCTCATAGGTAGAAGGGACTTGCCTTGTCTCAGATGAGACTTTGGACTGTGAACTTTTGGATTAATGCTGAAATGAGTTAAGACTTTGAGGGACTGTTGGGAAGGCATAATTGGTGTTGAAATGTGAGGACATGAGATTTGGAGGGGCCAGGGGCAGAATTATATGGTTTGGCTCTGTGTCCCCACCAAAATCTCATCTTGATTTGTGCTCCCTTAATTCCCCTGTGTTGTGGGAGGGACCCAGTGGGAGATAATTTGAATCATGGGGGTGGTTTCCCCCATACTGTTCTCATGGTAGTGAATAAGTCTCATGAGATCTGATGGTTTTATCAGGGGTTTCCGCTTTTGTATCTCCCTCATTTTCTCTTGCCGCCACCATGTAAGATGTGCTTTTCACCTCCTGCCATGATTCTGAGGCCTCCCCAGCCATGTGGAACTGTAAGTCCAATTAAACCTCTTTTTCTTCCCAGTCTCGGGTACATCTTTATCAGCAGTATGAAAATGGACTAATACACCTGTGCTCAGTACTCTTTTAAATTACAGCCTCCCTTCCCCACATTCATCACCACTATCCCCTGACATCTCATGACTCCCTCTCTTACCTTGCATTGCATTTTCCAGTAGCACTAACCATGACATGATATGCAATGTAATTTGCTTTTTCTTGGTAAATTTTGTTTTGACTTTATGTTTAAACTAGAATTAATGCTGCACGAGGACCTGGAATTTTTAAAACGTTTTGTTCACTGTTGTATCCCAAGTATGGCAAACAATGCCTGGGTTATAGCAGGTATTTACTGTATTCATGATTATTGAGTGAACGGAGACACTTTGGCTGGAAGTCTATTAACTCAGTGAAAGAACATGGGTTATTTCTTGAAAGAAATTCCTATTGGAAATTCTAAATACAAAATGGGGAAACAAAGTATTTCTTAATAAATATAGTTTGCTTAACATGAACACAAAAGATTGCTAGACACAATCTTTCAAAGGAATATAGGTGAATATTAGTGAAGTCATAGACTCTTGATGGTGAATGTTGTAAATGAAAATATCTTCTAAGAATCCACTAGATATCTAAAATTTCTTTCTTTCTTTCTTTTTTTTTTTTTGAGACTGAGTCTCGCTCTGTCACCCAGACTGAAAGGCTGAAGTGCAGTGGCGTGATCTCAGCTCACTGCAACCTCCGCCTCCTGGGTTCAAGCAATTCTCGTGCCCCATCCTCTTGAGTAGCTGGGATTACAGGCATGCACCACCATGCCCACCTAATTTTTGTATTTTTAGTACAGACAGGGTTTCACCATGCTGGCCAGGCTGGTCTCGAACTCCTGACCTCAGGTGATCTGCCCACCTCGGCCTTTCAAAGTGCTGGGATTACAGGTGTGAGCCACCGTGCCTGGCCTGAAATTTCTTAAAAGTGCGTGAATGTGAGTTGTGGGGAATGTCAAGGGGAAGTCAGAATTGTGCTTTCTGAGCACAGACCATCATATTGAACCCAGTGTCATAGTAGGTGCTCAGTAAATCTTTATGGATCTGTTTTGAAATGAGTTTAGATAAAAATACTGTCTCATTTTTTTTTAAGCAAGACTGGGAACTTAAGGAGAAATATTTTTATTATTTTATTAAGTGAAATAAACCAAGGAGACACAATATTTTATGCCCTGATTATCTCTCTTCATCAACTTGCCCTTTGTTACCATGGGGAAACTAGAGGCAATAATTAAAGAATTAAACCTCCTTTATTCACTTATGCAGCACACACTATCACATGCCATTTGATGTTTATTTTCCAGATGAAGGGAGTTTAACTTATTTATTTTTCTTCTCTTGGGGCCTCAGTTGTCTGACCCACGGAAGCCTCCAGGTTTGGCTGGAAATGGCCTCCATTTTCACTCTCCTATGGACTCACTCACCTATGGGCAGGTAGAGAAATGTGCTGGGTGATTTAATGAAATCAAATCTTCATCCACCTTGGCTAGCAATAGATGGAGAAGCTCCCCATGGTTAGGAGGGAGTTCTTTCTTATCCCTGAGACACACTTTCTCTTTGCATCCGACAAAGCTGGTTTCAGAGACTGCAGATCTTATTTTCACACAAGTGTCCAAGGTGAACCTAAATCCACTCCTTTATTCCCCATGGTACAACCAAGGCATGAAAGAATGATTAACAGGGCTCCCAGATAACAGAAGCGAATTAACTCTAGAGGGGTACCACTTGATATTTTTATTGTATGGGATACCTGCTACCTAACAGTAGTCTCAATTTCCCTACAACCTATCTCCTTACCTTGCCCTATGTCTAAAAGCTATCTTGAGTCAAGGGCCAATTTTCTCCCACCTTCTTTTCAGTATGTTTAGATGCATTAAAATCTTAACTAAAGAGAGTGGGCTCAGAGACTGATGACCATTCCTTGGTCCTGCCCACCTAATCCTTGCCTTACAAGGCTTGATTTTCTATAACAGAACCTGCCTCTTCCTTGATGTCTAAAACTGGGAAAAATCAAACCCTTTAGAAGTGACAAAGTTTTTCTTCTCCCAAGGATGTAAACTTAGTTTACAGCTCCAACTAGCAAGCCCTCCTGAGCATAGCGTGACACACTCCACCCTCATACGATACCTCTCTGTGCCTCAATTTCTCGTAAGCAAAATGAAGATATGCTGGTACCTCTTAGGTTTTGAATACTAAATATAAGTGACTTTTAAAAAGTACCAAGCACATAGTAAA
The DNA here is from genome assembly GCF_028885655.2 of Pongo abelii. Lineage (NCBI taxonomy): Eukaryota > Metazoa > Chordata > Mammalia > Primates > Hominidae > Pongo > Pongo abelii. The sequence goes on from NC_071988.2 coordinate 12,813,812, forward strand.
TGCCATTTAAATTCTAACTGCCATTGTATCTTTAGGCTCAAACACAAGTAACCCTAATATAAGCTGGGGCTTTATATGAGGCAGTCTTCTGGGGGAGTGGTATTCAAAGCAGCACAGACTGACAACCCAAACATAGCTTAAGATAACTCAGATCTTTACTCTTGATCTTGAGAAGCATCCAGGAAGAGGAAATTTGTTATAATCACAAGAAAAGAACCTGTGATTGCTAAATGTATTCTGGGTCTGATCATGGGGTATTGGATACATGGCAGCAAGTCCAGGGCTGAACTGAAGGTGTGTGTACTGATAGAGAATATAGAAAGCAGGTGCAGTGACAGAATGGACAATACATCTTGTAGTAAAGTGAAAACAGTAGTAATAGCTAACATTCATTTAATGATCACTAAGTTCTAGGCACTGCACTAAGATATTTATATACACTAATCTCATTTAATACTCACAACATTACAATGAGGTAGGCATTATTAATACCTCTCTACTTCTACTGTGCCTGTTTTATAAGTAAGGAAGCTGAAGATCAGAGAGGTTAACTTACTAAACTGAGGCCACACAGCTTCTAAGTGGCAAGGCTGGAAACTTCCAATAAAAATATATCTGTCTGATTAAAGAACCCAATCACCCTATTAAGAGTCAGGCATTGTAAAATGAATTAGATGCCAAACTCAAAGAGCTGAAGCTGACAGGTGGTTAGAAATGGGAATTAGTAGTCCAAGTGGAGCACTATAGTTTAAATATGTTTCCCAAATTTCTTGTGTTGGAAACTCAATTCCCAAATCCATATGTCAGTTGGAGATGGGGTCTTTGCAAGGTAATTAGGATTAGATAAGGTTGTCAGGGTGAAGTCTCTGCTATGAGAGCAACAGCTTCATAAGAGAGGGAGAAAGACCTGAGCTGGCATGTGTGCTCTTGCCCTCTCGCCATGTGATACCCTCTGCCATGTTATGACACAGCAAGAAGGCTCTCACCAGATGTCAGCATCATGCTCTTGGAACTCCCAGCCTCCAGAACTGTGAGATGAATAAAATCCCTTTCTTTATAAATTACCTAATCTGTGATATTCTGTTAACAGCAACAGAAAATGGGCTAAGACATGGAGCAAGGGGCAGAATGACTCTTGAAGATGCTGAGCAACTTCTGGTATGTTTGCTTATTTTATACACATTTTGCCATTCTCTCGGGATATGAATTTTTATGCTTAAAGCAACAATACCACATGCAATGCTGGGGAAAATATCTTGTAAGTTATGGTGCATGTCTTGTTTGTTTCATCCTTCATTCTACAATGAATACAGAATGTGCTACCACTGAATCATGTACTGTGACTACAGATTTAAAGAAACTCTGTTACCAAGGACCTGAGTCCAGGAGAGGAAAACAACATTTATTATACAATGAAATGAGAGATAAAACATAGCTCACGATGAGAAGGAAGCCTTGGTCTGCCTCTGGGAGTGAGGCAGGCTTCCTGGAGGAGGTAACCCTTGAGGACAGCTCTGGAAAAAGGAGCAGGAATTTGTCAAGTCCATAAGGGATGTGAGGAGGGAATTCCAGGCACAGAAAATTGCGCTTCCTGTCTGAATTCCACATCGTTCTTGCCTGTGTTAAAATGCTTAGGTATTTGCTAAACATGCTTCTTACCAGAGGCAATGCTGCTTTTTTAAAGGACACAATTAATTAGGTCTCAGGATATTGGTAATCAGGAAGAGTGTAGCATTGATGATATTTTCCTCAGACTTCCAGCACACATGCTAGCTACGTGCCCCTCCCTCACTGGCTTCAACCTGTGCCCAGAGGCAGTTTGACCCTCAAATTTTCCTGCCTTGCTTTTGGCCTTGAGAATCCAGGTGTCAGTGGGTGCCTTTGCCTCTCTTTGATGGAGCTGTGTTTTGCCTCCTTTCCAGTTGGTGCCCTCCTCGACTCTGGCAGGTGTCCAAGCCCTGTTGTTCTCCCTGCACGGGGCGGCTGAGCAATGCTCTGTAAATTATGCACCAGTCCCACAATGTTTGGGGAGCCTGTGGACCCCTTTTGTCTACTTGGAGGTAAATTATTTAGCAAAGGCAATTTAAATGATTCAGAGGGGATGGCGTGAAGTCTGGCTGTGGAACAGCTTGTCTGGGGAAATGTAACTGACCCTGGCGTGCGGAGGACTCAGCTCCAAGGCAGAGCTGAGCACATTTTACCTACTCCCTAGATCCTGTAGGCTCCATGCCCTGCCTGTCTCTAGACACTGTCCCACGTTAATAATCATTATAATTTAAAAGTCTATGATCTCATTTGGTGCTTGTTTCGCGTCTGCAGCAGGGAGGTTTATAATAGTGTGGTCTGGGGAAGCAAGCTGGGTCTGGACAGGTTTTTGTTATGAGTCCTGCTTTTCTAACCTGCTGGACCTCAGTTTCCTCTTCTGTAAATTAGGGATAATAAAAGCAACTTTTAATTGTTAACATCTCCATTTGACTATCTAATCTAAGGAATCTGGCCAAGACAAGCTCCTTAATATTCTGCCCCACGCTGTCCACAAACCTGCCCTAGGAATAGTGTCTCCATCTCAGTAAATGAGAACCCTTTACTCAGTTACTCAGGACCCAGCCCTGCACATCATATTTGATTCGCTTCTCTCCTGCAGCCTCCACAGTGAATCTCTTCACTGGTCCTGTCTGCCCTACTCCCAAACGCATAGCCCATGTGTTCCTTCTCACCAGGTCTTCTGCAGCTCTCCAGCTGATGCCTCTGTCAGTTCAGCTGTGCCGTTGAAAAGCCCCCTTACTCATTCTCCTGCAGCTGTCTCTCCAACCCTGTCTCATCCCCACCAAGCAATCAAGACTTTCCTTAAAAAATAAACAATAATAAATAAATTGGACGATATTCTTCACTTCTGAACCCTCTGATGGCTGCTACTTACTCTTAAAATAGAATCCATGGCCTTTTTTTAAAAAAATCACCTACAGGCCTTATATGACCAGGCTCCAGCACACCTCTCTCCGCTTAACATTAACCCCACTGGCCTTGGGGTTCTAGAACATTCCAAACATATTCCCACATGAGGGCCTTTGCTCTCGTTGGCCCCTGAGGCTGGACTCGTCCTCCCCTGGCTTGGCTAGTTCCATTTCAATGTCCAGGCATCTAGGGAAATGTTACATCCTCACGGGACTTCCCTGACATCCTTGAAGAGTCACCTTCCTGTCACACTGTAGTGGCTTTATTTCCTTCATGCCACTTATCCCTATATTCAGTTCTGATATTGAGCTTCATGGTTTGTGCACCATCCCCTCCACTGGAAGACAGCTCCTTGCAGGATGGGCTTTTCTCAGTGTTATTTGCCATGGTAGCCCCAGGTAGGGTCATTAGATAAAATACAGGACAACCAGTTAAACTTGAATTTCAGATAAACAACAATTATCTTTTTAATTAAAAAAAAATTGCACAGGGCATACTTATGCTAAAAAAAAAAAAAAAAAGATTTGTTGTCCCTGTATTTTTACTTGCTAAATATGGCAACCCTAGTCTCTTCAGAACTGTCATCTCTGTTGAGGCTTTATAAATACTTGTTGAAAGAAAGAAAGAAATAGTGAGTGAGCAATGAGAGGTGATCATCACATAAAATCTGCAGACTGAATTGCCTTTATCTTTTTGCCTTCATATTCCTAGTGTCTTGTCAATGCTTGACATATGATCTTTTTCCCCTTCATGTTATATTGTTAGTTTCATTTTGCAGTTGGATAAATAGGGTTAGAGAATAGGAGGCTTTTCCAGAGTTAAGCAGCTAGGGATAACATCATGAATATAGAAGAAAGTGACTTCTGAAAGGTGTGTTAAATGTGTAAAAGCTTACTTCCCTTCTCCCATAAAAGAAGTTGGCATAAAGGCAGTCTAGGCTTGGTATGGTGTTTCCGAGACCATGCTTCAATCTTTCTCCTCCAGAATCATCAGAACAGTTTCCAACCTCAAGTTTACCGCATGGCCCTACAATGTCTGCTGGAAAGCCTGTCATCACATTCACATTCCAGGCAGATAGCAGGCACAAGTGGATGAGGACAAAGATAATTTATTCCCTCCCCTTTAAGACCTTCCTGAAAGTCAGTCACACATGACTTTTCCCACTTCATTGGCCAAAACTTTATCTCATGACCACTCCTGGCTATAAAGCAGCTGGCAATGCCATCATTTCAGGGGTTTATATGTGCTGTTCTAAATACTGGGGTCTGTTCTTAGGAGCAGAAGAGAATGAGGGAATGGATATTGGGAAGCAAGAGCAGCCTCTGCTCCAGCTAGAGAGGGGCAGAGAGACCCTGGTGTATCCTCAGACTGCTGTACCCTATGCCTGCTCATAGGACAGACAAGAGCCTTTTAAGAGCGAAGACAGGACTAGACCCTGGCATCCTGGTCACATGACTCAGAGATCTCCCATATCCTTTTACCTTCTGTTGCATGGAGTGGAATGGGTCGGAGTCTGAGATGTGGATCTTTGTGTTAGTCTGAGACTTTTTCTGTGTGGGAGAGATTGTATCCTACACACAGTCTAGAAGACATCGGGGAGGCCCTGAAGCAATTACTGTTGCTAGAAGTAAAGTGTCGAGACACAAGTGGGGATGGGATGGTAATAGAGAGTTAGGCACAAGTCGAGTGATGAGAGGTTGTGTCTGGTCTACACAGGATCCTAATAGATCTTAACAGGTTGCAGCAATGGTCTAAGCATAATGAGGGAAAACTGAACAGGAACAGAACATGTTACGCCCAAGTCCAAAAGAAAACTAACAAGATGCACTGATGTGACTTAGTATCTTCAGGATAAAAATGACAGAAGCACTTCAGTAATATCAGCCATAATGTGTAAGGGAGTTATTTTGATCTCAGCCTGCAGGAGCAGAGAATTTCAACGAGGTGAGAGGCAGGCTTTGCCATGCACAGGCCAGACCACACCTGTCATGGTGCCTGCAGTTCTGAAAAGGACAGACCAAAGTTTTAAAAGGAGAGAAGCCAGGATGGGATTGAAGAATCCTCAGGCTGTATATCTAACATTTTTATCAGTCACTTAGGTCATGCCTGCTTATCAAATTTGTGAGTTACTCTAATCTGACAGAGGTGGTAAATATAGTGACAGGCAGAATCAGTCAAGAAAAACAATGAGCCAATGCCAGACTATGAAATTGAAAACAGATCAAGGTATCTCACCCCCAAAAATGATAAGTATGTGAGGTAATGCATATGTTAATTAGCACTATTTAGCCATTTCAGAAAGCCTGTTTACTTCAAACAACATGCTGCACACAATAAATATATATAAGATCTGTGTCAACTAAAAAATTAAAATTAAAATTAAAAGTCAAAGAAAAAAAAGAAAAAAGTTTGGAAGAGCAATCCATTGTTCAAGAAAGGGATGAGAGAGACCTTGTACAATGGCTGTTCTAACAAATCAGCACTTTAGTGGGCAGCAGCACTCATCAAAGTACCAGTGTGTTGTCTGTGTGTGTCCCGGGCTGGTGGATGGTGGGCTTCCAAGGAGCCTCCAGTCAGCACTGATATTCATGACTTCACCCAAGCCAGGGGTTTGAACTTGGCTTTGTGGGTTTAGATTTTCAAAGTGTTTGAGTTTCCTGGACTTGGGGAGGCTGACTCTCACTAACAATGCTTGTAGGAGACTGCAGATGCCAAAAGTATTGATTTTCAGCAAGAATTCTACTTGTTAGGTACCTTAAACCTGATCAGCATACATATGGTTCTTCTTCCATGTAGGAAAACCACATGAGGAACCAAATAATACCTCTAAGGAGTTTTGAGGAGGATGGAACTGAAAAGAGGGATGTGAGTAGTGTGACTCAAATGCTGTTAGAAGAGTCTGATGTGTCCTTCTTCCTCAGGTGAAAGTTCTCAGACTGGAAACATCTAGATAACCTCTAGCTATGCTAAGCCACCGGCACTTTTATAGGCCTAGAACCCATTTTGTGTCTTTAAGGTGACTTGACAGAGTGTGGTTTTGTCCTCTTATTTTTGACATATTCTGCAACTCAGGAAACAGTCTTGTTTCCCTTTCTCTGTAGCACTTGAGATGCATCAGCCTGCTCCTCCCTTTGCCTCAAGGTCCCACAGTGGCAAAGGGAGAGGAGACCAGCCTGCAGGGGTCTGCTCATTAAGACTTCATTGCTGTCTACCCCAAGAAAACTCAGAGTCACTCTCTCCTAGGCACTTCTCAGGTAGAAAGAAATCTTTCCTTACCCTCCAAATCTGCTATCCTTCAGGGATGGATTCTCAGGTACCTTTGACCAGCTCCCTGCTCTGTTCCAGCTTCCTGGGCATAAAGGCAAACAATCCCAAGGTGTTTGGCTTTGACTTTTTCTCGTGGCCTCCTTTCCCAGTGGGTGGCCATACATATTCATTCACATGTCCAAGGGGATTCCTCCTTCCATCCCCTGTTTATTGATGTTCTTGTCACATCTTCCTTAGGAACTTGTTGTGTCAGTCAAGGTCCCAGCAAGAAACAGATGGCACACTTACGCTTGGATAATGTGAAATGAATTTAATAAAGGACTACTTATCAAGGTGGGAGCAGGACTTAGGGAAACCACAACGAATAGTCCAATGCCAGAGGACTATGAAATCTAGGTGCTATTGTAGGCCTGAAAGAGTGGAGAGGGGAAAGAGAGCCAGAAGACTGCGGGGGCTATGCGGAAGAAATATAGGATTCCCGGCTTTCAACAAAACTGGCCCATGGAAACCCCACGTCAATAGTAATAAATGCCACACCCTCACTCACTTCTCTCCCTCCAATCTCCTGCTGACGCACAACACTGGCCACGTGCAGTTGGTAGTCAGCGGTCAAGGGAGCCCAAGAGTGGTTCAGGTTCAGCTTCCCCAGGGAATAGCAGGGTGGACAAAGATAGTGGATTTGGATAGGCAAATAGAATAATCCAGTAAAAACACTGAAGGCTAGACTTTGTTGTCAATACCTTTATTTTTTGGTTTCCCATCCCACACATAGTAGGTTTGCAGCAGTTGACTTGGCCATGGATTTCTTTGGGTAAGCAGATGATCTTTGATCCCTGTATTCCAGGGCCTGTCCCAGTACCCCCAAAAGATGCTCCATAAATGTTTATGGGATGACTAGTGAATGAATGAATGAATGAATGAATGAATGAGGTGAGCTCGGTGGGAATTTTCCCTTAATTTTGCTCACTGTTTCACTCCTTGGAGGTAGCCACTTCTCTGCTTCACTTGTAGGTCAGTTCCAGTTATTAAATTTCTAAATTATCCTTCTGCCTATGGGGCTGACTCTCCAATGAGGTCTTGTAAATCTTTGCTTCCATCCTCGGAGTCCAGACAAGGAGCTCTTGCCTCAGTCACAGCCTCTGCTCTCTGGGATGTCTCACCTTTTTAGCAGGGAAGCATTCTGTGCCAGATGCTTAACTTGTGTCCTCCTACCAGAGAGGTTCCATGAGGAACCTTCTCTGTTCACTTTAGGCAGACCGGATTGGCTTCTCCTTGCTGTACTTCTAGCTAGATGAACTGTTAAACAAATATCTATTACTCATCTGTCATATTCTAGGCACTGTGCTAGGACGTGAGAATGTTCAAGTGGATAAGATACAGTTTGACATAAGGGACAAGGAGCTGCAGTCCAGAGGGAGAGAAGACAAATAATGAATAATTATTTTACAGGGTAATACATGCTATGTTATTATGTTATTATTCTATAATAATTATGGGAGCACAATGGGTGAGGAGGGCACTGTGGGAGCCTGAGTGAGAAGCACCAACCCACCCGGAGGTGCAAGGAAAGCTTTCTGGAGGAGTTAACACCTGATCTTGGAGGATGGGAAAGAGCAAGATAATAAAGATAAGTAATTCCAAGTCAAGTGGTGAGCAAGATCAAAATGACAGACACTTGACATAGCATGATGTGTGCAAGGAAACATGAACTAATGTGTATTATTAGTGATAACAGTTGAGGAATGGGGGGTGAGAGGCAGATGGAGGGGCAGGCAGGGGTTAGGATGTGGAAGGCATGGTAAGCTGAGCTAAGGACTTTGCAGGACTTTAACTAGGGTGAGGTGAATAAGGCCTATTTTAGACACAAAATGTAAAAGGGCTTCAAGGTCTCAGTCACTAGGATAAGTAATATTAAATGCAATATTTTAACTAATCAAAATTAATGCAAAAACCCACAGTGAAAAAAAAATAAAATTTTAAGATAAACAGTATTGAGTTAATTCTTATAATTTCATGTTGCTTCAGTATCCATTTCGAATATAACTTTAACTTTCTCATACCAGAAGCAGGCCTAAGTCACCCTTGACACAGTATCCAGTTTTACAATTCCTCCTAGTTTTTTAAGGTGGTCAATTTAGCTCTCTGGGTTATATAACTCCTGGTAGTTACTTCTCCATGAGACAGCCAGATACAACTGACTTAATTAGCCCCATTGACCTCCACACCCCACATGGACTGTGCAGGTGTGCCACAGTGGCCACCTCTTAGTCACAGTGTGACCCTCGTGAAACTAGTGCCTGCTTGTACCACCAGTTGGAACTCCCCACAGGAAACCTGCTTGAGTAACTCCTAGGAACCCAATAAAGAATTTGGCTTACAGGTCCCCTTCTCTGTCTCTTGCTCCCCACCTGCTGGCTGAATGCACATGTCCTCAGTGGCTTCCCCCTTTCCAGTGACCCTGGGAGGCATACTGCCCCCTGTTCTCTGGAATCTGTAAGTAATAAATATGTCTGCTATTTCATGCTCTGTGTTGTGCTGCCTCCTCCTGTGTCTCCCCTGACAGACAAACATGAGCCTAACTTCTTTCCTGGTCAGGGCTCTCCTATGGAATGGCTATCTTGGTAGGAATAAACTGAACACAGCTTAGACAAGAGTCACAGGGACATCTGTGAATAAAAGCAAGTTTTCTGTATGGGGAGCACCTGGCCGTGGCCGGACACGTAGGCATTAGGCAGTCTACCAGGATAAAGAAGTATCCCTTGAAAGGCATGCTGTAAACATCGAGAAACTGCCTTCCCTGGAGCTCTGTCGTCAGGGCAGGGCTAGAGTTTATAGCCACTCTCCAGAGAGAGACTGCAAGACCAAATTAGAAAGAATTTATATCTTTAATATTTACAAAACACTATGTTACTGATTTTTTTCTTTTGCCTTGGGCATCAACATGGCTCAGCATAGCATTATTACTGAGTCTGTCTTTATTGCAATAAAATGTTACTTATCCCTTCAACAAATGGTGCTGGGACAACTGCATATCCACATGCAAAAGAATGAAATTGGATCCCTGCCTCATGCCACACACAAACATTAACTCAAGGTAGTTCATAGACCTAAATGTAAGGGCTAAAACTGTTGAACTCATAGAAGGAAATGCCAGAGTAAAACGGTGTGATCTAGGGTTTAGCAATGATTTCTTAGATATGACACTAAAACTGCAAGTGATGGAAGATAAGATTTTTAAGTTTTACTTTATCAAAATTAAAAATTGTGTGCCTCTAAGGATATCATTAAGAAAGTGAAAAACAACCTATCACCCCCCTGCTCTATTATATAGCCATCTATTGCTCTTAAAATAAACTCCAGTCCTCCTGCCATGACCTCCCAGTCCTGCAGAGGACCTCTGCCAACCTCTCCAGCTCCATCTCATCTTTTCTCTCTCTGTTTCTTGCTCCACCAGCTCAGCCACTTGGGTCTCCTTTGCCAAGGAGTGTGCTCCCTCTGGAACCCAATACCAGCTCTTTCTTCTGCTGGAATCTTCTCTCAGCTCTTTTAAGGTTACTTCTTGCTTTTTAGCATTTCATTACACTTTTACATTTTGTGAGACCTCTAAAGGGACCTTCCCTGCTTACAATCAATATCATCACTCAGTGCATTAGTTTTCTATCACTGCTGTAACAAAGTGATACACACATGGTGGCTGAAAACAACACAGACTTAGCTGGATGTGATGGCTCATGCTTGTAATCCCAGCAACATGGGAGGCTGAGGTGGGAGCCTCCTTTAAGGCCAGGAGTTCAAGACCAACCTGGGCAACATAGAGAGACTCCATTTCTAAAAAACAAAAATTAAAAAAAAAATAGCCAGAGTAGCTGAGGCAGGAGGATCTCTGGAGCCCAGAAGTTTGAGGCTGCAATCAGCCAGATCGTGCCAATGCATTCCAGCCTGGGTGACAGAGCAAGACCCTGACTCAGGAAACACACGTGCACACATGTGCACACACATACACACACACACACACTTATTGTCTTCAGTTCTGTATGTTAGAAATCCAACATGTCTCACTGGGCTAAAATCAAGGTGTTACAGGGCTGCATTACTTTTCATAAAGGACATTTCATTTCCTTGCCCTTCCCAGCATCTAGAGGTTGCCTGTATCCTTGGCTCATGGCCCCTTCCTCCACCTTCTAAGCCAGCAAAATTGTATCTCCGACCATTCCTCTGTAGTCACTTTGTCCTTGGACTCTCCTCTTCTGCCTCCTTCTTTCACTTTTAAGCACACTTGTGACTATCCTGGGCCCACCCAGCCAACCCAGAATAATCTCTCTAGCTTAAGGTCAGATGATTAGCAACCTTAATTCCAGCTTCAATCTTATTTCTCCTTTGCTGCATAACCTGACATATTCAGAGGTTCCAGGTATGAAGACATGGACATCTTTAGGGATGGAGGTGTTATTTTGCTTATCACATCCAGCTTCAATTCTTCCTTAGCATCTCCGTGACCTTAATCATTCTGTTGGTTAATTGTTTTTCTTACCTGCTAAGATGTAAGATCACGGGAATCTTCAGCCTGCTGTCATAGGTAAAATCTTGAGTGTAGATAGGAATGTGAAAAATAGTGTTTCTCAAGCATGTCTGTCCATCAGGAGCTATTCATTTGTTCATGCACTTAATAATGTTTATTAAGCACCTACCTAGAACCAGACACTGTTCGACTGAGGATGTGTCAGTGAACAAGACAGACCCCAAACACTACCCTCATGGAGCTTGCATCTTTGGTAGAGCTTTAAATAATATAGATGTCTGGGCTCCACCAGCCACTCCAGAAGCCAAGCCACTTGGGTGAAGAACAGCTAATCATTAAATGGCAAGTTAGAATCATTTGAATTATTTTTCCCCACACATTGGACTATTATTCTAGAGGGAGGGTTTTATTGGAACAGTGATTCTAAAACCATTTTTGATAAAGGGCAAATTGTTTTCTAATTCCAAACCATTGTGGATTGAAACTTTTGTAAAATACAGTAAAAACAAATTACTAGAAAAATCTAATATTGCTTGGTTATCATGGCAGGGTTAAACGCCTATAAAAGTTTTTAAACACTCTCAATTTCTATGCTAATCTCATGATAGATGGATGACAAACAGTTCTCAGAACAGCCCAAGTCCTGAGTCTCTGACTTAATTTTAATTTTTTCATCTGTGAAATGGAGATAATTTTATATATGGAAAGTTATTAGAAGGACACAATTGGGTAATATAAATAAATCACCAAAGTCAGCATTGGCTTAGTAACTGGTAACTATTAATGTCCATAGATGTTATGCTTCAATAATTCTAAATAATACTTTAATACTCAATTGTTGGTGTCAGAAAATTCAAACAAGGGTGGGGGGTATCTTCCAAGTCAGTCAGAAAGAGGCGTCTTGCTAGGTCATCATAAAAACAACGTAGATTTTAAATATCTGTGTTTGGGATTTGTTTTTGATTATAAACAGAAACACAGGGAAAACATGCATTTGAGTACTGTTGATGAATAATAATCACTGAGAAACTCCATTTGCCTTTTAAACTCCAGCCAGATGTTACCCTTCCCCACTGCAAATCAAGCCCACCCTCGGGCCCATTAAACAAAATGCTGGCTGTCACTGACTGACGAGGTCTGAGGATTGGCTCTTTTTAAATAGCCACAAGGTCATGGGGATTAAACGTTCTCCAGGGAGTCACAGGAAAAGTAGAATGTCAGCACTGCCTTTTCTCTGTGAAGATGGCTCAGTGACATTTTCAGAAAGGAAGGACTACTGCTACCTGTCAGCCCTCAATGGAGAACACAAGGTTAGATGCAAAGCAGGAAGGTTACTCACCACCGGGAGATTGGCGGCACAGCTGCAGCTTCGTTCTGAGATGCAGTGCTAATGGGACAGACCTGGAGAACTCGTTCAAGGACTGGGAAGTGGAGACCAAGCCCAAAATGAGAAGCAACATGGCACAAGGAAGAGAGCAAAACTTCAGCAGTAGACAGTTCTGGGTTTAAATCTCAGCCCTAGTATTTGCTGATCCTGTGACCTTAGGCGTGTCACATAATCTCTCAGACAGCAGAACCTCTCTTGAAGGACTGTCATGGGTGTTAGTGATATTGTGTGCGAATGCCTGGCACACATTGAGTGATCGCTGAGATTTAGTGATTGCCAGCTTGTCTCAGGTGCCCAAACAACAAGATCCAGTGAAAATGCACGTATCCTCCTTTGCCTGTGTGTCACATCGTTTTTAACCTTTGTACATGAATGACTGGTTAATGCTCATGCATTACAGATACAATCAGTTCTCTCCGCCACACACACTGACTGTTTTGGTCCATTATTATCTAGCTACAAAATAATAATCTTTAACAAGAAATCCAAATATGTTAAGTAAGAGTGTGTATGTTTGTGTGTTTGTGTGTGTGGGAGCGCACATGGGAGTTTTTACTGAAGATTTGTAGCATCATTGAAGAAGGTTCTCGCTGTGCCATGCTCCTCATTTTACTAAGGACCCTTGTCTGGCACTTTTTATTCCTGGAGTATCTACTCTATCCACTAGGCTAAGATGGAATTAGAAAGTCCAAGTCTTTTTTTTGAGAAGAAAAATGTGGAATAAAAATTATGCAAGATTCCCAGACTCAACTGAATGTTAA